>NW_024609846.1:67511115-67943513 GCF_016920785.2 Ixodes scapularis | reverse complement strand
TTGGCGAAGAATGATGGACTGGCAAGCATGAGCTTAGCGGTGACGCTTCCTTTCCTTCCCGCTCCCGGGAGACCTGTTATCCCGGCGGGTGCTCTAAAATTACCTGCTGGTTTTGGGGGCGACGCCCATGAAACTGCTCGGCGGAAGGACATACTTCTACATTGCCTCGGTGTCGAAGGGCAGCGAGTCTTCACACTTCCGGTGACTCACCATCCGCTACTACTCAAGGAGCCAACTGCCGGCGCGAAGACGGAACTACGCCGGACCTGTACGAAGTCGCTTTGGCGACTCTGGAGCCCTATTCTTAGCGGCGGCTCCGAACGTGGTCATGGCACGACACCGCTTCGGCAACGAGCGCAGGTACCAGGGGAACCTGTCGAAGTATTTGTCGCCTAGCTGCGAGGCCGGTCGCCGAACGGCGAGTTCGTACTCTTGACGGATGAGTTCATCCGAGATCAGCTGGTGGCGAAGACTACGAGCCAGCAGATACGAGAGCGTCTATTCCTGGAAAGAAGTGGTCTAATAACTTGGACCGGGCGTTACCCACCGGCTGACGGGTAGAGGAAGCGGTTCGATACTCAAACGAACTCGTATCGTCCTCATCGGTATACAAGATGGACGTTAAGTCTACTCCAAGCACCGAGCGACTAGAGCGTACACAGAGATTGAGCCTTTATTCTCCACTTTGAAGAAATGTTACCGCTGCGGGTCGTCGGGACATCTCGCAAATTCCGCTACAAGAGGAAAGAAGTGTGCTGAATGCAGAAAAAAAGTCGGACATTTTTGGGCTGTCTGCAGGAGTACCGTCAATCGCACTAGCAAATGTGGTACTATCACAGAAGTTACGTGCTTGAACGACTGACGAGGTATTTCTTCACGTGCAGGATAAATCGAAGTGATATTCGTATCTTCATTTTGGTTCAAGACGAAGGAACGCTGTAATCATTCTTGGTTGACACAGGGTCAGCAGTTTTCATAACGTCGAAAGATACGTACAAGGTAAACTTTAGTTCTGCTTATCAACTGTAAAATACGTCCGCAAGTTTCTTCGATTTTTCGCAGCAGAAGAGCGCTGTAGCAGGCTGCTTTGTTGCTGCTGCAGGTTGCAAGGAGCGCAAGTTTTCTGTACTCTTCTACGTTGTCCTAAACGGTACGAACGTACTCGACATCGACACCATCGCTTGCTTGTCCCTTGAGGTCAGTGGTAGCGCGTTGAAATGTTGACACACCACGTGCGTACCTTCTGGACTCCCTCGAAACTCGGTAGATGACTTCACGCACCTTTTGGAAGGAACCCTCGGTACCGCAAAGGGATTCATTCACAAGGTGACGATGCATCAAGGAGTTCATCCCGTTTCTGCCAAGCTGCGAAGACTTACTTTTTCTGTCAGGGACAGGTCTCCGAAGAGCTGCAGCGAATTCTACAGGCACGCGTCATCGAGAAAATGGATGCGTCCAAGTGGGTCTTGTCGATCGTGGTGGTGAGAAACAAAGAGGAATAGTTCGTCTCTGCGTTGATTTAAGAGAAATATAGAAAGCCGTTATAATTGATAGCTTACCGTTGCATCACACTGAGGAACTGAACCAAGCACTTTCAGCAAGTGACCCGAGGTGTGTTTGACATCACTAGTTACGTCAGAAAGATCATTTTGTTTTTACGATCAGTGTTTAGCCGAGAAGGCTACCCTACTGAACTTGTCAGTGATCATGGCCCTCAGTTCGTTTCCGCAGAGTTTGAAGCATTTTTGACAGAACGGGGATTGCGACACAACTTCACTTCGGTGTACCATCCCCAGAGTAATGGACAGATTGAGCGTTTCAACCGTGTGTTCAAGGACTTCGTGCAAGTCAGTGTCCGGGAGCAGCGCCCCCTCAAGAAACCGGTGGTGGAGTACGTTGAAGTCTACAGTTTCTCACGCAGCCACAGTCAAGAAGCCAGCTTTCCTGCTGCAAGGACGCCAATTTAAGTACGGTGCTGGAAAATGTGGGGGCCCTTCCAAGGATATTTTCGATCAACCAACAAAGAGTCTGGGAGAGCAGCGACAACGAGTGACTGAGTACCAGCAGAAGTCCAAGAAGTATACGAATGCCCGCCCGGGAGCCAGAAACAGTGTGCTGAAACCTGGAGTTAAAGTACAGGTCAATCTACCAAGACACATTCTAAAATGTAGCCTCACCTATTCTGCGCCCCTCAAGGTGGGCAAATACCTAGGGAAGAATGCCTCCTAGCGCCTAGAAAGTGGGAAAGTGTTAAACAGGAAGCAGCTCGTCGTGCTACCACCAAGCACCAAGCCACTTCCTCAAGCTGCCCTGCGCCACATCCTATGGTTCTCAACGCCATCAAAGTCATTGTCTGCCGCATTTACACCTTCTATGGTCGCGCAACCACAATCACCTCCCCGCGACATTGTTGGAAACTGCGTTGCCCGCATCTCCGTCGACCTCGCTGGCACCAGGATGTCCCCTCATCAGTTCGCCCTGTTCAGTGGCCATGGAACCAAGATGGTCTGCCAGACAGACCTCCAGACCCCAAAGATTGTTGGTTCTTGTTTTACATTAGTGTCCTTGTTTCAAATGTTGAACATAACATTTTCATTTTATTCTTGAATGGGGTAACTGTTGCGGTGGTGCTACTGTCGCCTTGTAGGCGGTTGTTCTTTGCCGGTACTGAAGCAGGGCGGTTGACTTCAGCTGCCACGGCACCATACAACAATCGTGCACTCCATTGCTCTTTTCTGTGGAAAACGCCATATTGGCCAGACTGGACGGTGCCTCAACGATCAACTTCACGAACACCACAATAACATTGTTAGAGCCGACTCGGGATATCTATGTCAGCACTGCCGAGATCGGGTGTACGACACAACAACGTGGTTGCACCGTGATAGACCGAAAAAAACAAGCAACTAACTCGAGAAATATTTGAAGTGAAGCCTATTGCCAGGCTTGACGATGGTTGCGTGAGCCGTCCATCCCCAACCTTTTCTGCAAAATAATTTTTAGGAAGATATTTGCGGACTATCTTACGAGTTCGATTTATAGGCGGAGAAAAAAACAAAGATAAAACAATTTACAGGTTTTGTTTTAAATATACGTAGAAAATGAAGACAAAATACAAAGAGTTATGGATTCAGCGCTGTGTGTGTGTTTTTTTGTGTCGGCGATCGAGAGAGTGCCTTTGTGTGGGAGGTTAAACGCTCAGTGAAGTCTCAGACATTCCTCCTTTGCAGTGAATGTGAGACCTTCATGAGGCGCGATGCATTGTATCTCTGGCTTCCCTGTTTGTTTTTTTGCTTTTTTTTTTGGCAGAGATCTTCAAGCTTAGCTGGTTTTTCTTTAACCCGCGTCAGAGAGGAAAGAAGAGTGCACACATCCGCACTGTATTTTCATGGTCTTCCGTTTCGTAGTGGCAAGGCTTCTTCTGCTGAAGGCTGTTATCAACCCCTGGCAAGAATTTGTTTTTGCAAGTACTTGTGTCCGGTCCCCAGGACGTGTCCCTCAATGACGTCTTAGAAAAATTGATGACTCCTTACTGTCTTGCGTGATATACCGTCGAGGTGGTTCTTTAAGGGCCGGTTGCATGTCATCGTGGCTGCCTTCACTATGATGCGAACCATCTCTCTGCGATTCTTGGGTTCTGGTCGCTTGTTGAACTTCAAGGAAGCTTGCGGGGCTCCAGGCATTTCTTTCCATGGTACAATGAAGTTCTCCGCCCTTTCTAGGTCTAGGTGTGAGCTCGGTAACTCAGTGCTTGTATAGGCTATGGTGTAGATTCCCTTGAGTGTTGTTCTGACATGTCATGAGAAGAACAAGCAGCCCGTTTCCCCATAAATATGAATAGTAATATTAATGATAATAATATAATAAGACATATTTAATCATCACAAATATAAGGAAGGACAACAAACAAAGTTATCTCCCTTCGAGTTTCCGTTATTTGTAGGATCGACTTTTAAGTGCACCGCGTGCCGTACCGCACTGCCCCCCCGCCCCCCCCCCCCCCCCTCCTTTAAACATGTAGTGTTTTTTCACAACAAAAACATCGTATGCATCGTCGTACGTCCGTCCAAATATAGCGCTACCTGTCCGTAAACGGTGCCAAAGCTTCACAACTAACTGTTATCTTACCATATTCTAAAGTTAAGTGTTTTTCTGAAACTTGCAATGTGGTGGGGGGGGGGGGGGGGGGGGGGGAACGAGGCCCGCTTTCGGCAGTTTGCACCCTTCAGCTAATGTATTCGTGGGTTTCAGCGGCCATCAGTCCCCTCTATAACGCCCCTAAGGGCCATGAAAATATATGTAATTGAATGAATAAACTATGACACAGCTACAGAACACTCTATTCATCAGGCGCTACTTTTTTATCAACAGTCTATGAAATCCTAACACCAACAGACAGGTGTTAAAGCTACAAATTATGCAACCTACCTAAATAGTGGCACCAACTTACGATTTCGCCTAAATAGGGAATTTTCGTAAACCGCCTTTCCGCCTCCGCTAAGCCCTCCGCAATAAAGAGGTCGCTATTGCGCTTGCGCGTCGATGGCCTTGACTGTACAGTTCCTGCTATCGTTGCGGGTTGCGAAGAGCGTTGTGGGACGGCGAGAACGGTATATGAAAACTCCCCATTATTCCAAGGGAAAAAATCTTACCTTCAGCACGGAAGCTTACAAACAGTTTCCATCTTGTCTGGTTGCAGGAAACCCGCCAAGGCTGCTCTACTACCATAGCTAAGGTCACTGCTCTTCTTAACACCAAGCTTTTGCAAAGCTTTCATCGTCAAACCACTGATTTCTGGTTTCGTCAGGTTACCTAACGCACAAAAAAACGTTTTTCTTGGCAGAATCCATCCTAAAATGAAATCATGTTTCACAATTAGTATAAAAAAAAATTTTAAATTGGGGTGTGTGTATTTCTATACAACCTAGAACTTAGTCTGCCTCAACTGGCGACTTGTCTTCTAGCTGTAGATTGAGAAATTTAGCGAGAGCTGTACAGCCGCTAGCCTCGGGTCCTTAACGTACCTCACGCAGTAGTGAATCGTGATACATGACCGCACGCCGGTACGATGCTCATCCAGATCGAAATGGATGAGCATCGCACCGATCCCCCGTAATTAGGATAGACTTCTTATGAACACTGTAGTGTTCAAGCGGAAAGTAATCGCTCAGAGATGTTAGACATTTATGCAGACGTGATCACACATTTCACTAACCGCGTAATAGTGGAACGGTGACATGAACCTCCCATAATAATTGCGCAGCGTAAACAATACAGTCTTTATTTACCACTAAACCTCTAAGAATTTTCCCGAACACGTGTTCATGCGACTGAAGTGCCACAAACATTCCATGAGTGCAGGCTGTTCTCATGTAGATCACTTCGTCTGTCACACTAGCCACGTATACCATCGATATTCCCAAATTCCTGGTACACTGCTGCAATTCAATACAATAAATCTGCGTATCAAAGAGGGTACTGCTTTTATAGTTCACAATGGGGCTAAAAAATGGGCCAAAATGCAAGTAAGCTTCAAGTAACTGATGCCCCTGCGCTGGGGTACGTTTGCAAAGTGATTTGAAGTTTTTAACTGTCGCACACAGTTCTTAAAGTAAGAGTGATTTGATTCGAACCTCGTGGTCCAAATATTGATCAGTGAAGTGAACTCCAGAAAAAGGCCTGGATAGTGTAAGAGAATATGGTGCTTGGGAAGCGAAGCTTCCGAATACATAAACTATAGAGAATTTTAGGGAATCGTTTTTGCACATCCGATACAGTACGATGGGCCCTTCGGTACGAACTGCGCATATGCTTTACTTCTGTAATAGCGCATGCGCAGTGCCTAACGGAGGGCCCATTGTACCGTATCGGATGTGGAAAAACGGTTTTCTAAAACTCCCTATAAACACGTCAGGGTTATCATCACGGAAATTTATCGCGGTAACAGCACCGTCTTCATTAGAATCCGCACTAGTCGATGGGGTTGGTTGAAGGGACCGCAACCTTAGGGGGTCTGCAGGCGATGTGCCGTCGCCCAAGAAACACATCAAAGATGAATACGCCCCGCTCAAATGTGCCGTGGACGATGATTTCACACCAAATACCTTGTGACAGTTGGAGTACAGACACATAACCAAAATGCCATCGGTGATGTGGCCTTTGAGATGTTTTAGCGAAGCCTCCCTTGTGCGACAATCGACTTAAGCATAATGGCAAAGTGCACTGAAAAGTTTCCAAACTCCTCGAAGCAAACCGAACTTGCCCTTGGGCGTTCGAATGCCGATGACTTCTCAAAACAGGACACCTGAGAGCAGCACACGTAAGGAACTAGCGACAGCATCCTCCGTCAAAGAACGAAATAATTCAAGAGCTGAAAGTGTGCACATCGATGTGTCTTGGGATGTTACAAGGTCGCCGGAAACGCGTTTTCCTCGTGTCGACGGATAGAGTGACCCAACTGGTTTCTTAATGCCTTAATAATTTGGAACGAATTGCTGTGAATACTACCCTGGCTATTCGTGATGACGTACGTAGATTTCAATGTTTTGTTGGGATTGCTTTGTTGCCCATCGTTTCGTGATTAGATATCTCTATAGCTGTACCCATGTTTCAGATTCATTTCGATACTTTCTGGTCAATATAAAAAAATTATTCGAAATCAGTAACTGTAAAAAATATCAAAATATATCTTACGCATTGCTAAGTTGAGAATTTAGACTTTATTTAATTTGAATTGTACATATACGTACAAACACCAATCTTCCAACACCTCTTCTCTGCATCACCCTGGTGAGAATCGGTGAACCAATTACGGCACGTTTTCCAAGCTGTTCTTAAGGTATACAGGAAAATTAAAAGGTTCAATAGAACTTTCTAAGTGTTTTAATAAAATGCAATTATATATTTATTTTTCAAACTTTTAGGCCGGGGTAACAGCGCAAATACATCATACAAACGACAGTCTGCAAACACGAGTCAGTGCAATATCCTTGGTTCGAATGCCGCGTGCCAAATTTCATCCTTGAACTCATTGTCATGCGGCATTCGAAGCAGGGACATCGCGGTCACTCGCGTTCGAATCTGTATGCACACTATCGTCTGTGTGATGTATAAGCAGTGTCACCCGGCTTTAGGGGTGCCGAACTTGTTTTCAAATCAAACTCTTAATTATTCTTATAAAAATTAAAATTTAGTGCGTGAGAAATACTTGAACGTTAGGTATTCTGAGCTCTATATGCTCCGCAGAGAAATCTCTCATAAGAGCCCAAATGTTTACTATGTTTTGCATGATATGCTTATTTTCGTGCGTACCGTCAGCTTCACATTTAAGAAAACACCTAGTTTTTGACGTACATAATTAGACTAACCCCTGTAATTCAGTTTCACTGATGAAACAAAAAAAAATAACCCTTTCGAATTTGTCTACGGATGCTGAATACCTGCTGCACATCGAAAACATTCTGGTGAATTTATTGCTCTCATGTTGTAACTTGCTGCTGTTCCGTTATTACTTATTGGCACTCATGTGATATTACGAGCGTAAGTTTATATTGTAAATTTTCTACTATTCTTACGTGAACATAAAACATCACTTTTTAGGAATATGTAAGCTAGCACGTGACTGTCTTACATGTTCATTTCCTCATAAAAATTTACATGTGACAGATATAAAAATTTATCATCGATGCTATTTGGTTCTTATCAACGTTACTTGTTTTATTGTTGGTTGTGAACCTTAAGGAGTCTTGATTGAAAAGATTTTGCGTGGACCCTACCAATAACTGGAAAGTCCACGGAAATAATAATCCGTCATACTCTGTCGCGTAAAACGTTAAAGCGATGGAAAAGAACACAACAAAAAAGCTTATAATATTCTTATTTCTTCATTTCAGAATGTGAACTCTGGGCCAATGCAGATGCAGTAGCTTCCGATGACGATACAAGCGTCGATGAGAAGATCGCTAAATGCATAAACGTATACAACAAGCAATGCCCAGACCAGAAGAAATACGAAATCTACGATGAAGCTACATGCAGTTCGCCTCAAATGAGTTCCAAATAGACTGTAAATTGACGAATCAAGACACAACATTGCACACCGTGGCAATCAGTTGAGAGTATGCTGGATTAAGTCCAATTAATTTTGATGAGTTTCCAGTGATTCAAGGGTGGTGTTATGCACAAATAAAAATATTTTAGCAGCTCAATGATTGTTTAGTAAAAAACCTTGTAAACTGTTCTGAAAAAAAAAAAAAAATTAGAATTGTTTATTCTCAGAGTGCATTCATAAAAATGTTTATTTGCACAATAACATTATTCGATAAAGTAGATAGTTAGCATAACTCAGAACATGCGTCCGAAGCTAGGAGGATTGTTTTCTGCGATACTTCCGAAAATCTACATTAAAATGGCGTCTTGGCGATGCTCAATTTAATTATTTTTACCTAACAGATGGAGGCGGTATGTGGAACAACCTGGATATTTTATTTCAATTCTATAGATTTCACGTTCGTCCTGCCCAATTACTTGGACACACACGTCTGTTATATAATGCTTGCAACGCCCAAACCGACCACGGCGCACGCTACCATCTTATTGAGCCAATCGAGGAGTGCCTAGATGAGCGTCGAGTCACAGCGGCCAATGTCTTTTTTTGTTTGATATCACCGACTAAGCAATCACACACTGTGGATGGGCCGACATCTTGCGATTTCTTTCTTTCTATGATTGGTTAAGCCGGTAATACTCACAAAGACAACGAGCGCTGTGACGATGCACTTCTGACGCTGCTTGATTAGCCTCGTCGGTCTGTAGCGTCGGCTACGATCAGACTTCAGGTAACACTGATTATAGTACCGGTCAATAGACACCTTTCGGAGTAGAGCGTCACCTGTTGCACGCAACTGCAACTAGGTCCGCCGCCATCACGCAGGGGTCCCGCCAGAACCACCTGCATCTTATCGCCGAAAAACGGTGCTGCATACACTTTGAGTCCCAGTCTGCGCGCGCCGCATCAATATGCCATCGCATTGCTGCGTACCTTTGTGTGCGCAGGATGGATACGTTGACGGAGACGGAAAAAGGTACGTGTCAGACAAGTTCTAAAGTGTTCCAAAAGAAAAACCGAGTCCTCGTGTTGTTTACAAAACTTTCGCGGGTTAGACAAGAAAACGCTCTCATCATCCGTAAGCGGAGGCATCGCAAATGATCATATGTTGTAGTAGTGTGGCCGTGTGTCGCACCCCGTCTTTAACTAGAGAGGTACGGCCGCGGTTCAGTGCGCGGCTTGCATGCGCGAGCGGCTCCCTCCTTCATGCTTCTTCACTGCAACTGAGGCCATTTTAGGTACGTCTTCGGCGTGTAGATGCGTGATTACTTCTTCCGCAAGCTCGTTTCCTTTACTCACGCCGGTAAAGAGTTTTCCAGAAAACAGACGTTGGGTGGATGGGGTATACGGACTAAATGCAGTGTACACCGAATCTGAAGACCACTCGAACCCGCCTTGCGATCGTGGGAACTTTTGGAGTGGTGGCCTGAACAGGGTGCCAAGGCCGTACCGCTAGACGTTTAGGGACGTTACGCTACTAATCAGTTTGAAAATTTGTGAGAATGCAGTTAAAGAGTTGGTGTTTAGAGCATGTTCAACAATTGTTATTCTGTTCAACGGTTGTTATTCCTGAACACATTGTATGTTGTTCTTGAGTCTGCTTGCTTCGGTAGCAGGAAACCTTGATGAAGAAACTTCCTGCACTCAATGGGATAAGAAAAAAATTATACACCGGTCTTACACTCCAAACAGCTGTGCATATTTTATGTGCAAATAAAAATCAGTTCCAGCACACTTTTTTTTTTTTTTTTTTTTTACAATGTCGCATTTTGAGTGCTTTCAAACAAACGTGGTACGTTTACTAACGCCGTGAAATAAACCCAATACATCAGCGGTTTTGAAAAATCTACTCTGTAGCTTTGTGAGGAATGCCACAAACCGCTTAACTTCTTAGTCTTCAAAAGGTTACCGAGGAAGGAAATTTAAATGCCTGCCTGCCACCCACCGGCCCCTACAACATTTTCTGCTGTTCTGTACGATTTGCGATTGCGATTTCTTGAACACTCAAGGTTGTGACTCATGAAGGACCTTTTGCACTTACTGGTGCGCGGTCGTAAGTTTATTGGAGGGGTACGAAAAACAAAAAGAGCGAGTTCTCGGCTGTCACCGAAGGACAAGCTCACGACGGGCGCAGCGTACCGGGTCGTTCGGAGTGGCCACGCTAAAAGCGCAATCACTATGAGTAACTGTATTAAAATTATAGAATGTTACTAAAAATCACTGCAAAACAAGAAAGAACTTGCCTGTTCTGTGAAACGTTAGCCCTTATCGATGCGGGGATCACGTATGCTTCGACGAAGAAGTTGTAGCTTCTTTCCATGCACCGGTCTGTGCCTGACCGGTTCCTGTAAAACTGCTCCACCTCTCTATCACTTATATGTGGCAGTATTGATATATCATTAGACCAACAGGTGATCGGGAAAACACCCGCACAAGCCATAGTTAAAAACGCTACGGCGACTATGCTGCACGCCGACCGGTCGAACGAGTCGAACCCTGCGTAGTGGCGCCGATCACCCAATGTTGCTAGATGTTTTACTATTCCGGCTAAATTTTTTTCAGTGTGGCCAAAATTCCGAAATGGGTCTATTATGGTTGTCCAAGAACAAAGACATGTAGCTCGTTGGATGGATGGGCATGGCTTTCCAGTTCTTACATCGCAGATCGCACTGATGTTTCCCGGAAACGTGACGTCTTGCAGCCGAAGAGAGGATGGCATGCTCAACGGTTCGGGCTCGTCATCATTCTCTATAGAGGCCCGTTGGCACAATTACGGTTGCTTACGAACGAGTTTTTGTGATCTCTTACGACGAGAACCCACAGTGGCATGCTGGTGCCATCTATGAGGTGTCCCTAGAACTGCATCTCACTAGAGCGAAGGTGTTGCTGCATTTACGAGACCAAATGTACGTACTATCTATGAGCAGTGTTCGTTTTGAACTTTGTCAAAAGCGTGTGAAATAAAAAAAAAATATTTATGCCCGAATAAAGAAGAAATTATTCTATCGGTGGAACCTTAAGGAATGTGTTAGCTTGACCGTTGGGAAACGCCACACACGTCCTCCTCTGGGAAGCGCTAAAGCTGATCCTTTCATTTTTCTGCTTTGGTTTTCTCGTTTGACTTTCTTTTGCTTCCTCTATTTGTTGCCGGTTCTTTTTGGATTTGTTACGGGATCCATTTTAGCGTTTCCCAAAAGGGGGCCTGTATGGCGTTTCCCAAGGCTCATGCTAACGTATTCCCTAATAGTCCACCAATGCATCTTCCTTTAATTTTTTTCCCCGGCGAAGCGAGTTCGCCGAGCCCGCGTCGCCCCCAGTCTCTGTAACACGCAGACCCGCGTCGGCTTGCCGCTTGTTGCGCCTCGTTTCGGCCAGCCGAGCCATGCGCTGCTTCCGCGCCTAACCGCCGAATTCACAAACCTCACTCCAATTGAGGGGCTCCTCCACTTCCTCGAGGAAGGCGCGAGGGCCGGCGCTGGCCAATGGCGACTACGGATACGCCGTCACAATCGGCCAGCGCCGGCCCTCGCGCCTTCCTCGAGGAAGTGGAGCGGCCCCCTCAATTGGAGTGAGATTTGTGAATTCGGAGGTCAGTCTCGTTTCCCGCCTTGCGAGATTAGCAACGGTATCCGCTGTCTGACGCTGCTTTGGCTGTTCACTGGCTTCCTGCGCGCGCATTGGTTTCCGCCTCATGACGTCGCCTCCTCCTCGCCTCGCCGCGCCGCGCTCGCATTGGCTTCCGCCCCATTACGTCGATCGCCTCCCTCTCGCCTTTTTCCTCCACTAACCTACTCCTCTCCTACACGGCGCGCTTCCATTTACATGCACTGTTTTGACCGCAGACGAACGCCGTCAGCTTTTCCCTGTCACGTTAGTACTTATGCTAGTGCAAGGAAGCTGAAAAATGTATTTCAAAAAGTGGTATAGTGGCATGATTCTAGCGTAGTTTTATCCTGTGAATCTGAAGATTACGTTCGTTTTCCAAGAAGATGTAGCTAAAAGTGAAAAACATGAAAAACCTTCGACCGGTCGTAACGCCATAAGAGGATCGTTTGGCCGCCAAGCGCGAGTTGCTCGAGGACCACACGTGCAATTGCAAGCTTGCTAGCTATAGTCCCCCGCACTCGTACCAGTCGTGAAATCTTTTTCTGCCTTTTTTAAAAATAGCAAGAATGCGCGTGCATAGTTTTGACAGGCACTACAAATGCGCGAAAGTGGAAATCCCCGAAAACTCCTCTAGTGACGTTACGTTCCGGAAAGGAGGGCCTTCGGCGCTACTTTGAAAATGATTTTCTGAAGCCTCCATGCACCAAATTTAAAAAGAAAAGAAAAGATTTTGATATTGAGTCTTTAGAGGTCAGATTCAGAGGACTTAAGTGTGTTTCCTCAAATACAAAACCGCTTCAGCTTCCACTTAAAAAAATAAATAGAGGGAAATGCCAAGTGTTCTACCGCTACCCAATAGATGGCGGAACTGTGTTCTCCCGTCGTGAGAGATCTTAAGACGATTTAAGGAACTCAGTCGAAAGCAGTCGGAAGTGAGTGAACCCAGGGTTAAAGGAGCCATAAAACGATGTTTCTACTTTCGCTAAATATTTTCATCCCCTAACCTTAATAACACAATAAACTTGCCTTAGTTTTTTTTTGTCAACTGCAGTCGCCAAAAGGTTTGAGTGTGAGCATCGTTCATCCCCTCAATTCGGAGCCAGAACAAGCGGCCATGTGGCCTGGTGCCTATCCTGTGCAGTCAACGTTAATCATACCCACGCCTTGGGGTTGGCAATGTAGAAAGCGCGTGCTGAGGTCCAGCCATTTTTTTTAGAGTTTGGATATTCTTATCACCGCAGTGGCTGGACACGAGCCACTAGCCTCTACTTCGTTTCACTTTATGTTGTACCGCAGCGAAGGCTAGAAGCGCGAGCTCATAGCGTTGACAGCCGCTCTTTAGTCCCGAGAGCTTGTGCCGCCGAGATGTGCCTTAGAGCAAGGAGTTCGCGCTTGTAGCCTTTCCTGCGGTACATCATCAGGTGAAACAGAGTATAGTGTCTGCCGAGGCATTGATGGATACGAGCCGAAGTAGTGTGCTCAGGCAGTTCTCGTGCCCAATACATGAGTCGCGCTCGAGTGTTGTCAGGCGGATGATTTTGATCCATTTGTGGTAAAGTTGCCCTGCTGCATGCCTATCCGGGAGGAACAAAACGAAGCCGGGTTTTTAAGAAAAGAAACTGCATTTATTAAAGTAACAAAAATGGGTTGTTATATAGGGTGATTGAAGGAGAGGCCAGGCTCTTTAAATCGACCGCAAAATTCGTTTTTTTAATCTATTGCGCTACGACTTGGTGCAGCGTTGCCCACGGATGGTGCTTTTTTTTTGTAAAATTTGCAAAAAGCGAATTTCCCTGAGGAAAAAGTAAAGAAAGAAAAAGGCTTAGCTCCTATGCAAACGCAGCGACGCCACCGGTCTTCAAACAACACGCGCCGTTTCGCACGGGAGACAAGAGATGGCGCAACGAACGCCGCTAACGAACGAGCAAACGGCGCCGAGAGCCGGCGTCTTTAGCAGACGGTCTTTTCGACTCAAAAGTCGAGAGCCGGTGCCTTTAGCAGACGGTCTTTTCGACTCAAAAGCGGCGTGCGTTCCGCAGGCGGTGACAGTCGCAGAAACAAAAACAGGCGCGCTAACAACAACGAACTGCAGTTCCCTGTCTGCTAAAGACACCGGCTCTCGGCGTCGTATGCTCGTTCGTTGGCGGCAGTTGGCGCCGCGACCGCTAGCGCCATCTCTTGTCTCCGGTGCGAAACGACGCCGTGTTGTTTGAAGACCGGTGGTTTCGCTGCGCTTCCATAAAAGCTAAGCTTTTTTCTTTCTTTACTTTTTCCTCAAGTAAATTCACTCTTCGCAAATTTCACAAAAAAAAAATGCACCATCTGTTGGCAACACTGCACAAAGTCGTAGCGCGATAGGTTAAGAAACCGAATTTTGCGCTCAATTTAAAGAGCCTGGCCTCTCCTTGAATCACCGTGTACCTCGTTTCGCCTTAGGCCCGAGCGCGGCCGATGTTATGTGCCGAAGGACCAATCAAACAGCGAAAGAGGCACAACGCCATGGCGGGCTCTCTGCAGTTGATAGCACTAGCCGGTATTCACCGTCTCTCTCTGGGTGCTCCTCCGCCGGCTAGTCCTATCAAACGCAGAGAGCACGCCATGACGTTGCGCTTTTTACGCTGTTTGATTGGCCCTTCGTCTCATAACATCGTCGGCGCTCGCACATAAGGTGAAATGGAGTATAGTATTTAAGTATAACATTGCCATAGCGTCCGACTTAAGCGCGGAACACATGTACGACGAAACCGTCCGATCCGACGTCCGACCGCGCAATACGACGGTCGGAGGCGAGGGTGTTCGTAGCATCGGAGAGCGTTGAAAACCCTCGCCTCCGACCGTCGTATTGCGCGGTCGGACGTCGGATCGGACGGTTTCGTCGTACATGTGTTTCCCGCTTTAAGCGAGAAACACATGTACGACGAAACCGTCCGATCCGACGTCCGACCACGCAATACGACGGTCGGAGGCGAGGGTTTCCAACGCTCTCCGATGCTACGAAAACCCTCTCGCCCCAAGGTCATTCCGGCAGTCCGCACGTCGGATCGGATGGTTTCGTCGTACATGTGTTTCGCGCTTTAAGCGCCTCTGTGACCTCGGTCCGTACCCCCCAGTTCTGTGGGCGTGTCCTCCTTTTATAGGCTCTCGCGCCTATCCCTCATGCGCTGTTGCGCGCTTCGCACAGTCCTTTTTGGGCGATCGGTAGTGGCCCCTGGGCGTGGTGGCAGACAATCGCTCCCACACTCCCCACTCCCACCTCCCCTTAAGCGTCTGGCATGTCAATGGCTATCTTCGTGGTCGTCGTCGGAGTGGGGTCGTCGCAGAAGGTGTGGACGATATCGCTGTATGAGCGCTATGGCGCGCTCCAGGTCGCGGTCGTCCTTTGTGGCCGTTCCCGGCATCGCCGGCGCACTCTAAGAAAAAATGGAGGAAAAAAGTACTAACGGCATGTCTTCCTCCCTTCTACTGACGCGCCCCCAAGCGGACACGAAAAAAGGAGAGGAACGAAACGTTTTTTCCTTCTCCAGGCAGACGGGAGAAAGCTTTCGCCCTCCCGACTCATCTTCTTTCGGTTGCGTTTTTCGAGCAGGTCGCCCACGTTGTTTCATAAATAGCTGTTGAGTTGATTGAGCTTCAGCGGCAGCGAAGGCCGCCTGTAATTCCGTCTTCTAGTCTAAACGTGTAGAACATTTCGGTTGCATTGACGTTTTTATCATTAATTTTATCAAACGAGCAAACGAAGCCGCTAGAAACAGCGAAGTTCCGGAGCAGTGCCAGCAGCGCTACGTACACTGGGTAAGATGGCCGTCTCCGGATTGCGGGACCCCACTGATCTCAATGACAATTGCTGGATCGCGCTTCCCCGCTTGTTCGCTGCAGCGCAAGTGAAGCCACCGGACTTCACTCGCTTGGGATACGATTTGCCGTTTTTGCTAGCCTTTGCTGCGGTTTTCCAGCGTGCTGTAGACACGTTCTCTACTCGCTCGTCGTCATTCGCCGAAGAAGCTTTTCGAAGACTCTGTGTATTGTTGAGACTTGCCGTTGTGAACACGTGGAAAATTTTACGAAAGCGCAGTACCCCAGGAAAAAGGCACAACGCGTCGAAAGGAAGGGCTGGCGGCGTGTTCAAAGCTTCCTTGGCACGCCGAAGTGCTGCGTCTCTGTGCCTTCGCACGCTGGGATACCGAACGAGAATCGACGCCGTGTGGATGTATTTTGCGAGTGCAATGTGCGCGAAGCCGTGTGTGAAGGCACAACTCGTCGTTTGCAGGTGTCGCCGGTCTCGCGGACTGATCAAGGTTTCCTTGGCACTCCGAAGTGCTACGTCTCTGTGCCTTCGCACAATTGGATACCGATCAAGATTCGTTTCGGCGCCGTGTGGATGTGTTTTGCGAGTGCTATGTGCTTGAAGCCTTATGTAAAGGCACAACTCGTCGAAAGCAAGTGTCGCCGGTCTCGCGGCCTCAATAAAGCTTCCTTGGCACTCCGAAGGTCTGCGTCTCTGTGCCTTCGCACGCTTGGATACCTATCAAGATTCGTTTCGGCGTCGTGTGGATGTGTTTTGCGAGTGCTATGTGCCTGAAGCCTTATGTAAAGGCACAACTCATCGAAAGCAAGTGTCGCCGGTCTCGCGGCGTCAATAAAGCTTCCTTGGCACGCCGAAGGTTTGCATTTCTGTGCCTTCGCACGCTTGGATACCTATCAAGAATCGACTGTGCGGCAAAGTTTTGAAGGTGTATCGTGCGCAGATGTTCTCGATCGTCCCGCTGTTCCGGCGTGTGCGTCTGTTGACCAATCACAATTAGGCGAGCCGCGCTCAAACTTGATGTCACGTGGAATTGAGGATAATGAGCCAGATAACTGATCAGTCATGAGGAGCTGCTGTGCGGTGTTCTGTGAACCGTCTAAGGACGACAAAAGGACGTACCATCGGTAAGTATCACATATTGCTTTGAGAAGAACGTCTCGCTGGAGTGCGACCTGTAACAATACTTGTTTCGGTTCAAGGTTTCCACAAAGTCGGCCAGAAATTTGTAAAGAATGGGTGCGCAACATCCGAAGGCAAAATTGGCAGCCATCCAAAGAAAGTCGTATTTGCTCGGACCACTTTGAAGAGGCGTGCTTCAAGAGAACAAGTCAAACTGTACGCTTAAGAGAAGTTGCCATCCCAACTCTCTTCAAGTTTCCTAAACACCTTGTCAAGGTAATGGGCTGGATTTTACTTTTTTTAAGCGCAGTCTATATACTCTACTTTTTTTTCCGGTCTATTTCATAAATTTACCAAGCATACAATGCTTGAGCTGTTTTTGCTTAGTTTCTGCACATTATAAAATAGTTGGTATTGAATATTTGATTATAGACAAGTTTTTGGTAACTATTTGGCACTATTCAATTCGAGCTGAAATTTTATATTTTGCACACCCTTGTTTAGTAATCAGATATTGTTATGTCTTTCTGAACCCTGGCTACTTGACAGAAGAATATAGAGGCAAGCTGGTTAGTGGCAGAATTGTGAACCCTGAATTGTGCTATTTTTTCGGTATTCCTCCCATCTCATTGCTAACAATTAGATGTTTACTTAAACCGCAAATGATTCAGAAAGTACATCTTAAGCTCCCAATAAGGCTTGATTGGTTGTGAGACATGAAATACTCGCCCACCATTCACTATCCAAATTGAAGACAAAATTCTCAAAACCGATAGGCAGAAAGACACAATGTGTTTTCGTAGATGTTACGTTGCTGGCCTCAGCCTGTAACTTTGCCAGAAACAGTAAAAGAAACCTAGAATTTGTTTTCTTCCTCAGTGTAGGGACACATGTGTGTCTATATGTTTATTTCTTCCTCAGTGTAGGGACACATGTGTGTCTATGTTCATTTTTGGCATTCTCTCAGCAACCCAAGACAAGAAGGCCTCCAAGAGACCGTGGCAGCAGCGCTGGCACTACTAATCCTACAAGTGACACCCTTGATGCACAGCCATCCACGTCAGCAACACTGGACCACACATACACCCTACAAAGCCCTCGGACCCAGAAACGTAAAATGAACAATGCGGTGAGCCACATAGAAGCAGTGAGAAAGAAGCTGAAATACACACAGCAGGCTACAAGGCGGCTAAAAGGAAAGGTTTCTAACATGCAAGATATCCTCAAGGACCTCAAGCAAAAGCAACTCATTAGCAGTGATGCTGCCTCTGTTCTTAGTAAGTCACTTTCTGGCACGCCGCTGGAAGTCTGTCTTCGAGCAATGAAAAACACGAAAGGAAAGATAACGAGAGAGCAATATCCACCAGAGTTAAGGGCTTTTGCTCTAACACTTCAGTTCTATTCGACTAAAGCTTATGAATATGTAAGTAGCACATTCAGCTTAGCACTGCCCCATGTGTCGTCACTGCGGGCATGGTACCGCTCGATTGACGGCGAGCCTGGGTTCACCTCCGAGGCATTTCACTCCCTGCGACTTACTGTTGAAGCAAATGCGAAGCAGGGAAAAAAAGTCCTCTGTGCCTTGCTCATGGACGAAATGAGCGTTCGAAAGCACGCCGAGTGGGATGGGAAGAAGTTCAGAGGACTTATCGATCTTGGAACTGCAGTGGACGATGACAGTCAACCGCTTGCCACCGAAGCGTTAGTCTTCATGCTCGTAGCTCTCAACGACCACTGGAAGCTGCCCTGTGGGTACTTCTTGATCCATGGCATGAGTTGTGCAGAGAAGGCCAACCTGGTGAACATGTGTCTAATGAAGGTACACGACGTTGGTGTTGTCGTCTGTTCCATAACATGCGACGGGCTCCAATCGAACTGGACCATGATTGAAGCGCTTGGGGTTGACCTCACTGTCTTACCCCAAGGAATGAAGCCCTGGTTCCCTCATCCAGCCAACTCTAACCAGAGAGTTTTCATTTTATTTGACATTTGCCACATGCTCAAGTTATTGCGCAATGCTCTCTCGTCTCTGCAGGTGATCAAGGATCCCGACGGATGTTCCGTCAGGTGGCTCTACATTCAGGAGCTAAACAAGCTTCAAGAAAAAGAAGGTCTCAGGGCAGGCAACAAACTGCGACCGGCACATGTGGAGTGGAGGCGTCAAAAGATGAAAGTGAGCCTAGCAGCTCAAGCGATCAGCTCAAGCGTCGCCGATGCTTTGAAATTTTGCAACATTGACCTTAAGGACAGGACCTTTGCCGACAGCGAGGCCTCAGTGAAGCTCATCAGGATCTTCGACAAGCTGTTCGACATGATGAACTCAAGGAACCCTGTAGCCAAGAACTTCAAAGCACCCTTAAGAATGAGCACACATCACCTATGGAAGCCCTTCTTTGAAGAAGCAGCCAGCTGCATTCTCGGCTTGAAGGACGTCACTGGCCTGCCACTCTACCTAACTAGAAGGAAGACTGCTTTTCTGGGATTTTTTATGGCCATAAAGAGCTTTGAGGGCCTCTGCGAAGACCTGCTGGGTGGTCAAGAACCTCTGATGAGGTACCTGCTCACCTACAAGTGCAGCCAGGATCATCTTGAGCTCTTCTTTGGCGCCATCAGAAGCAGGGGTGGCTGGAATAACAATCCGACGGCTCTGCAGTTTATGGCTGCTTACAAGAGGCTCCTTGTGCGTCACGAGGTGCAACAGGCCAAAGGGAACTGTTCAATGCAAGACCAGACTAGCATCCTGCACGTGACCAGGAGGGCCAACCACCATGAAGACGTGGCCCACGATGCTCCATTGGATGACCATGCAGCAGCCCGCCACTTTGGCATGATCGCCTCCCCCAGAGCAGAGGACCATGACTATGCGGACGTTCCAAACCCCACAACTCTGTCCCTGTACGTAGAGAATGTGGTATATTACATCGCCGGTTATGTGGTCCGCATGCTGCAAAGGAAGATAACCTGCCCAGACTGCATGGCAGCCTTGCAAGAGCAAGAAGGAAGTGGTGGCCTGCTTCTTAGGCGAAAGAACCGGGGCGGGCTACTTGTTCCCTCGTCAAGTGTGGTGGTTATATGCAAAAGTACTGAAAAACGCCTTAGGAGGCTCGAGGCCAGTAACAGCACTTGCAGAAAGCTAATCCAGCGACCGAACCTACAAGCTGCCAATTTGTGCGCTACTCTGCATGACCTTGCCGAAGACCAGGCTGAACTCTTCCGAGGCATACATGAACACATGTTCGATACTGAACGCCAGAATAACCATGTCGTTGAATTAACCAAGCTCACAGCTTCCTGCTACTCGAAGATCAGGCTGCACCACCAGGCACGCCGATTTACAGAACAGAGTGTGGGTCCAAACATAAGGTTCAATAACATGCGTACTGTTATTTTTCTGGGTCAGTGAAAAGTGACTCCGAGTAATGTTTTCTGTGCTTCATTTTTATAACAATAAGCATGCATGAAGTTACTGCGCTGCTTTTATTCGAACTGCTGAATGTCTTATGGCTTGGACACTTTATTTTGTTTATTAAAATAATTTAATAGTTCCAGTGAACTACTCTATAGTAGCCTCATGCAATTACTCGAGAATTCGATCACTTCGGTCGGTGTTTATTCGTGCCTTTGGCGTATATCACACAAGAAAGCCTCCTTTCAACTCTTAGCAAATCGATCACCACTTCATGAAACCAAGATCGCAAGGGCAAGATCACATTGCCACTTTTAAAACAATGGAGCCACGGGCGTCGGAGGTGTTTGGTTGGAAAAATAGGGGAAGGGGGGGGGGGAGGGGAGAGAGAGGTTGCACAGAAATGTAGATGTTGCAGTACTGATTTGATTGCCATAAGCGTCTAGTAAACAAAACACAAAAAACGCCGCTCATGCCGCCCACTTCACCCCCCCCTCCCCTCCCCCTCTTCCATCGCCACTGGACACTGGATCAAGCTCGGTTTCTGAACTGCGAGTGCCGCAAGTTACAAATACAGTAGACAGAGTAAAAGTAAAACACTGCTCCAGAGGTATGTACATACGACTTCACGCACATCGCTCTCGCAAAACACATCCACACGGCGCCGAAACGAACCTTGATAGGTATCCAAGCGTGCGAAGGCACAGAGACGTAGCACTTCGGTGTGCCAAGGAAGCTTTATTGAGGCCGCGAGACCGGCGACACTTGCTTTCGACGAGTTGTGCCTTTACGTAAGGCTTCAAGCACATAGCACTCGCAAAACACATCCACACGGCGCCGAAACGAATCTTGATAGGTATCCAAGCATGCGAAGGCACAGAGACGTAGCACTTCGGAGTGCCAAGGAAGCCTTGATCAGTCCGCGAGACCGGCGACACCTGCAAACGACGAGTTGTGCCTTCACATACGGCTTCACGCACATTGCACTCGCAATACATATCCACACGGCGTCGATTCTTAGTCGGTTTCCAAGCGCGCGAAGGCACAGAGACACGGCACTTCGGCGCACGCTTTGGCGTGCCAAGGAAGCTTTGAACGCGCCGCCAGACCCTGCTTTCGACGAGTTGTGCCTTTTTCCTGCGACACTGCGCTTTCGTAAAATTTTCCACTTGTTCACAACGGCAAGTCTCAACAATACACAGAGTCTCAAAAAACTTCTTCGGCGAACGACGACGAGCGAGTAGAAAACGAGTATACAGCACGCTGGAAAACCGCAGCAAAGGCTAGCAAAAAAGGCAAATCGTATCCCAAGCGAGTGAGGTCCGGTGGCTTCACTTGCGGGAGCGGCAAGCGCGATCCAGCAATTATCATTGAGATCAGTGCGGGACCCACACCGAACTACAGTAGGGGAACCACGCGGAACTGCGTCGACGTTTTCGACATTATGGAAATCGCAGGAACTGCGTCCAAGACAGGCAGGTTTTGCTGCCGGCTGCCTGGGTGCCTTCCGTGCTGAGTTCGGTTCTTTTTTCCGATGCCGAGTGCAACCGGCGTTCAACGTGGTTCTCTATTTGTGCGTGTCAGCAACATAGCAGCAACATCGTGATGGCTGTGTTGTGGGTTGTGAACAGAAGACTGGAATTATCGCCATGTGCCATGTGCTCATGTTTGTACGTGCTCAATGTATGTTCACCTGATGCTTGTACTATGCGTAATGTGTGTATAGTAGAGGATCCCCAAGCGCAATAGAGGCCTGAGAAAATGAAATTATTTTTTGTAGAACATGATTTGGGTGGTACCTAGCGCCACCTAGCCCAGCAACTTGCAATTACTCTGCTTGATCCTGCCATCTGGTGGCAAGCGATTTAACCTTCTTTCACGCTACGCGATAAACAGCGGCCACAGCGGCTTCGAGTTTGTTCTTTCGAGAGCGGCTTTTGGTTTCGCGGATTAAGTTTGCCATTCCTCCGTGATGTGCGGTTGACGAAGGAATTGTCACTCGAGGAACACCAAAGGTAAGACGCAAAGTGCGCGAAGTAACTGGGTATCAGTTGTCTCCGTTTAACATCGCAGTGCTGTCGACGAGAAGACTGAGTAACTTCTTTCGAAACGCAAGTTTCAGTACCTGCGGGGGAAATCTGGCTTCAGAAATAAACACAGTTCGCGGAAAGCTTGTGTGACGCTTTTATTTACTGCTCCTCTCGTCTCGTACAAGACACGTAGCGTCCTCGTTAAGCCTTATTGAGCTCGATTTGCTCGATTCAGGGCCGCCATAATGAGATGCAGGCGACAGAGGAACTAATTGCTCCCCTGCTTCAGGGACGAAAGTTTCTCCCTTTCTAAAGGAACATAAGTTAAAAGACATTTCCTCCCCTAAAGGAGGACTATCCATACTCTTTTTTCTAAGAGTGCGGAGGCAGTTTCCGGTACCTCTAGAACGTCTTGCCCACTGGCCGCTGCTCCGTGGAGTGGGTCTGGCCGGTTGCCACCCTTGTAGAAAGGGACTACCACATGTCCTAGGAACCTGGCGTCTATATGACAGGGATTCCTGGTGGCATTGACCGGTATCCATCTTCGTGGATCAGAGCAAGACATTGCCATTGGTTGCTTTTATGTCCAACCACTGGCTCTATAATGCCTAAAAAAATAAAGGATCTGGGGTCGGCACACAGTCGCGCAATATACCCCCCCCCCTTTGCCCCCTTAGAAAGGCGATCAGATCTGTGGGATAATATACGAGGTACAACGCTCAAAACTCAAAGGAAAGAAAAACAAAATAAGAGGAAACTTGTGTACCGGTCTATAACTCCCCTTTCAGCCGTCACCGACGTCGCAGGTTGTACCACCTGTGTGGCGGCGAGGGGGGGTCCGAGACCGGGCCGTCGTCGGCTTCGGTCCGATCCTGCGATAAACCATCTTCCGGAATGTGGAATTGTTTAAGGTCGGTGACATGAGTTGGTCCTGTGGACTCACCACTGCAATGGTGAATTAGAGTGTATGTAAGCAGAGAAAGCATTTTACCTAAACGAAATGGACCATCCCACCTGTTGGCCAGTGAGGCCGTTAAGCCTTTTGCCGCGCCACTCATGACTACGCCTGAGAACCAAATCTCCCACCTCGAACTGCAGGTCTCGGCGCCCCTGGTTGTACTGGTCGGACTGCTGCAGTCTGCCAACATCAAGGTTCTCCCGGCCTTCCTTAAGGTTGAGAGTAAACGCTTTCGCAGGTCGTCTGCGACCTTCGTGTAGTTGTGGTCCTGTGCCTGGGATCTGTCAAGCGGAGAGTGTTAGTGAGGGGAAGCAACCTCTCTGCCAAAATTGAGCCAGGCAGGGGTGAGCCCGTTTGACCGGTTAACCTGGTGCGGGTGGCGAAGTCTATTTCTGGGAGCTTCGCATCCCAGTCTTTGTGACACTCCGTATGAGCAACAGGCATCATTAGGTTTCGGTTTACTCTTTCGGTTATATTTGCCTGTGGATGATACGGCAAAATATGTTTATGATGAATTCACAGAACCGCGCATGCATCGACGAACACTTCGCTCCTAAGATATAACGCATTGTCTGAAATTAGGCTTGCCAGGAAGCCAAAACGTGCGAAAACTTGATATAGGCAGTCCCATAATTTCTCCGAGTCCAACCTTCGTGGGGAACAGCTCCACCCATTTGGTGAAATGGTCTGTTGCTACAAACAAGTACTGGTTTCCGCGTGGGCTACGTGGAAATGGACCCATGACGTCACAGCAATGAATCTCCCAAGGGCTCTGGCTCACGATCGGTTGCATGAGACCTGGGGGCTGACCACCACGGGGCTTCGCTTTCTGACATGAGGGGCAACTACGCGCGTACCTCAGTACATCTTGCCGCATGCCGGGCCACGTCACAATCTGGGTCAACTTATCGTAAGTTTTGCTCTCAGTGCTGTGTCCGGCTAGGGCGGAGCTGTGCATGTATCTGAAGAAAGACTCGCGCCACTTCCGAGGTATCATTGTTCGAAACTCAGAACTGCTCAGATCCTCATCAGCTTGAGCGATGTAGCGACACAGGAGTCCGTCACTGCTCAGAAAGTAAGAGTCGAGCTGTTCATCACCCTTGATGCTCATTGGGCTCGACGCTGCCAGCCAGGCAGTCACTTGTTGGCACAGCCCAGCGTCGTGCGGGGCCTTGAGAAGATCGTCTTTTGAGACCAATGTTCCCCACCGTGAGTTGGGTTGTCTCTGTGCTGTATTAACGACTGCAACTAGACCTGGAACTTCCTGCACGTGCTCCTCAGGAAGGGGGGCGCTGGAAAGTGCATCATCAATTTAATTTGTAGCACCCGCGGCCTGTCCACAATAGTGTAATCGTATTGTTGTAGCGTAAGTGCCCAACGAGTGAGGCGGCCAGTGGGGTTCTCAAGTCTTCAGCCCTAACAACGCTAAATGATCACATTGAATTTGGAATGTTGCGCCATTCAAGTACATGTCAAATTGCTTTAACACATATACTATGGCTACACTCTAAGAAAAAATGGAGAAAGAAAGTAGCAACAGCGCGTCTTCCTCCCTTCTACTGACGCGCCCCCAAGCGGACACGACACACAGGGAGGAACAAAAAGTTTTTCTCCTTCTCCAGACAGAGCGGGAAAAGCTTTCGCCCTCCCGACTCTTCTTCTTTCGGTTTCGTTTTTCGAGCAGGTCGCGCAAATTGTTTATTAAATGCTGTTGAGCTGATTGAGCTTCAGCGGTAGCGAAGGCCGCCTGTAATTCCGTCTTCTAGTCCAAACGTGCAGAACATTTCGGTTGCATTGCCGTTTTTATCACCAATTTTATCAAACAAGCAAAAAAAGCCGCTAGAAACAGCGAAGTTCCGGAGCAGTGCCAGCAGCGCCATGCACACGTGAGTTCCGCAATCCGTCTCCGGATTGCGGGACTCACGCGGAACTACAGTAGCGAAACCACGCGGAACTGTGTCGACCGTTTCGACGTTATGGAAATCGCGGGAACTGCGTCCACGACAGGCAGGTTTTGCTGCCGGCTGCCTGGGTGCCTTCCGTGCTGAGCTCGGTTCTGTTTTCCGATGCCCAGTGCAACCAGCGTTCAACGTGGTTCTGTATTTGTGCGTGTCAGCAACATAGCAGCAACTTCGTGATGGCAGTGTTGTGGGTTGTGAAAAGAAGACTGGAATTATCGCCGATGTGACCGTGTGTTCGCGTTTCAGTGGTGTAACAAAAAGATGATATGACGTAAACTGTCGGGCATCGATGCCACTGGTCAGGCCGTGATCCGATTGGGCGGGGTGTCGCAGATTGACATTCCGCTCTACATTAAAACGTTTAATACCACTTGAGGGATTAGGTGCAATCGATCGACGTGCGGATAGTCATGTTGGAACGCTGGTCTGAAAAGTTAGCTCCTATCGTGCAGTGGCCAATGTGACTCGGTTTTCTCGTCCCCGAGAGCGATTGCGCTCTGGGGAAGGGACTGACCAGTACGAAATCGTGACGGAAAGTACGTATATTTACAGTGTGGAATTTTACCATTAAAAAAGAATAGTAGTTAAATTCGAGAAAGAAAAAATCTGCCATTTATTTTGCTGTTAAAATATACTACGGTTCCTGGAGAAACTGCCCTCCAAGGGGCGCGCTCGGATGAGCGCTAGAAGTTTTTGAGCTCGACACGGCGAAGCTCGATACACTTAACACCTGCCGCAAGTCGCGGCTTTGACTGCATTCAAGTTGATTGAAAAGAAATTTGTCAGCGCGTGAAGCATCACTTCCAGCTGAGTGAATATCCGCTTTATAGAGATTAATTCAAGGCGGCAATTGCAGCCTTGCGCGAATAGCACAAATAGAAAAACAAACGCTACAATAGAAATACAGGCTACGACGTGCCGTACGGGGAACCAAACTCATGACTTTGAACCGCATTCGAGCGGCTTCAATTATTGGCTTTCAAATAATTACGGCATGATCGAGCGTTTACCTTTTAATAAGAGATTCTTCCCCTGAGCCATTGAAATACTCTCAGAGGTATGACATTGCTGGAAAAAAAATCAACATCATATTTTTTATTGCTCATTCAGTCAACGAGAGATTCCGTACTTTCAAAACGACCAGTATTAAAGACGGAAACTCAGAGTTCGGGTGTAGTGTTCGGGTTAGTGTGCCGTCGTATTGATATTTGTATGTGCAATGTATGTTCTCAATGTATGGTCACCTGATGCTTGTGGTATGCATAATGTGTGATAGTAGAGGTTCCCGAACATCCCGGAGCGCAATGGTTGCCTGAGGAAATAAAAATATTTTTGTAGAACATGAATTGGGCAGTACCTAGCGCCACCTAGCCTAGCTACTTGCATTTACTCTGGTTGACACTGATATCTGGTGGCAAGCGATTTAACCTTCTTTCACGCCACGCAATAAACAGCGGCTTCGAGTTTGTTCTTTTGAGAGCGGCTTTTGGTCTCGCGGATTGAGTTTGTCATTCCTCCGTGATGTGCGGTTGACGAAGGAATTGTAACTCGAGGAACACCAAAGGTAAGATGTTAAGTGCTCGAAGTAACTGGGTATCGGTTGTCTCTGTTTAACATCGCAGTGCTGTCGACGAAAAGACTGAGTAACTTCTTTCAAAACGCAAGTTTCTGTACCTGTGGGAGGAATCTGGCTGCGGAAATGAACACAGTTCGCGGAAAGCTCGTGTTACGGTTTTATTTGCTGCTCCTCTCGTCCCGTACAAGAGACGTAGCGTCCTCGTTAAACCTTATTGCGCTCGATTTGCTCGGTTCAGGGCCGCCATAATGCGCTACAGGCGACGGAGGAACTAGTTGCTCCCTTGCTTCAGGGACGAAAGTTTCTCCCTTTCTAAAGGAACATAGGTTACAAGACCGTTCCTCCCGTAAGGAAGGACTATCGATACCCTTTTATCTGAGAGTGCCAGCCATCTCTTTCTGCATCACTCTAGTTACGCTGTGTGGAATTGAGGGTCTGACTTGCGGAAGCAACTGGCCGAAGTAAACCGTCATGTTCCTGCACTAGAACAGCTCCGACGCCGCAATCGATTGCATATGTCTCCAAAACGAATGGTTGTTTTAGGTCCGGAAGGTGGAGACACTCGTTTTCTGTCACTCCCTTTGATAAGGCTATGAATGTGCTTTGTTGCTGTTCCCTCCAAAACCATTTGCCGCCTTTTCGAAGAAGGTGATTAAGCGGCTGATAAATCTCGGAGCAGTCAGGAATGAAATCCCTATAGAACGCAATCATTCCGAGATATCGCTGTAAACTTTTCACGTCATGGGGGCACGGGTACTCAGCGCCACGCTGCGTCACAATGAAGAAAAACTGCGCGCACTAATTAGTGCGCGCAGTTTTTTTTCGTTGAGACGGAGCGTGCCGCTGTCGATAACAAATCCGAAAAGGTTAATTTTGGGCTCGGCCAATTGAACGTTCACCGGATTGACTGTTAAGCCCGCCTTCCGGATCCGCTCAAGCACGATAGTGAATTGTTCGAGATGGGGGCTTTTCGAATGTATGCGAGAAAACAACGTTATCCGTGTATGACATCGCGAATAAATACTTTGCGTTTCCGAGCACAAAGTCCATCGAGCGCTGAAAGTTCGCTGGCGAGTTGGACAAGCCGAATCCCTCTTTGGCAAATGAAGGTGATTTTCTGCACGTCTAACGGATGCACCTTGATCTGAAGGAATTTCCGTCTGCAATCCAACGTGGTGAACACAGTCGCTTTAACGAGCGCGTACATTATTAAGAAAATGCGGGGAAAGGGCAAATGTCCCGTACTAACACTTCGTAAAGCCGTCTGTAATCTGCGCAGAGTCTGGCAGTTCCATATTTTTTCGGAGCGAGAAGGACAGGAAATGCATCCCAAGGGCTCATTGACTCACGTACTGCACCAGTGTCCAGCATCTCCTGAAGGGCCACGACCAGGAGTTCTCTTTTGTGCACGCTGATGGGGCGTAGATTGCACCTCCAAGGCGGTGCGCTACCGGTTTCAATCCGATGCAGCAGGATGTCTGTCTTTCCTGGTCGCTCCGTGAACATCGGAGAGAACGGCCGCGGGACGTCCTCCAGCTGTCTCTTTTGGAGGTCAGTGCCAGGACACTTGTGCAGGGTATCGGCGATTTAGGATGGTAGGGGAGCTGCAGGTGTTGGGAAGTGGGCTGGGAGGGTTTGCACGGTGATGCAGTTCTCTCGTCTGATGAACGGAGTCAGGTCCGCCTGGTTTCCCAGACGACAGCCGCCACCAGGGAAGTCGACCGCCATGCTTACGCCTGCAATAAAATCTCGACCTAAGATTACGGGTATACGGCGAGTCCCGGGAGGTACAGAAGCGCTAACGCCGCTTCACTTCATTAAATAAAATTTGAAGGCTTACGCCGATATTGTTGGTCCAGAGGCTAACTGCAGCCCGAACGAAAGGTTATTTTTTACTTTCGCATAGTTCATAGGCAGCGCCCTCTATAAACGAGATAGCAGCCACGGTATATAAAAACGCGGCAAAAGGAAAACCGAGCAAAGCTATTGTCATGCGTGGGTCTATCATTTCGCTTTCAGGCTGAATTCGAAATACCGATGGAACAAGTAACGCTGCGTGCGTGATCCCGGCTGTGAGAGTGGCCTTCGGCGGCTCTGCAGTGGGGTGCATCGGCGCCGGCCGTAATAGTTTCCCGATTGGGTTGCCACGTGACCACCCGGCTTTTCACAGCCCATAGGAGCGCGAGGATTGACCAGATTTGCACAATACCCCCGCTCCCTTCCGGCGCTTCCGCCATTTGTTTCGTTCTGCCTCGGGTTTGTATTCGGGCACTCTCTTTAGAAGTGGCCGCGCTGTCCACAGTTGTGGCATTGGTCCGAATACCTGTTTGAGTCGCCTGCACAAGAGCGCTCTTCAGACGTCCTCCAGTGGCCCCGCATTGAACCAAAACTGGAGCGCCTCCGGCTGCTTTGATTGGGCATTCTGTGCCCGTCCCGTGGAGGTCTTGGCGCCGGGATTGCCTCGGGGCCCTGCCAAGGACATGCGGGTTCGAGAGAGTTTGCGTCCAAAGGCGGTGGAAGATAGCTCTT
Organism: Ixodes scapularis; assembly: GCF_016920785.2. Lineage (NCBI taxonomy): Eukaryota > Metazoa > Arthropoda > Arachnida > Ixodida > Ixodidae > Ixodes > Ixodes scapularis. The sequence continues at coordinate 67,914,416 of NW_024609846.1, read as the reverse complement.
CTGCGCGAGGAAGATTTCCTCTGTGCTGCGGGCATGCCGGGCTAGCTCTTCAATGGACTCAAAGGCAGGGGTTTCCCCAGGATTCTAGGGGAGGCGATGCGAGGCGAGGCTAGATAGAATATAAAACTGTTTCTTTTTTAGTCCACTAGCTAAATTACAGACGTCTATTAACCAAATGCTCATACCCGTAATGTATGTTTCCCTTTCTCTATATATACACCTGAGAGGTGGTGTTTTCTACTTAATCTGAAAAAAAAATTATTTTATTTTTTCCTTTTTTTTTAGATTCAAGCCGGGGGGGGGGGGGGGGTGTCCAGGAAAACTAGGGGGGTCTCAACCCCCCCCCCCCCCCCCAAGGGGGGGTCTAAGGAAATCCCTGCTCGAAGGTGCGGCCGTGTAGGTACTATCGGCCTCACATGAAATGCGAACAGCGGGGCGCCTGGCAGTCGGTACATGTTGCGCCTCCTGGAGGCCTCCTGAAACTGATAGAACCGCGCGTTGGAGAGTAGGGCGCTGCGATGGTGTGCGTCCTACTCCGATGTGTTTGACCCTCGCCCAGAACACGCCAAGTTTCGAAGCTGCGCCGGTGGTGCGCTGGATGTTCCGTCACAGCCAGTTTCGCTGGCTTGGCATGAGTCATGTGAGGAAGCTCGCCGCTCGCAGCAGGAGCAACTGCTTACGCGCAGCGTCCGTAAATAATTACCGCAGCGTCATGCTCCCTCCTAACTTGGGCAGTTTCTTTTTTTTTCTTTTCTCTGAATACGTGTTTTCATTTTGTTGTGAATTGCATAGCACAAACTGAGCGAAATTCGAGAGCGAACATCAAGAGGGGACCTAGGACGACTGCTGACGCCTTTGTGAATGCAATTACTCGGCAAACGTTCATGTATCAGCTTCCAGCGCTCGCCCTGTGCCCCCTCCAGTTATTGCGTATCGTGTGTTGCGCTGGGACTGCCGAAATGCAGGTCCGCCAGCTCCCGCATTAGCCAAACGAAATTCAGTAACTATATCATTTTCATTTAGTAGGCAGCCAGAATCTAGTTCACCGCATACATTAAATGATCACCCCGTGTGACAGAAGTGTGAAATAGAAGTTAATTAAGGTAGTTCGTTCGTGCACGGAAGACCTGTGGAGTTTGACTGACTTCAGTTATCAGAACCACGCAGACGTCCTCGTGAAGCACATGGCTCCTGCATTATAGTTAAACAGCGTGGAAAGCAAACCACATGTTTATTGCCAATGAACATTTGTGCGAACAGAAATAATTAAAACCAGGCAACACGCATGCTGCAACCGGCAAAGGCTGACGCCTCAGCCAGAGCCGTAGCAGTAGCTCTCTGGGCCGGCTTGCTTTCGCTGTTTTATACCGCTAATCTGATCTTGATGAGGATCCAATTAATACTTTGTGAAGTCGCCTTCAACGTCAATAACGGCAGCCATCCGACGAGGTAGACTTTCTATCAGGCGGGTTACAAGATCCGAAGCTCGCAGTCGCTCCTACTCAGCCTCGACCACCGACCACAAGGCGTCCGCCGATCCTCTGTGAAGAGGCCGGTGAGAGAGGGTCTTCTTCATTGCCCCCCAGACGTTTTCTATGACATTCATGTTGGCTCCCTGAGGTGGCCAGTCAAGTGTCATGATCCCTCTGTACTGCAACAGTTTGGTCACGGACCGTGCTTTGTGGACCGGGCTGCGGTCTTGCCGTAGATAGAAGTAACCGTCGCTTAAGGGACCATCCAATGCGTACGGTAGGAGCACCGACTCCACAATCTCTGCGTACGCCGCGGAGTTGAAACGACCCTCAATGTGAACCAGAGGACCCAGACCGTCCTTTGAGAGCGCGCCTCATACGCTCACAGCACAACGGCCGCTACTGGCAATGAGCTGAAGATTGTCTGGCTTGAACCTAAAAAATAAATCAATTCTTGTGTCAACTTTTATCGGAGCTGAATGTCTCATCTCACGAGAGTATCACGAAGTAGCCCCACGAGTGTAAATACTTGGAGAAAACGGAGGCTGTGCTATTGGATTGTGTTATTCAAGGACCTAAAATTATGTTCCGACTTTTCAGCTAGTGGGAGGGAGGGGGGGGGGCATAATACAGAGTGTAAGTGGAATAATCTCTGGGCCCGCAGTCCGAAGAAAATTTTAAAGCTCTCACATGACTATCCAGAGCTCTTACCTGGTTTTGTCGGCTCGCAAGATTCGCTGACGTTGATTCCAGCGAGTAGTGAACTTGGATTCATCCGTGAACAGCACGTTCTGCCAGTCTGCTGAAGTGAACACTGAATGTTCTTGAGCAAACAAAAACCGTTTTTCCTTGTTGACTGTTAAAAGCAGTGGCTTTTTTGCTGGGGCACGGCTCCGTAGACCAGCCTCGTGGAGTCGCATTCGCACAGTGTTCACGCTCACGTTGAGGTTGAGTTCACTTCTTATTTCTTAAGCAGTCAGTGTCGGGTCATCGGCTATAGTGGCAACAATCCATCGGTCCTCATCCACCGTCGTCGCCCTCGGTAGTGATCCACGCGGGAGGTTGTCAATCCGCTGGTCGTCCCGAAACGCCTACCATATTCTGTTTATCATGCACAATAGACGACCACATAATCTCGCTACTTCTCTCTGATTAATACCCTGTTAGCACAGGGTAACAATTCTAAGTCGCTCCCGTATAGTAACGCTTGGCATCGTTTGTTAAGAAGAACATAGACGAGCGATTCCTCGTTTTTTTTTTAATGTACTGATACGTGATAAAATATACGCATTAGGGCATATAGATAGCGAGGCGTCAGCATTCTTGCTGCATTCGAGTTCTTTCTCCAACTTTTTTGCACGCGTGTGTAAATCAACAAATGTCATTTCCCGTCCACGCTGTGTCACTATTTTACAGGAGCCTGCGCTCTCGATCCTTCACCAGGATATCTGCTCCGTGGTTCTTATAACTGACGTCAATGAAGCTCCACGAATCTTCCGTGCATAAAACGAACTGATTTAGCGCGCTGGACCAGATCATGGTTGTGCACTGAGGAATGCTGCTTGTTGATCAATTAGAAAGTTACTACACCTTGTTAAAATGTTTGGTAAATGCGGGAGCACGGAGAGCTGCATTTTGGCAATTTCGGCGCCACACACGAGCCACAAAAACTACAGAAAACACACGCGAGCGCTGGGAGCTGATATATAAACGTTTGCCGAGCAATTGATTTCACTTAGGCGTCAACAGCCGTCCTGGGTCCCCTCTTGTTATTCTGTCTCGAATTTTGCACAGTTTCTGCTATACTGTTCAAAAGAAAATAACAACACGTATTAAGAAAAAAAAAACTGCCCAAGTTAGCAGGGAGCATGAAACTGGAATAATGGTCTACGAACGCGCGCGCGAGGCGCGCGTGCAATCAGCCTGATTCATGCTGCGTGCGGCGAGCTTCCTCGCATGGCTCATGCCGAGTCAACGAAAGTGGCTGTGACGGAACTTCCAGAGCCGCACCACCGGCGCAGTGTCGAAGCTTGAGTTGTTCTGGGCGAGGGTCAAACATATCGGAGTACGACGCACACCCCGCAGCGCCCTATTCTCCAACCCGCGGTTTTATCAGTTTCAGGAGGCCTCCACGAGGCGCAACATGTACCGACGGCCAGGCGCTCCACTGTTCGCGTTTCATTTGAGGCCGATAGTACACGTGGTACTTTAGGTGACACTGTCCGAGAACGCGAGCTATACATTCCGACTCGAAGGCATTGGGTTGCGCTCTTCGTGCGAGTTCTTGCAATTCGCGAACATATTGAACCAGGCTTTCGTTCGGATGTTGCGTTCGGGACTCGAGTTCTCTTAATATTTTTAACTCGTAACCAGGTGGCAGGAACTCTGCTCGGAATTTCCGCTCGAACTCCGCTAGGCAGGTGAATGTAGGTTGCAGCCTTAACCAGCGCACGGCGCTAGACTGTAGAGCGAGTGGGAGTATTCGGCTTATCACGAGGGATTCTGAGGCGCCTGAGGCGAATTTGTAGACGTCGAGCTCACCCAGGAAGTCGGCAATTTACTTGGCGTCGTTATAGCCAGTGTAAACCGGCACCGTCAGCTGGGGACGCAGCTCCGGCTCACGTGACTGCTGCACGGTGAGACGATCTGCGACCGCATCACACATGGCCCCCTCCTTCAGTAGCAATTCGGCTTCCGCATCCGCCTGGCCTGCTCCGGGCTCCACGCTAGCTCCAGGCTTTTCGCCATCCTTCGTCTCGGACCGTAGTGTGGGTGACATAGTGGGAAAAAACAAACGCCAAGCAGACAAGAAAAACGTGTGCGGCAACGGACGGTAACTTGACTCGAGAAAGATAAACACGCCCCCAAAGCGTCACCCGCGTGACTAAGCAATGCTTTGAGGCTGCAATTCAAGAAGCAATCGCGCTGTTGCGAAAACAAGCACATCTACGAAACGAAACATCGCATTTGAAAAAAACCTCACCGAGAGAAGAAACCCAGCCCCGTGTCGGTCCGACAGAAGGGCAGCAAAAGTACGTTGGGCGCCATGTGGTAGGGTTGCCAAGCTGCATGCCCATCCGGGAGGAACAACACGAAGCCGGTGTTTCCAAAACTAGAAACTACATTTATTAGAGTAACACGAAGGGGTTGTTAGTATTAAGGTATAACATTGCCCTAGCGTTCAACCTACACGCCTCCGTGACCTCGGTCCGTCTGCCCCTGTTCTGTGGGCATGTCCTCCTTTTGTAGGCTCTTGCGCCCATTCTTTATGCCCTGTTGTGCGCTTCGGACTGTGTCCTTTTTGGGCGGTCGGTAGCGGTCCCTGGGCGTGGTGGCAGACATTCGCTCCCACAAATTACGTCATCAAGATTTGCGAAGGCAAGACTGAAATAACGTAGAAAGTTGAGCTAGCTGGTACTTTGAAGCAAGACTGAATAGTCCCGTTCAGCCTCGCAATTTGATCGCGACAAAAAAGCTTTTGTATCAGATGCGATTTGTGCGAGTATACTTGGGTGCGACCAGAACCACTACGCCTTTGAGAAGTCATGAACTTTCTAACCCGATATCGTTTCATTACCCGTTTAAGAAATCCGGAACGTCTACATAACGTTCCCAAAACAAAGTATACAGTTTGTTTTTTCTCAGAATTGAATTATGGACGGCCGAGCGCTCATTTTTCGCCGAAAGGTACCGCTAAAGGTCTGAACCAGATGCCAACGTTTCAGCACAAACCGATATTTTGTTCAGAAGTTATAAGTGAGCAAATTGTTGTCTTTATATTTATACAGACGGAAGTTTGTCTGCATCAGTGGGCGTCTGGTGTCTCAGCTGTAGATGAGCAATTTAGCCAGTGCAGTACAACCGCTGGCATGGGGTCTTTAACATGCACCACGCACTAGTGATACAAGACCGCACGCCGGTACGATGCTCATCCAGATCGAAACGGGCAGGGGTGGGAATTGAGCCCAGGATCCCTGGGTTCTGCAGCGCGAGCTTTCGCTCCACGTGCTCCAAGCTGGTGTGCGCTAGCCCACTCGGCCATCGATCCCTCAAGTTATAAGTGAGTTTTTAAACATTTAATAGGCAAATCGGGTTAATTTTTGCATGTTAAAGACCCCATGCGCCATAGAGCACCTGGCGCCATAGAGCACCATGTATTCGAGAACTCCTTCCGCCACCATTTTTGCATTGGCATTCTTACACAATCACTTATAACATTTGAATAAAATATCGGTTCGCATTTAAACTTTAGCGTCTGGTTCGGACCTCTAGCGCTACCTTCGGGCGGAGAATGAGCCTTCGGCGAGGCGTAGTTTACATTTCCGGTGAAAAAAACAACAAAAACTCTGTAAATGTTTTTTGGAGAAACCCTGTACTTTCCTACCAAACACTTCAAAGTGTCAAACACTGTAATGTGCGGAGCTCGATGATTAACGAGGCTGAAGATGTGTTTACACTTAGAAGCCTGTAAGTACAGTGAACTCCGTGCAATGCCTGTAACCATGGCAGTAGGATTTTTGTTTTGTATGCCTATATACCTTTGTGTTTTCGTTTTCGTTGTCATTACCTTTTTATGCATGCTCATTCTTCCCACCGTAGTGCTGCTTAGTTGCCATTAATACAGGGAATGTGGGTTCGTCAGTTCTGCTAAGCGCAGCTTTTTTACCGCAGCCCCTCCATCTGTATTTTTACAAGGTGGAAATAAACTCATTTGATTTGATTTGAAAAGCAGTCTGCGCTGCTGCATTAAAGATGACGTAAACACGTGTTCAGTGTCACAACGCAGGTTCTTCTTTTAGGCCTAAACGTCCACAGCCTCGTCATTCGCCTAGCTCATTCGTAGATTGCAACGATTGACTTTCGTGGACGCTTTACGGGAAAGTAGCCCCGCAAGATTCCTTGACCCGCAGACAAGCGAGTCCTGCAGGGTCCTGGAACGTTGATAACAATACGAAGTGAATGTGGCTGCAGACGTCGGCACGTAGTCTACGCCAGGCTGGTGTGTCGAACCTTGGCAGGGCAGCTGACGTATTTCCCGCAGTGTATATAAACCAACGTGCGCCCCCGACGTCAAGCCGCGGAGGCGCTGCTGTCGGCACAGTGGAGACGCTTCACTTCTGGCCAGTCTGGTTCCTGCGCACCCGTAGTGCGCACACTGGTTGTGGGCATAGGCAGGCTTGTTTGTAAACAGCGTGTTGGTTATACAAGGAATTTCCGAAAAACAAAAGCGTGTTTTTCGGCCCGGATAAATAAACCATGCGTCGCAGAATTGAAGTTTGCTCCAATTCTCTAGAGGTGTCAAGCAGTTGGGATAGAACGCGAAAGTTTTAAAAGACGACGTACCTGGATTACAAGTTAATTGTGGAAAAATGAAATCTCGGTATGAGCTGGCGTCCACCTAAGCCTAATATCGTTGAAAGAAGAAACGATATTGTGAACGTCCGAGCGATTTAAATCAGTGAAAAATACTTATCAGCAAGAAAATGGATATTGATTATTTTCTTGCCAACAAGTATGTTTTACTGAAATAGTTGTTACAAGCGCAACAATGTAATTTTTTGTTTTGACGAAATAAGGCATAGGTAAGAGTTGGAAAGTTCGTTTTTTTCAATTGTCTTTTGATCCCGGCAGCGCCATGTTCTCAAAGCTTGGCATTTTATACGGAGCGCTGGGGTCACATTCTCTCCGGCTGTATTCCAAAATTTACTCGATCCGACTCCGGAGTAAACGTTTCGTACCGTGGCGTTTCAAAACTTACTCAAGCTTTATCGATGACGTCAGAACTCGCGTTCCAGAAGCGGATTGTTTACTCCGGAGTAATTACTCACACTACCCTCCCCGATGGGAGCTAACGTCGGATCAAATCGAATAAATACGTCACGTGATCTGTTCGTCGTCTGCTTTCTGCGTCGACAACCGTCAAAGCTCTCTTACTTCGTTGACTTTGGTCGCGGACGTTTGAAATGACAAAGAATGAGGTGCAGCCATTTGTGTGTGGTTATTGCGATTTTCTGTTTTTAACGGAAGAATTGACTGTATTTCATCCAGACCATGCACCTTCCCCGGGATAATATACTTGTTGGCATTATCAGAGTGCGAGCGAAAACAGGAGCTTCTCCGCATCCTCGATTTCTGCGTTGGAGGGAATGCCGTATTCTCACGTCCAAGGTTGAGCATGTTTGAGCGCAGAAAATGATGAGGTCGTGTTTTGTTTCCCCTAGAGAGTGTCTAATGAGAGGGCGAACGTAGGTTACATATCACTCTTGAGACAACACCCTGCCCTGTACCGCTACAACGTGTGGAAGCAATTTCTGCAAAACGTATAATCGGTGCAAATTACAATGCGTGGAATATATGCGTTTAGGTCACCTGAACTAGAATTACAGCAGTCGCGCTGATTAAGAAAAACAAATTTTTCATGTCTAACTGTAAGGAGTAAGTAATTTGGATCTCAATATACAGCTCAAAAAGAAAGTGGGTAAAAGGAGTTGGTGGATCCACCTCAGAAAACACCGCGTCATTATTATGATCGTCTTTTCGAGTGCTTTCTTCATGATCAAAAGGTTCGTCTGTTATTTGCTCCCATCGTTGCTATGTCTTCTTTTTGCCATAGCCCAAGACGAAGCCGATCCGCGAAGTATCCAGGTGATTATTCGGGCCGTTCCAAAATCGAGTCGCGGATGGTTTATTCGCGATGTCACGTGGTATTATCCGCTGACGTATAGGAGACAGGTTACTCGGGCAAGATTTGGAACGTAGCTGGAGTTTGAGCATTCGTCGATGCGTAGTTTATTTACCTAGGGCGCAAAACACAGTTCCCTTTTCTCGGGAACCCCCTGTGCATTAAGATCATGTGTTGGAGATGACAGTGGTCAGAGGCTTGCGACCTCTTGGGATGGTAAATGTACTTCCTTAGACAAGGTTTCGGAACTGACTGTACAGCCAAGTAGGCAGCCAGTGCCTCCCAGTCAAAGACGCTGTAGCGCGTTTCTGTGTGTTTGAGGTTCTTCAGAGAGAAGGCCAGTGACTGCCATCAACGATGATAGAAAACATGGAGAGGGCATGACGTCATTTGCTTGAAGCCTAGTCATAAAACAACGTAAATAAGGATAATGTAAACATTAACAACTCTTTGTAACACTGAGAGGGCCCGAGTTACGCAAACAACGAGTGCACCTTTTTTTCTTTTTGCGTTACGTTGCGTTTGTTTCGTACGGTGTACGGTCACCAGCAGATGCACGAAGCATTCAAGGCGGCGTAACTAAACTCTGGTGTCGCGCGTCACTGTGATGGGGCTTTGTGTAGTGAGCGGCTGCAAAAATCGCCCCGGTCGTTCTTCTGTGGGAATTACGTTTCAACGGTAAGGCTCTTGTGAATTACATTACGAATTTTGCAGTAACGTAAGTTAATTGGTAATCCTCCGAAGCTCACCGAACTGAGAAAGCGATGGGTTTCGTTCCTCGGTCACCGTCGCGGCAATGACGACCCCATCGAAGGGAATCCGAGTGTACGGACTCTCTGACTCTGTGCAGTTCAAAGCAGATGACAAGAGCGTATCGAAGAAAGCGTAGAGCCGGACTCTTTCAGTGACAGTTTATATGTTTACTTGTTCGAATTCGGAACCCCATCCCCTGGTGAAGAAAAAACACTTCTGGGACGTTTGGGTGATAAAGACGGATTTAATTGTTACTTACAATAGTACATCAGGCGCGATCACAAGATGCTCGCGCTGTTCAGTTAGCAGGACATTGCTAAAATAGACATGAAATTAAAGCTAAACTACAAGAGAAAGGAAGCTGGCGCAGAGACCGCGCAGTCTGCTGAACGTCTCAAACTAAGCTAAGTCGTCAACATACTCAAAGTGTAAGACCTAGTTACATATTTTACGCCAATCACGATGTCTTCATACAGCCGCATGCTTGTTCCGCTCAGATTAAGGAACATCTAAGTTTATTCGGACATACGTGAGGTCATACGCAATCGGCGCTCGATGGTTTTCTTCAGTTCGGGTGTGCACCAACAGGAGCACCAGGCGACGTACATGAGAAAGTGTGTCGCGATCATGCTTGGCGGGAGTGTCCAGCAACGGGCCTGTCTACAGCCTTGCTCCGTTCACCAAGAAGAAGAACGTCATGACGATCGTCGACACTCGGCCAGTTTTCGGCAAAGACGACCGGGACTGAACTCCACGCTCAGGCATGCTTGCACTCGCCAAGCGCCGTTTAACAACCGCGAGCGTTATGGGGTGTCATCTGCGAGGAGGTTTGTTTTGGTTTGGCTCAGGCAAGAAGGTTATAAGCTGCGTGAGCCGCTGTAAAGCCATCAACAACCGCTGGCGCCTCTAGTTAAAGCGGTTTGTTTTGGTTTGGCATGGGGGAGTGAGAAAGCGTGAAAAAGGAGCGAGCGTCAAGAGGCAATGATTTGCTGTTGCTGCGGGGTTGACGGCATGGCCTGTCTAGATCTTCTAACCTTTTGGCTGCCACTGGCCGTCGATGTGACGGCGGTGTGGCTCCGAAGGAAATAGTCGAGGCGGCCGTCGTGATCGACATTGGTGCGATGCATATAGGAGTTGCAGAAGGTTGGTGGTCTTCAGGAAGGCTCGTTTCGCTGCATAAAAGGCTCCCTCAGCTTCTTAATTCCCGAAAAGAGGAACAGCGAAACGTCCTTTCTCACAAAGAAGGTTGAATGTTTGAAGCAGCTTGGCGCAGTCTTCAATAGAGTGCCTGTAAAATAGTGATCTTCGCCACGGGAAGAAAGAAATAGCCCTGAGTAGCAGGTACAGGTCAAATGCCTGAGACATCATAGCGAAAAACAGCGCGACTCACCCAAACTAACTCGCCAATATTACATTCTAAAAGGCTAAGGTATCAGAGCGGTGGCGGAGTAACTGTCCGTTCACACACTTGCCTTTGTATATTCGAGCGTCTGAGACAAGAGAGGTTTTAAGCCTCTTGCGACGACTTTTATGACGGCTCCGCAAGAGCGCATCCGGTCGTTTGCTGAGTTTATAATGATGCCATGCGTGGTGTGGTGTGCTGTGCTCTTCTGCAGATGAACTTTCGACGCACAGTTTGCTGAAGTATGTAAGGATAAACGGTAATCCCGTCGCCAGATAGGTACTCAATAAATCGTTGAAATGATGGCGAAGCATTACTGAGGCCAAAAGGCAGGCCTAGAAATTAAAGCACGCCGAGGGCATTATGACAGCTGTTGTGGTGATGCCCTCTTTAGTTAAATAAATTTTATGGTATGTGAGGTCCGTTTTCCAAAAGATGGTATATCCGCGAAGACTGCACGGTCAAATATTCGCTGTTTTGGAGCGGATACAGGATTGGAACGGTGCTTTAGTTCATAATGCGGCAATCTCCGCATAGTTGCCAAACGTCGACCGTTTTTGAAACCATGTGACACAGCGACGCCCCAATGCTGGATCATGACGGTACTGTTCCGAGTTCTAACTGGGGGTCTAAAATCTGCCTTATAATTCTTAGCCCTTTTGGGGCTAGACGGCGTGGGTGATTGAAAACAGATGAGCCCGTTGTTGGTGTGTAATCCATCACGCCATGTCCAACAGGCGTCCAGCAGGGAAATCGAGTGGTGCTTAAAAGGTGTCATGCACTTGATTGGAAGCGGAGGCGAACACCGGACTTTGCACCTTGGAAGCGATTTGCACAAAGAGTTTTGTCTTTGATTTGAGTAGGCGTCATCTCTTGATGTCGAATAGTCGACTAGAAGCGAATGAGGCAAGTGTGCGCCCAGGTGTTCCTGGCCGACATCGTCCCCCAGGAATAACCACTGAAAACTAGCTTGATTGTTGTATGCCAAAATGCAGGGAGAAGCGTTTTGCATGAACTGGAATGGTCGCGCAGTTAAGCCATGTAGAAACAAAATAGGCTGACGAAATCGATTGGCAGGTGCGGCATGAACGGCGCTGACTTCGACGCCGTTCTTGTGATGGGTACCGTAAATAAATGGGAAATGGAAGCTAACAAGCATAAAACAATATAGCTTTAATAACCAAAACGTATAACTACCTTACTTAAAATAAATGGCATCAATACATGAGTGTCCGTATCGTTGTGGCGGCGCTACTGTTGCATTTGTATATAGTCTGAAGGAGAAGAGGATCGAATTAAAAAAAAAAAAAAAGGTTGTTCTTCACCGGTACTGGAGCAGGGAGGTCGACTTCAACTGCCACGGCAGCATACAACAGATTGGCGACGAGGATGTAACGACAAGCATGAGCCTAGCGGTGCCGCCTCCTTTCCTTCCCGCTCCTGGGAGACCTGCTATCCCGTGGAAACAGTGGCGGCGGGTGTTCCAAAATTACTTGGTCGCCTCGGGGTGCGATGCTTATGGACCTGCTCGGCGGAAGGCCTTACTTCTACATTGCCTCGGTGTTGAAGGACAGAGAGTATTCTACACACTTCCGGAGACGCATCCTCCGGTACCACTGCAGGAAACAACTGCCGGCACGAGGACACCGACTGCGGAGGACGTGTACGATGTCGCTTTGGCGGCCCTGGAGACCTACTTCGCGGCGACTTCGAACGTGGTCGTTGCACGACACCGCTTGAGGCAGCGAGCGCAGCTACCGGGCGAATCTATTGAAGTATTCGTTGCCGAGCTGCGAGACCTGTCGGCGGACTGCGAGTTCGGACTCTTGGCGGACGAGTTCATCCGAGATCAGTTGGTGGCGAAGACTATGAGCCAGCAGTTACGAGAGCGTCTACTACTGGAAGGAAGTGGTCTAACCCTGGACCGGGCGTTGCCCATCGGCCGACTGGTCGAGGAAGCGGTCCGGTACTCAAAAGGGCTCGTATCGTCTTCATCGGTGCAGAAGGTAGACGTTAAGTCTCCGAAAGCCGAGCGACCACAGCGTACACAGGGAGAACCTTCATCCTCCACTTCGAGGAAATGTTACAGCTGCGGGTCGTCGGGACATCTTGCAAATTCCGCTACATGCAAACCAAGAGGGAAAAAGTGTGCTGGATGCGGGAAAGTCGGACATTTTCGTGTTGTCTGCAAGAGTACCGCCAGTCACACTAGCAAAGGGGGTACTGTCGCAGAAGTTGCGTGCTCTGACGAGGACGTTCTTAGTATTCTTCACGTGCACGATAAACCGAAGAGCGGTATCTACATTTCAGTTCAAGTCGAAGGAACACCCCTTTCATTCTTGGTTGACACAGGGTCAGCAGTTTTCATAATGTCGGAATATACGTACAAAAGAAATTTCAGTTCTGCTTACCAGCTGCAAGGTATGTCCGCAAGTTTGTTTGATTTTTCGCAGCAGAAGATCGCCGTAGCAGGCTGCTTTTTTGCTGCTGTCGGTCACACGGAGTGCAAGGCTTCTGTACGCTTCTACGTTGTCCCGAACGGTACGGACATACTCGGCATCGGCGCCATCCCTTGTTTATCCCTTGAGATCAGCGGTAGCGCGTTGAAATATTTCAACACCACGTGCGTACCATCTGGACTCCCTCGAAATTTGGTAGATGACTTCGCTCACCTTTTTGACGGCACCCTCGGTACCGCGAAGGGGTTCGCTCACAAGGTGAAGACGCGTCAAGGAGTTCAGCCAGTTTCTGCCAAGTTGCGAAGACTTCCTCTTTGTGTCATGGACGAAGTCTCCGAAGAGCTTCAGCGACTTCTACGGGCAGTCGTCATCGAGAGGATTGATCCGTCCGAATGGGTCTCACCGATCGTGGCAGTGAAAAAGAAGAACGGGAAAGTTCGACTATGTGTCGATTTAAGAGAAGTAAACAAGGCTGTCATAATTGATAGCTTTCCGTTGCTTCACACTGAGGAACTGCTACAAGCACTAGTCGGAGCTAAGTACTTTTCACGCCTGGATCTATCGAGCGCGTACCATCAGGACCTTTTGTGCCCGGAAAGCCGAGACCTTATGGCGTTCATAACCCACGATGGACTTTTCAGGTTCACTAGGGTTTGTTTTGGGTTGGCATCGGCTCCTGCTGCGTTCCAGAAAATGATGACTACAATCCTGAATGGATGTCAACAAGTACGCTACTACCTGGATGACATAATTGTTTTCAGAACTACCGAAGAGGAGCACCTCAAAAATCTGCATGAAGTTCTCCGTCGCATCAGCGAAGCGGGCTTGAATTTAAACGACAAGTGCATCTTTAATGTTCGGGAACTGTCATTCTTGAGGCATGTTTTCAGCGAGCGGGGAGTGTCACCCATGGAAAGCCACGTTGACGCGATTGTCAAGGCTCAAGCACCTACAGACGTCACCATGCTACGTTCGTTTCTGGGCGTGGTCGGCTACTACGCTAGGTTCATCCCTCGGTATGTAGAGCTGGCAGAACCACTACGTCAGCTACTACGCAAGGGTGAACCTTTCCGCTGGACGGCTGCTCGGGAAGACAGTTTTCAGAGACTGAAGTCCTTGCTTTCCTGTGGGCCTCTCCAAATGTTCGACCCTAAGCTGCCCGCGGTCGTGACAACTGACGCCTCAGCATACGGCCTTGGAGCTGTTCTACAGCAGAAGAAAAATGGAGACCTTGTGACCGTCTCCTTTGCTTCTCGAACCCTAACGCCACAAGAGCGGCAATACTCTGCTGGAGAGCGTGAGGCGTTGGCCTGTATGTGAGTGTGCGAGCACTGGCGCGTTTTCTAGTGGGGTCGGCATTTTACGCTGCAGACCGACCACCAGTTACTGTTGACACTGTTGGGCTCGCAAGGGACTGGTCAACGACCATTCAGGATTGCAAGATGGTATGCTCGTTTGCTCGCACACAGCTTCACCATGGTCTTCAAGAAGGGAGAAGACAACTTTGTGGCAGATGCTCTTTCGCGTATGCCTTTTGATGCGCCCGGAGAGACCCAGGAAGACAAGGTTGTCTTTGCCATTTCTTCGTGTCTATCGCAGCAAGAGTTAGTCGAAGAGACTCGGCAGGACAACCGTCTGCAACAAGTGATTGCTTTGACAACCGGCACCTGGTAACCAAGAAAGAAGCTGCATCCTGACCTGGCAACCTTTCACCAAATAAAAGAGGAACTTTCCACGAATGGAAACCTGCTGTTTCGGGGGGATCGGGTTGTTGTTCCTACCGCTCTTACTGCGAAGATTGTGGAACTAGCCCACGAAGCTCACCCTGGAATAACAAGAACTAAACAGCGGGCTCGAGACTCGTATTGGTGGTCTGGAATGAACAGACACATTGAAACTGCAGTTAGGTCCTGCGGTGTTTATCAAGCAGTTGACAAGTCTGCAAAACCCGTGGTACCCCCTCTTCATCCAGTTGCATTTCCATCTGCTCCCTGGGAAAATGTGGGAGTAGACATCATTGGGCCCTTTGCCAATGCTCCCAGCGACTGCCGGTACACTGTAGCACTAATAGATTATTTCAGTAAGTGGCCCGAAGTGTGTCTGATGGCACTTGTGACGTCATGAAAGATCATGTTGTTTTTGCGGGCAGTGTTTAGCCGGGAAGGCTACCCTACTGAGCCTGTGAGTGATCATGGCCCTCAGTTCGTGTCTGCTGAGTTTAAAGCATTTTTGACACAACGGGGAGTGCGACACACCTTCTCTTCGGTGTACCATCCCCAAAGTAATGGACAGATTGAACGTTTCAACCGTGTGTTCAAAGACTTTGTGCAAATCAGTGTCCAGGAGCAGCGTCCCCTAAAGGAAGCGGTCGTGGAGTACCTAGGAGTCTACCGTTGTACTCCTCACGCTGCCACAGGCGAAACGCCGGCGTCCTTCTTGCAGGGACGCCATCCAAGGACAAGGTTGGACATCGTGGGGGGCCCGTCCAAGGATTCCTTCGATGAACCTACAGAGAGTCTGGGAGAGCTGCGACAACGAGTGACTCAGTACCAGCAGAAGTTCAAGAAGTATACGGATGCTCGCCGGGGAGCCAGAGTCAACGTGCTGAAACCTGGAGATAGAGTACGGGTCAAGCTACCAGGACACATTCCAAAAGGGAACCTTAGCTATTCTGCGCCCGTCAAGGTAGTGAAATACCTGGGGAAAAATGCTTACTGTCTCGAAGACGGGAAAGAGTGGAACAGGAAGCGGCTGGTCGTCATACTACCAAGCACAATGCCACTTCCTCAAGCTGACCTGGGCCACACGCCATGGTTCTCAACACCATCAGCGACCCCATCATCAACCGCATCTTCACCTTCTATGGTTGCGCAACCACAATCAGCTCCCACGACATTGTGGGAGACTGCGTTTCCGGCATCTCTATCGACCTCGCCAACACCGGGATGTCCCCTCATCAGTTCACCCAGTTCAGTGGCCGTGGAACCAAGATGGTCTGCCAGACAGACCTCCAGACCACAAAGATTGCGGGATTTTGTTTTATATTAGTGTTCATGTTTCTAATGTTGTACATAGCATTTCCTTTTTATTCTTGAAGGGGGGGACTGTTGTGGCAGCGCTACTGTTGCATTTGTATATAGTCTGAAGAAGAAGAGGATCGAATAAAAAAAAGGTTGTTCTTCACTGGTACTGGAGCAGGGCGGTCGACTTCAACTACCAGGGCAGCATACAACACTTATCAAATAAGTTTATACTAATATTATTAAAAACACGCTCATAACATGTTCTGTTCAGCAGTACTTAAAGACAGGGTATCTGAGAATACATGCTATATAACTATAACGGCATAGCTTATCATTTATAAAACACTCACACGACCTGCAAGAATATGCAAACATGTTTCACAAAGAAAAAGGGCTGAATACCTATGGGGTGGTGAAACGCTGCCACATATACACTTCTCTCGTTACCTCATCTCGGTGCATTCCTAATATAGTGGTCTCATCGAAGGATGGTTTGCTCTTGCTAATCCCAGAATGCACCGGTTGATGCCCACCCACCGTGGCTCTCGAAGAATCGTCGTGCTCCCTGAGCCTGTCGTTTTCGCACCTACCAGTTTGTACAATATGGACATTGTCACAAGGAAGGGGTTTTTCTTAGCCCTCGTTGTTACGCGCGGTTACACCTGCACCATGTTTAATTTCCACCGCCTCGTCCAGTGTTAAGTGCACCTTTATGATGCGACTGAGAGTTTAAGGTCCCCTCCATTTTTTACATGCTGCACATGCTGTACACGGTGAAGGGAACTGCGTAAAGAACAGGTAATACCCCACAATATATGGAATACCAATCTACCGTGTTTTTCGAACTTTAGCCCCCACCCAGCACGTGCATAGTCCGTACATCGCACGTTCTCATACAGAACACAACTTAAAAAAAATGCTACCTGCTAAGTTAGCATGAAAAAAAAAACTTGTATTATCTAGAAATCCTCATTAAAATGATTTGTCATTCACAGAATCGGTTGCGCTTTTTTCTTTATGCCCGATCTTGAAAAACAATTCTTTATGTAGTCGTTACCTGTTGGTATTTCCCTGTACTAAGCACAGATACGACTACTATAATTTTTTCAGTGAGACGATGATTTTTTTAATGTCAAAAACTTTGTGATAGAGTCTAAAGTTAACAGTCTGCTTTAGACTTCTGCTTTTTTGTACATACTTGTAAATATTTCTGGTGAGCATACTAGTGGTTCTATTTTAGGGAAACATTTGAAAGGAGGGTTTCTGGATATGCAGGACTTCAAAAAGTTTTACCTTTTTATTACTAATAATATATTGTTTATATCAAATGAATTGCTCGTTTTTGTAGCATTATGGCTCTTAAATATACTAGAGAGTCGTTCTTGCAGGTTTATGAGCAAGGGCCCCAAAGGGAAGCCGTAGAAAGTGTATACATTATTATAAAGAGATGGATTCAGTATTAACAATCAGCCGGTGTGAGCACATGATTTGTTGTTATTTACTTTATTGGAAATTCCATTTCCTGTAACAATACCTTTTGAGGTCTTAAATTGCGTGAAGTGCTAAAAGCTCTTTTTCATTTCGACAAACTTTCCACTATGGCTCTCGGGTGTTTCGAAACAAATTGTTTCCAGAGTGAGGCGTACCGCCTCAGGCTGGAAACAATTTGAGTGAATACGGCTTTTGCGGTTTTCTGAGTTATCATGGTTGCCTGGAAAATCTCCACCAGTGATTTACCTCCGAACGATTTGATGTTCTGCAGTCATAGAAATCATACGAGTACGCCACGAAGTCTTTTTCCGTGAAAAGCACAAGAGATTGAAAAAATACGTTGCTAACATTGTTGTTAATATTATTTGTACGTAACAGCTATAAAACAAGAGTTAAAGACCGACTTACAACCTCGGTCTTTCGCAGGGAAGATAATCGTTTTAGTTCCCTGCTCTCCTAGATGCGAGGACAGCCGTGTAAGAGGGTTAGGGAAGTTGAAAGGTGGAGAGGAGAAGTGTAAGGCGCAAAGTGTACGTCGGCCTCTTGAAAAAAAAAAAAAAAGCATAGAACTTAAAGGAACTTGAAGAATTGGAGGAGAAATAAAACGATAGAACTTGAAGGAAACGTAACTCTTTACATATATATTGCCCAAGTTGGATATGTATTGCGCTTCATCTTCGCGTGCCTCGGGTCTTGCTCAATAAAATGTTATCTCGAATGCACCACTCACTATAAATTACAAGAAAACGCATTTCACTTTCATCTTGCACAATGCAGCTAAAGGCTCTGTTATACTCCGACGTAACGCGTGCGCGCGTGCGATCGCGCCACAGCGACGTCACGTCGGCGAAAACCCGACGCTCTATACTCCGGCGTCATGGCGTAACCGGCGCGACCGGCGGCGTTCGACGCAGCCTGACCGCCTCGACGCCAAAATGGAGCATGCCGTATTCCGCGCCGGCCGCGCCAGCGACGCCGGACCAGGATGCACCACGCGCTGGCTCCCGGCAGCCCTCACGCGGGAAGCGCGGCGAATACGAGCAATAGCAGACGACGGGAGCACCACTCCGTGTGGCGTCATGTTTGAAGAATCGGACGTCTCGGTCGTCGAGAAGCTGATAGAGGGAATTCGTCCTCACCCGAGTGTCCACGACTCGAGGAAGCTTGAGTACCGTAGACCGTGCGCTTGTCAGAGATGTACCGCATGTGCATTGACCGCCTACGCTTGTGGCGCAGGCGGTGCACCAACAGTGCAAGCCCGAGTTTTCGTCGTGCAAGGTACGTCCATGCCATCGCTCGAACTCGGCGCTCAAGAAGCGCGAGAATTCTCGTCTGCTATTCGAAACGAAAAGGAACCGGAAATGGCAAACTCTCGCAGGAAACGCGCCCTCGTAGCCAGATTCTGCGCATGCGCCGCGCTGGCGGACCACCGACGCGCGCCGCGGACGTCGCCAGGGCCGCCGGAGTCTAGAGAGGGCGAATTTTTGACGCGCGCGGCGTGACTGACGTGACGTAGCCGACTTCGGCCAGCGTTCGCTTGCGCGCGCGTTACGTCGGAGTGTAACAGAGCCTTAACACTTATGTAATTCCCGTTTTTACAATCTCTGCTTTGGAGGCTCGCAATAAGAAAGAGACTGGCTTTTTGCTATCACGGAATTACTTCAACATTCATTGTAGCTTTATGGCTACAATGTGCAGCCCTAGCGCAATCCGTGGAATCAGTCGCTGAGATCAACGAACTTGAGTATATTACGAAGAGCGATATAATTTACTACATCTTTTCAGCTGCAGTCGCAGCTGAAATAACTCTCCTACGTTACGCCGCGGCGACGGCGCTTCGGGCGCTCTTCAGGTCTGGGGAGTGGACAGAAAGCGCCTTGCAGTTCGGGCATTGCTACGTTGCTTCGGTCAAAAAATGCCTGGTCGTTACAACGCCACGACTGGGGTCTGCACCGCGATTGAGCTGGGAAAGGGGTCAAAATCAGTGTTAGAGTGTTTCCTGACTACGCGATCCGTTCAAGAACATGAATAGGTGCCAGCCGCAAAGAGAGAAAACTAGACGCCGTCGGACCACGATCGCTTGTTCGGGAATTCCGTTTTGGGGTGAATTTCGCGGATACTAGTTATAATATTTATTTGTATTGTCCCAACATGAAACCAGAAAAACCTAGGAGTAGGGCATCCGGACCGTGTTCAGTACGCGTCTACACGTTAAAATGGAAGTTTTCACGGTAACGCCACCATACGCCGGTTCAAACGACAACAGTTCGTAGACCACTTTAAGCGTACTCAGCTTCTTTTTTTTTTTGACAGAATTGTCAAGGGGGTTGGGACATAGGTTGGGACAAAAGGCGAATACAATCCCCTGACTAGGTCCCAGCCCCTGTAACAACACTCAACCGCAGGGCACAAATCCAGAGAGAAAAATAAAATAAAACGCCAGCTAACAGCACAAGTCAAGCAAAAAATCACTTGACTCAGCTTATTAAATTAACAAATAAGATAAAAAATCACACTGGTTAATAACTCAACTCACTCGGTATGTACACTAGCAATATTAAAACATTTCCTTAGGCATTTTTCAAAATGAAGCATGGAAGTGACTTCCTGGGCCATCTAACACACGCAATAATGTTTGTTTAGGATATCTGTAATCTGGTGAGATAAGTTTTTAGTACCATAATTAGTTCTGATTTTTGGTTTTGGAAACAGCTGGTGGCTCAGGTTGTAATCTGTTTGCTTGGGCAGGTACGTCTCATGAAAGATGTCAGGATCAGTGTTCATCTGAGTATGAATTAAAATCGCCTCCTTTAGGCAAAAAAGGTTATCTACCGTAAGTATTTTATGCTAATTAAAACTATAGGGAGCAGTCGATTGAAACCGTGGCAAATTATCAAATAGCTGAACCGCGCCTTTTGTACTGTAAGTGCTTAATATTACTTCCTGTGGTTGTCCCCCATACCAATAAACACTAATAAAGCCTGAGTAAAATATAGATGTATAAATTTGCCGTTTTAACCAGTTTGGAAGAAGTTGTCTGCACCTAAAAAGTATGCCAGTGCATCAGAAACTTCTTTTCAGAAATCGTTTACTGGGGCAGTCCAGTACAAATTCTCGTGGCAACGAACACCAGGACATTTATAATATTCCACGCGTTCAATAATGGAGTCTTTAAAGTATATAATAATTCTGTTGAAATGGGTTTGGTTTTTGCTCTAAAATTATATACTTAGCTTTCGACGTATTTAGTTCTGACTGATTTGCCACTAACCACAAGGGAAGTTGGTCCAACCAAGTGTTTGTCTGTGTCTCTAAAGTACATAAGCAATTACCGGTGAAATATACATTCGTGTCCTCTGCGTATAAAGTTATGTCAGGAGTTTCTGGGATTTTATTATGTTGTTAACATAAAGAAGGAAAAGTAGATGCCTTAGAATTCATCCCTGAGGTACACCATACAGAAATTTTGCTAGAGGAGCGCGCGCATCATTAAGGACCGTACCCTGAAGAGGAGATGTTAAGTTGGCTGCGGATCTGGCTAAGTGCAGTACCTATTATTCCAGAAAGCGGTAGTTTTCGGAATAGGATGCCCTGTATTATTAAGTCAAATGCTTTTTATAAATCTAAAAAAAAAACGCCTAGCGTATAAGGTTGGTTTTCGATGTTGCCTAAGCTTTTATTTTCTTTATATTTAGCAATGCCATCTTCGTTGATTTACCTTTCTGAAATTCATGCTGGTTGTTTATAATAATGTTGTGTTCAACACAGAATTCAGCTAAACATGATATTTGCGATACGATGTAATTGTAGGCTTCTAAATACTCGATCAGGGCTGTGTTAGAACTAACGCGTTACAAGTAACGACGTTACTGGTAACGCGTTTTTTTTTTTGTGACTAACCTACTAACGTACTCGTTAGAATCTCAACGTACTGACGAGTAAAGTAACCTCGCTGTTATTTTACGGTATCTCGTATCAAGTTACATCGCCCCTTACTCGCTACTTTAAATTAAAAATGGCCGCATGGTTGTTTGAAAGCAAAATCATTTTTATTCTGTACACTCCGCACAATTGGCAAAGAAACACCAACAGAGCTATGTATAAGCGGCATCATTTCAAACTCCTTCGGAAAACACTTTTAACGTTCCATCGACCGGGCTCAAAAGGCGCGAGATTATCGCTACCGGAACCCCTAAGCGTCCTTCGTGCTGCCTTTTTATAGGAGCTACTAAGATCACCATCGCTATACCCTGAGCAGTTGTCTCGCTGGAAAGGGACATCCGTTCAGAAGGCAACAGCCTGCGGTCGCTCGAAGGATTTTGCATAAGCGTTGCTAGCTACTCCAGCTGGTCACATTCTTTTTTTTTTTAAACAAATAAATTATAGTTCAGTCAGCAACAGAAAGGATAACCTCTATGTTTTGAAGCGTTGAGGTTCCCACGCGTTGAACCAAAACAAGCGTGTCAACGGTGGCCGGGTGCTCACGTATCGTTAATTGGAAATGCGACGGTGGTTTGTGAAAGAAAATAATAAATATTTAGCCGGATTAACTTTGATTACACGAAGAGGTCTATTTTGCGTCCGTTGCGTGGCGTGCATTCGGTCGTTCTGTTCAGAGTGGTTTCTTCTTCCCAGGCAGGTGCTATGCGCTAGGGCTAGGCAGAGATACTCCAAAAGTATTTGGGAAGAGAAATACTGAGGTACATGTGTTTTAAGGCCCAAAATACAGATACTTAGATACATTTGTCTATTATTCAAAGAAAAATTAGTTAAAATACTTTGCAAAAGTGGCGAGCAAGTATTCCGGAATACAGATACGGAGACTTATAGAAATACATTATCATGGGCATTCGCCACGAACTACACCCCACTACGTGGGGTGTAGTTCGTGGCGAATGCGCATGATAGTTTATGTTTGTGCTCCTTTTCTTATGCCATTTTATTCACTACCCTTTACCTCGAACTCTTCATTCATTATTAATGCTGCCGCAAAAACATGTCCCCCCCCCCCTTCCCCCGTTGAACCACATAGTTACATAGTGGGAAGGCTGCCTACGTACCATGCACAACAAAAGGCGTCTGCCCGAAATAAACCCTCTTGTGCCGTGATGGCGCATCTCAATCATTCGTTTAATATGCTTCCGAGTCACACATTGTGTGGATAGATTAGACAACAGGGCCATACGTTTTCTAAACTCAATTCCTTTACAGCGTTCGCTTTGCTAAATTGGAAAAAAATGGAGTGCTTTGTGAGAGGAGCTGACTTCGTTATTCTTTGCAAGTAACCCTCTTTAAAACACAGTTTTTTTAATGTTAGTGACTGAAATGGATATTCTTATAGGGTGGGTTCATAATATAAATTGCGAAGCGATTTGTTCCAAACACATGTTTTTACCTTTTAAATGTATCTTAAAAAGGGAGAAAAATGTAGCGGGATACCTAAGTCTGGCTAACTATCGGGATACAAGCGATACCTTGTAAATGAATTTCACTACTGAGACACAAATATATGCTTCAATTGTATCTCGATACAGAAATACAGATACTCGAAAGTATCTCTGAGACACTATCGTGTTACATTTGTTTCGCGATATTGCCCAGCCTTGTTATGGGCAAAGTTCCATTTTCCGAATCGCGCTCGCGAAGCGTCACGTGACTGAGGATGTACATTACACATCATCCTGCCGAGGCAAACAAGCTGGGCTAGCTAAACATGTTGAGTTTATACGTTACAGTTGTCCAAATTACGCTCTCGAAGCATCACGTGTTCGAGAATATACGTTCCACATCCTGCCGAGGCCAGCTAACAAATGGCAAGGTTATCGGAGCACTAAACGGCGACCGTAACCAGAAAGACGTCACCATATTTTAGAATCCCTGCCGCCGTGGTGCTATTTGTTAGAGCTTCCAACGCGTAAACGCGATCTGTACCCCACTCCCCCGCTGTAATGCTCCGACGCTGCAGAGTACAAATAAATAAATAAATATATAAATAAATAGATAAATAATCACTCTGAACAAGTAAGTGCATCGTTGCCAAAGTTTATATAGGCGGTTTATTATAAAGAGCTTTCACATACTGAAACACAAAGTAACGACAAACTAGCGTGAAAGTAGCGTCCCTTAGCCATGGCAAGTAACGACACCGGTATTTCGTTGCATTCGCAAACTGCTAACTTAGCTCTGTAACGTTTTAGCTTTTTTCCAAGGTAAGGAGTAACGCTATTTCGTTACTTATTTTCGGCAAAGGACACAACACTGGATCAGGGTCACGTGGTTTAGGGGCCGCCTTTGCAGTACGAGCGGCGAGACGGTGACGAAAGCGTTGATAGTCTGCCGACGTCTCCGCTTTTCATCCTCTTTCCTCCTCTCTACTCGAAAACGCGACGCATGCGCACTTCAAAGCAATCTCTGCAAAAAGTACCCGCCATTAAATTGCGAACGCTTTCCATCGTTTGAGATGGATCCTCTCTTCAATCGGCTTTCTACTACCTCCGAACGTAGGCAACGCCGTCTCGCGGCGCACACGGGCATTAAAAAAGGGAGAATTAGTAACAGGACGGCCTCGGGGAGGCGTCTCCGACAGTCTTAGAGTACGGAGGAGGCGTTTACAAAACAAAATGATGCGCCAGTTTTGTTTTTTTTTTCTCATCAGAAAAAAAATAAATAATGTGGTTGCCACAACAAAAACATTTAAAATCAATAACCACCGAAGAGTGTAATCTGTGCTAGACTATTTTTGTCCAGGCTGGCGCGTGGACTGAAATTAAAACTAATGTTAAATGTATTCGTGCGGGGCGCAAACGCAACATTGCGCTGAAACGTCGTCAACATTACCTGGAATGCATATGACATATATTTCATTTGTTAAACTGAACTTTCAAATCGTCTTCATTGTCCCTTTAAAGATCATGCGAACCGTCAAGACTGAAAGACAAACGAAATGTTACGACTTAAAGATCAAGCGAAATGTTCCGACTAAAATATCAGGTGAAATGTTAGAAACAAAATGTCAAGGGAATTATCATCGCTGACCTACTAATAGCAGGTAAGTTATTCGTACCTTAAGTCTCCTGTAAAAGCGGCTCTGCCTAGAACACAGAATCAGCCTCGACGAGGGACCCGAAGAAGCATCATATCTGCCGAGGTGAGTCAGCGTTTTTCTAACCACTGGTTTCTTTATACACGCTTGCTTGTTCATGTTGAGGCTTTTTGGCTAACATACCGACAGTTTTATATTTATCTCAGATCTCCCATTCTGGTCGAAGTGAAGAACTCATGATGTATCCTACACACCTTGTGTTTGCTAGTCTTGTGGCCGCCATCGCCATTGACAGCTCTGAGTCAAACGGTAAACATATTGACGCATGGAAGGTAAGAACGTAAAAACGATTACTTGAGTGGCAATGCATGATTATAATTTCTTCTACACAGCACACGCGTTTCCTTAAGCTATATGTCTTGTAAAGCCCGAATGTTTAGAATATCGTTTCAAAAATTTTGGCATACTTGGGTAGTAATTAAATTACAGTAATTGAATTGGTGTAATTTAATTACTTTCTTTGTAATTTGTAGTCGCAATATTTCATTTCGACTAAAAGTAATTGCAAATGTAATTTAATTACTTTCTAGCGTCAGTAATTGCAAAATTTCAGGCGCAAATACAATTATTTTGCAAGACTTTGCGGCGCCCACAGAACCTCTCTGAAAGCCACAGCGCTCGCCCAGGCGGCCTAGCGCTCGGTGAAACACTCGCACAGATAAGTCGCGTACTCATACACACCCACAACAAAAATAGCATCGCGTGGTTTGTTGTTTTGTTCCTTACACTGCGGGCTGAGAGAAAATCCTCTTCAGAACCTAACTCAAAGGCGCGGTATGGCGCCGTCTGCGGTGCGAGCAGACTGCAATGGCGTAAGCATGCCAAATTATTATATTAAAAGAAACAATATCAACCTTCAGCGTTCAGCCGAGGTAGGGGGTTTTAATTGTCTATGAAGTTAATTTCCTTCTTGCCATTTTTGTTTTGTCCCTCTTCCAGTGATATCCCATATTTGTTACTTTGTATTATTTTCAGGTGCATTTTCTGTTGCTTTTATTTGAGATATTATTTGCATTAGCATTTTTAAGACTGGCCTCGCACCTGTGAACATTGTCATCACTGATTCGAGAGCCCCGACCCGGTTCTTATATATTTCTGAGCCATTATAATTTTAGCCCAATGCAAAGGACTTATAATAACATAAAACGTATGTTCGTGAATGTGGTCGTATTAGCGCGAGTCGATTGTAGTTTTATATACGCGCTATTAAAATATTCAGATATGACTAATTGTCGCATTTTTATTTGACTGGCTAACAAAAGTGTGTCAAACCAAGTTTACTTTAGCGATCGGGCTTATTCGAATATATGAACTAATTTAGTATTATTTATTGAAAATATAAGAACGTAGGACTTTATATCCACAAAGAAAGGTCCCAAAGTGTCAAGGTCTATCATTAGTTTTTTACAAAATTCACAAAAGGAAAGTACAATATGTGACATTTATACAACGACGCTTAAACGGAGGCTAAAGCGGTTTTGTATTTCCAGGGAACACACTTAATTCGTCCTTACTTTACCTCCCGAATCTCTAACATGAAAGTTTTTTTTTTTTTTAATGTGGCGCATGGAGGCTGAATAAAATAATTTTCAAAGTACCGCTGAAGGCCCCCCTTCCTGGAGTGTGACGTCACAAAGGAAGTTTTTAGAATTTCCGCTCTTGCGCATCTGCAGCGCCGATCAAAACTATGTATGCACGTGCGTGCTATTTTTAAAAAAGGCAGGAGAGGACGCCACGACTGGTGCCAGTGCGGGCACCCTAGTGCCGGGGAATATATCCTAGCAATCTTGCTATTGCATGCGCGGCCTTCGAGCGACACGCGCTTGGCGGCTGAAACACTCGCTTATGACGTCAGGATCGGGCGGTGGTTTTTCGGTTTTTCTTGCGTTTAGTTATATCTTCGGGGGAAAAAAAACATGATGTTAAGATTTGCGGGATAAAACTACGTTGGATTCTGCAATCAACCTCTATATCATTTTTTTAAAGATGTGTTTCAGCTTCCAATTATGCCTTCTCAAACTTTGGGGCAACGAGTGAACAAATACGTTGCATTCTAAACAACTATAGTTTAAAGTTATATGGCCCAAGTTGGGTAGCTCTCAAAAATAAGTAATGGTGAAGTAACTTTAAAGGTTGTTTGTAATTGCACTGACTATTCACGTAGTAGTAGTTTTAAATGTAGTTAAACTACTTTTGGTGACAAGTAATTGTAATTAAATTACATTTTGGAAGTAATTTACCCACGAATGACTTTCGGTAGCATTGTCGTTTACGTATATTGACTTGAACTTAAAATTGTTGTACTTAAAATTTATTCTTTATTTCACAATATCGCCGGCCCCGTCAAGAGTCAATGCAAGAGGGGTGATACAAACATGGAAATCAAATACAACACTGCTTTCAAATATCATCATTCTGAGCAATCTTTATGAACCGCACCCCAAAAATAAACACATTTCCTCACTGCTTTCAAATATCAACATTCATAGCAATCCTTGAGAACCGCACCCCAAAAATTATGCACTCACACATACGCGCACAAAAGGCTTCACACTGTTAAGGCTCGTTCACACATATGCAACCGAGTACGTCCGAGAGAGACCGGTTTTAAGCCTCTTGCGACGTCTTAGGACCGAATGCGCTGCAGCGGAGCTAGTCCTAAGACGTCGCAAGAGGCTTAAAAACCGGTCTAGACTCTCTCGGTCTTAATCAGTTGCGTATGTGTAAACGGCCCTTTACAGTTCAAAGAATACGTGAACGGTATCCTCGAAGTCAGAGAAAAGATTCCAGTGCGACGACAATGTCAGAAAGTTTATTCCACAACCCTACCGCCTGAACAAAAAATAGCTGTTTAAAAATATATATACGGGCATCAATGGCGGTTAAAACGTTAGGCTAATGGAAACGATCTAGCCGGTAACTTTTGTCTTCACATACTAGGACTTAAAAATTTAAAAAGGTTGTTATGCATTAGAAAAACAAAATTTCAGGCGCTGGAACATTCGGTTTTTACTGGCAGCAAATGCCTGTCGTTTCAGCGCAGTAGCAGATGTAGTATTCCTAAAGTTAGAGAGAGTTGACCGCACTGCCAGTTCCGTACGTTTCCAGGCTTTCTTGAGACTGTTACCTGCCAGGGATCTTAGACTTCGGATCCCAACTCTACAGTCAGTCCTACTAGAGCTTTATGCGCAAGAGTCTTAACTGAAGGTGTCCTAAACTGCCTCTTTTGTAGATACCAGCGCTTTTTGTTGCCACGTTTTTTATATACTCCACATGTTTGCTGCATATTAGGTCGTTTGTGATAATCACACAATTACTCGTAGTTATCAACTTTGGAAAGCTTAACAGCATCAAGGTCAAAATCAAAACAATAATGTGTTCCCTTTTGTTCGAATATGCACGTATTGAGTTTTTCCGGTGTTGATTTTCATGTTATTTTCGCTGCACCATATCAAAATACCGAATAAGGTATTATTTAGTCCAGACTGGTCGTCCATGAAGGTTGTAGGAGTGCACGGTAAAATCCCGTAAGGACGACCACTCGAAATGAAGCGATAAATTGAGAAAAACATGGGCGGGCTATCTTTAAGGATGCGACAGCAAACATTTATAGAAAAAAGGCGATAAGTCACTGGGCTATGCGCTACAAATTACAGAAAACGGGAACTGATACTGAGGATTGACGACACGAAAAGTTTGCGTTTTATGGTGGGATAAACACGCGGGACTTTTTTACGACATCCTGTGTCACGGTGAAGGGGGTTGCGGACGCAGCAGATTTGCGTTACCGTGTTTGCACGATTCTAACGCGCAGGCAGATATAGCTTTCCGATATTCAAAAAGTAAATTGTGGCCGACCCTACCGCGCAGGTAAAATAATGAAGATAGAACACGTACCTTATGGACGAGATTTTATGAAACGCACGCCATCACAAAAATAAATGCCATGCATAGGTGTAGACTACGGAGGGGGGGGGGGGGGCTTCGGGTCTCGTGCCCCCACTGGTGAAATACGGGGGGGAGGGGGGGGGGCGGGTGGGCAGAGCTCCTCTGGGGCATGATCCTTAATGAGCCGCCATGTAACGAACTTCTAGTAGTGGCATGTAAACAAAATAACCCCCACGTTGCCTTTAGTGACAAAATACATGGGAAATGGAATCCCAGCGTGCTTTCGTTAACTGCAATCTCCAGTTCTTGCGAGGAGGTAAGGTGACATCGAGATCTATTACGTCCGCTTGGTCTGCTTCCACAGCAGTCTGCCATTCTGCGATGTCCCGCCAGAAAATAAAAAAAAAGATAAATAATACAACCGGAAGTTTATATAGAGGGCGCCTACTCCATCCGAAGCTGTACCAGAAGTCCGTTTAATAGCGACTCCGACAGAGTTACCCGAACCGGAGTCGTGGAGTCGCAGCTTAACGCGTCCAATGAAGCGATAGACGATTCAGTCGTCCGCGAAGGGCCGCATGCGTGGGAAAATATTAGTTTGCAAGTCGTTAATAAAGATTAGAAAAAGTAATGAACCAAGAGCACTGCTGTTACGATGATAGCTGAAGAGGCTATATATACGCTGTAAAATGTACCCCCCAAAATAAACTACTGATAATTGCCGGTGTAAAAACAATGGCGCAAAAAAGCCCCCCCCCCCCCTCCCCCCCCCTCCGGGAAAATGGAAAGTCTACGCCGCTGCCGTGCACTAGTCGCCATTGTCAGAGCCGGACGATGGTTCTTCGATGTCCACAGACGTGATCCCTGGTTTCGTCTAAAGCGTTTTATGTGCCGCGCTTGTTGCGAATGTACGATTGCGCGACCGTCTACTTTGAGAGAGTCGTCTTCCCAACAACACGTTGCGAGCTCGTTGGGTCGCTGGGATTGCGAGGCCACGCAGTGCTGCTCCGTTGTTATCTTTTCCCGCTAGCGAGACAGCCTTTCGTTTAACTAAAACGTTCCAGTGGAATTTTTTTTTATCTTAAAACGGCGAGCACGGGTCCGTAGACGCGAGAAAATGCACGTGATACGAATACCGAAATGGCGATTGTAAACAAACGGTCGCGATGGCGTTGGGCCTAGCTAAAGTCACTGGATCCTGGGAAAGTAGCGCCATTGCCTTCCCTACCTGCTAGCCGGACACAAACGGATACTGACATACAGACGACCCAAACCTCGCGAGGCGATTGGCTAATCAGTCTGCGTTGCCACGGAAATCGCCATCTTGGTCCATTTAAATCTTCGGAGTTTCCAGGGGGTCGTTCTAAACCAGTCGCGCCAAGATCACCATGGAGCATCATCGTACTGGAAACGTTCCTCTTCAATATAAGAGTCTTTAGCACTGTGTATGCAATCAACTTATTAATCAGGCCCATATCCATGAATCTCTTACAATTATGTTATTCTTCTTGCGTATTTCAAGACAGTAAACTTATTTTTCAGTGCCCCCAAGCACCGACACAGCATCTGGTGGTGGTACGAACGTGTACGCCTGTTTCGCCGGTGTGTGGTTAGCAAAATCTCGGTATACAAAAACGACTCAATAAAGCTACCCGTCACCAGCGAATCTAGATAGGCTCACCGAGAACGGAGGGGTCAAGGAGCAATTGCTCATTTCATGGACCAAGATGGCGACCACACGCGCAGCTTGGCGTTACTTTCCCAGGATCCAGTGACTTTAGGCTCAGCCACCTTATTCCGAGAATTGCGGTTTTATTTAGTTTCGGTTTTTGGTTTCGATTGTAACGCCCATATAGTTTTGGTCACCGATTTTGGCGAAAAAAAAGTGCGCGTTAGAATCGCGTAAACAGGGTACATGGTGCAAATGTCACGCGGGAACCTGCCGCGAACTCGCATGTTATGGGAATCAATGTCGCCAATCGCGGATGCAGCAGATTTGGATTTCACGGTGCCACAAACAGTCGGGTCAACTCGTATGTCACGGGAATCGATAGCGCGTGGGCAGAACGCGGACAAAAAACGCGGGAACCCACTGCGAACGCGCATGCCATGGGTACAAATACCGCGGATCGCGGACGCAGCAGACTAGCATTTCACGATGCAATAAACACGTGGGATCAGCTTGTACGTCACATGAACCAATATCGCATGCGCAGATCACAGACCAAAACGCATGAACCCGCTAGAAACTCTCTTGTCTGACGTACCAATACCGCAGATCGCGCAGTTAAAGTGATTTCCGTCGGATATCTCGTGATGTCCGACGAGAATAGTTGGTGGGCGATATTTCGGAATTTTGTTTTAGATATGTAGTGGGAAAAAAAAAGTGAAAGCTGCTTACAACTCCCTGTAACGCCGAATTAGAGCGCAGCTCTTGAGGAGGAGGAGGGAAGGGCACTGGGGGGGGGTGTTAAACTAACCAGGGGGGGTCACGTGACCTTGGGGGTCACGTGACCCCCAAGGCCGATGATGTCATCACTGAGGTCACTGATGACGTCATCATTGACGATCACGATGCGGGTACCGATGGCGTCATTAGTGACGTCACTGATGACTTCACCAGTGATGATGACGATGACGATGCGAATGTCGGTGACGTCATCAGTGACGTCGCTGATGACGTCATCAGTGATGATGACGGTGCGGATGTCGGTAACGTCATCAGTGATGATGACGATGACGATGCGGATGCCGGTGACGTCATCAGTGATGATGACGATGACGATGCGGATGCCGGTGACGTCATCAGTGACGACGACGATGACGATGTGGATGCCGGTGACGACATCAGTGACGTCACTGATGACGTCATCAGTGATGATTGTTAGGTTCCGGAGGGAGGGACGAGAACGCAGGAACGTCAAGCCAGGGTAGGGTTTTAGATGATATAATTAAAAAGATGAGAAGATGAATGGTAGCTCTCGGCTCAACCAGACCGAGTGTTCCTCTGGTCGCGCGCCGCGCCTGGTCCCGCGCTCCCCTTTTTATATGCGGTCCGTTGATGTACGTCACGGCTTGCGCCGCCTTCGCTCCGGTTGATTGGTAGAGCGGGAGGTGGTAGCGACAGCAATTTGGCTGCAGCCAGTTGTTCAGGATGGCGCGAGTCTCTCTATGGTAGTTTATGAAGAAGTAGTCTCGCGCCGTGGCATGCTTGCGGATGGTAAGTGCCCGGGTCCTGTGGTCTGCAGTGCAGGTCAGTGGTTCCACTACTTAACATGATGACGACGGGGATGTCGGTTAACGTCATCAGTGATGATGACGATGACGATGCGGATGCCGGTGACGTCATCAGTGATGATGACGATGACGATGTGGATGCCGGTGACGTCATCAGTGATGATGACGATGACGATGCGGATGCCGGTGACGTCATCAGTGATGATGACGATGACGATGCGGATGCCGGTGACGTCATCAGTGACGACGACGATGAAGATGTGGATGCCGGTGACGACATCAGTGACGTCACTGATGACGTCATCAGTGATGATTGTTAGGTTCCGGAGGGAGGGACGAGAACGCAGGAACGTCAAGCCAGGGTAGGGTTTTAGATGATATAATTAAAAAGATGAGAAGATGAATGGTAGCTCTCGGCTCAACCAGACCGAGTGTTCCTCTGGTCGCGCGCCGCGCCTGGTCCCGCGCTCCCCTTTTTATATGCGGTCCGTTGATGTACGTCACGGCTTGCGCCGCCTTCGCTCCGGTTGATTGGTAGAGCGGGAGGTGGTAGCGACAGCAATTTGGCTGCAGCCAGTTGTTCAGGATGGCGCGAGTCTCTCTATGGTAGTTTATGAAGAAGTAGTCTCGCGCCGTGGCATGCTTGCGGATGGTAAGTGCCCGGGTCCTGTGGTCTGCAGTGCAGGTCAGTGGTTCCACTACTTAACATGATGACGACGCGGATGTCGGTAACGTCATCAGTGATGATGACGATGACGATGCGGATGCCGGTGACGTCATCAGTGATGATGACGATGACGATGTGGATGCCGGTGACGTCATCAGTGATGATGACGATGACGATGTGGATGCCGGTGACGTCATCAGTGATGATGACGTCATCAGTGATGATGACGATGACAATGTGGATGCCGGTGACGTCATCAGTGACGATGACGTCATTGGGGGTCACGCGACATCGGCGGGGGTCACGTGACCTCAGGGGAGTCACGTGACTTCGGGGGGGGGTCACGTGCCACCCACGAGATCACGTGACCCCGGTGGAGGGGCTCGCGCGGTGCATTATGGGACATTTCCCATGATGCACCGGGGTCACGTGACCTCGGGGGGGTCAGTTGCCCCAACGAGGTCACGTGACCCCGGTGGGGGGCTCGCGCGGTGCATTATGGGACATTTCCCATGATGCACCGCGCGGTTACGCCGACGCCGACGGCGACGCCAACGGCGACGGCGACGCCGACGCCGCTCAAGCCGGAAACGGGCCCCAAAGAGCTGCGCTCTAAAAAATGAAAGCCGCTTACAACTCCCTGTAACGCCGAATTGGAGCGCAGCTCTTGAGGAGGAGGAGGGAAGGGCAGTGGGGGGGGGGGTTAAACTAACCAGGGGGGGTCACGTGACCCCCAATGCCGATGATGTCATCACTGACGTCACTGATGACGTCATCAGTGACGATGACGATGCGGGTACCGATGACGTCATTAGTGACGTCACTGATGACTTCACCAGTGATGATGACGATGACGATGCGATTGTCGGTGACGTCATCAGTGACGTCGCTGATGACGTCATCAGTGATGATGACGATGACGATGCCGATGCCGGTGACGACATCAGTGACGTCACTGATGACGTCATCAGTGATGATGACGATGACGATGACGATGCGGATGTCGGTAACGTCATCAGTGATGATGACGATGACGATCCGGATGCCGGTGACGTCATCAGTGATGATGACGATGACGATGTGGATGCCGGTGACGTCATCAGTGATGATGACGATGTCGATGCTGGTGACGTCATCAGTGATGATGACGATGACGATGTGGATGCCGGTGACGTCATCAGTGATGATGACGATGACGATGTGGATGCCGATGACGTCATCAGTGATGATGACGATGACAATATGGATGCCGGTGACGTCATCAGTGATGATGACGATGACGATGTGGATGCCGGTGACGTCATCAGTGATGATGACGATGACGATGTGGATGCCGGTGACGTCATCAGTGATGATGACGATGACGATGTGGATGCCGGTGACGTCATCAGTGATGATGACGATGACGATGCGGATGCCGGTGACGTCATCAGTGATGATGACGATGACGATGTGGATACCGGTGACGTCATCAGTGATGATGACGATGCCGATGTGGATGCCGATGACGACATCAGTGATGATGACGATGACGATGTGGATGCCGATGACGTCATCAGTGATGATGACGATGACGATGTGGATGCCGGTGACGTCATCAGTGACGATGACGTCATCGGGGGGTCACGCGACATCGGCGGGGGTCACGTGACCTCGGGGGGTCACGTGACCTCGAGGAGGGGGTCACGTGACCTCAGGGGAGTCACGTGACTTCGGGGGGTCACGTGACCCCCACGAGGTCACGTGACCCCGGTGGGGGGCTCGCGCGGTGCATTATGGGACATTTCCCATGATGCACCGCGCGGTTACGCCGACGGCGACGCCGACGGCGACGGCGACGCCGCTCAAGCCGGAAACCGGCCCCTAAGAGCTGCGCTCTAAAATGCGGATGGGCGATCTGAAGGGTGAGGGCGCCCTTGCGGGATGTTACGGCGTATTATAGAGTCATCAGCAATCATTCTTGTTTTTACTGGCCTGTCACTGTTAATAAAAAAACAAGCAGTAGACACGGATGGGTTAACATATTTTTACGGGTGGCACAGGTGGGTTAATATATTTGTAATGAGCCACCGCAGATCGTCGCCACGAAGCGGCGTGAACGGGTGGGCTGGGTCAGTGAGCACGCGCCTCAGAGATACACGCGCGACGAAATGTGCCTCCACCGTGCATTTCGCGTGACGAGTGACGATGAAACGTTAGTGTCGACGAAACGTGTCTACAAGACGTTTACCAACCAAAAGGTGTCCATGAAACGCGTTTTCACAAAACGCAGGGACAGTAAGAAAGTCATCAGTTTACCAGAGGTAATCCGAAACGGAACGGTAAATTGTTGCAAAGGAGTAGGTTGCAACGCACTTACAATGAAAATACGGGACTTCCAGGATGTAATCCGAGATATATGTCGACACGCGCACTGCAGAACAACTACGCACACAAACAAACGAGAAGAAAAAGGTCCGTGAAGATTCAACACGATCTGGCAGAAGCATCCATTTTCTCAACCGAACACTAAACGCATCACACAAGAATTTCCTCAGATTTTTTTTTTTGTAAGAAATCGCTTGTTGCCGATATACGCCTTGAAATTTTCACACTGCTAGCTTTAATGCACTCGAATACGTTGTCGCGGGCGAAATCTTCGGCAGTCCCGCTTGTCGCAGCACAGCACACGATATACTAGGCAAGGAAGCAAGCATTCCGGGATTGGAAAAAGCTACTACGTCATTCCTGAAACCTTTACCACGTTATCATGCTCCTGCCGTTACGCGCGCCCAAAGAGCGTAATCAATGAATAAAAAAGTCTCGGGTTTATTAGTCTGGCGACTGCGCACCTTCTTCCACGCTTTTAGCATAGGGAGAAAGAGAAAACGAAGGAAGCAACAGGAAAGCAGGAGCTCCTTCAAGGCCAAAAGGGGGGCATGCTCACAAAAGCTTATCTTCAGGGGCATCGCTGCAATGAACACAACGAGAGGATTTGTCACGTATATTTTATTGAAAATGGACCTTTTTCGAGTACCGAGCGCCGTCTGGGGAGTTGTCTGCGAACTACAATAGAAGAGCCCAACATACCTCCGACGACAAAACACATTGGCATCGTGCTGCTATATCAGTTTTCAGTGTTCTTTATATCCCATACTGCCGATACTAAAAAACAAAGCGTCAAAATCGACAAAATATGTTCGAAGATAGATGCTGACAATGGTTGTCGTCGCCATTTTCACAGGGCACCGCTCCTCGGTGTCCTGCGAAAATGGCGACAGCGGGAGTGTACATATGCGCAGAAGCTTACTCGAAAATGGTCCATTGAACTGAACGTTTATAGAGCTATCCGTGGCCTTCGCCTTCCGGCAGGTGCCCTGCTCTGCCTTATCTCTAGCTTGGAGACTGTAGTTACGTGACTCTAACCGGAGACACGATTGGCCTAAAATAAGCATGCCGTCTACTCTGCTCTCAATACTGAGTGAACAGGACAGCTCCATACTTACAAAGAAACTGCTCAACCCAAAAGTGACCTCCAAAACGGGAAGTTTGAAGATCCTATGTTTTACGCCGTATAGCCCACATATTAATATAAAATGAAGAATTAATCGCGACGACGTTGACCGCGACCACTTTGACTGACCGCATTCGCTCTGCTGAAATTGGAGCGTGAGACCCTCGAGAAGCGTTAAGGCCGGTTCAGACACTTGCGTCTCAGTGCGTTTGACTGCGTTGCGTCGAGAACTAAAAGCGACTCACCGGCACATCTGTGCTCAGTATGAAGCGTGGAATCCAATTCAAGGAATCGTCTTGGCACGCGATATAAGCAGCAGGGATGTCCTGGTTTCTCGCTGCCGCAACGCAGTCAAACGCAACTGTCCGAACCAGGCTTTAGCTTGCTGATGAAGCAGGACGCTGCTCTATCGTTGAGAATCTTTTTTTCGCCGTGCGAACGCGAAAATGTTATCGCGTTCGGCGTACCCTAGAGCCACTAAATAAGCTGCGCTTACAGTATCGGCACTCCGTAGCCCCGACATTGTTGTGGGCGCCGCCATTTTGGCTCGTATGCAGAGCAGACGCAACGGCCGATCGTCATGATTCAAAAGTGCGACTTCCTCAGCATTAGATTCGGTGTTAGGAAGGTAATGCAATATTGCTTTGCTCTGTCGCGAAAGGTTTAAACATTTGTGGAGAGCGGAAAAGCATTTCCTGTGATTTCAGATAAAGCTTCAGGTAACTGGCAACCATGATTTTAAGCCACAATATGGCCAAGTGTCGTTACTCTGAAGCGTAGCTTATTTAGTGGCACTAGCGTACCCTACACAGCAGCACCTGTCAGCAATCGCCCTCGCAGCATCGCAACCTTTTTGGCGCCTGTTGGCAGTCTACGAGCGCCGGCATTTCGTTGTTGCGACTTGAATGCGAGCATTTTGCTCACTCTAGTACACCGAGCTTCACAGCCGTCAATCACCACGATAGCGTCAAAAGCGTCACGGCGCTGCCCGCCAGCCGCCAAGAACCAGGTTGCTACTGTATAACAACAAAACCAGTATGCTGCACACCTACGCCACCATGTCAATTTTTTTTTTGTCTTTTACGTGGGGTTTCGGTTTTGAGCGTTTCGAATTTTAACCAAAGCCATTAGCTTTTGTTTGCACAGAAATAATTGTCCTAGCACATATTTAAAACGTTAGTGAGAAAAGCTTAATTTTAATCAATATATGAGAGCCCTCATGTTTAGTCTCCCCCAAAACACAAAGCCCGAAAGATCCAACCTTATCCGATCCAAGGACAAGCTGATCGGGGCGCGTGCATAGCGTGGCGGTGGACTAAGCTGGGTGGACTGCTACACCTAGAGGTTTTTAAGGGAGAGGAGAATGCTCATGGTCTGTGTAAAAGTACACTGGCTGGGTAGCGGAGGGTGCATCTTTCAGGAAAGGGGTGCACGTGCGCCCGCTTCCTGAAACGCCCGC
Organism: Ixodes scapularis; assembly: GCF_016920785.2. Lineage (NCBI taxonomy): Eukaryota > Metazoa > Arthropoda > Arachnida > Ixodida > Ixodidae > Ixodes > Ixodes scapularis. The sequence goes on along the minus strand of NW_024609846.1, from coordinate 67,877,288 downwards.
CTACACTCTTTTTTTCTTAGAGTTAGGCTATGCTCAAACACGAGCATCATGCACGCAAGGGCATCTTTGGCAGGCTTGCAATCACTCGTGCTTTCTTCAAGAGCACAGCACGACTATACTCTGTTTTACCTTATGTTGTACTGCAGCGAAGGCTAGACGCGCGAGCTCATAGCGTTGGCAGCTGCATTCATGAATGCACGCTCTCGTGCATTCATGAATGCACGAGAGCGTGTGCCGCCGACATGTGCACTAGAGCAAGCAGGTCGCGCTTGTAGCCTTTTCTGCAGCTCATCGTAAGGTGAAATAGAGTATAAACGCCTGCCAAAGGTACCATCGCGACCATGCTGCATGTGTTTAAGCATGTCGCTCTCGTTTGTTTCTGTTTGTCTCTCTAGTGGGACTCGGTCATGGAGTACGAGAGCTGTTCAGCCATCTTTTGGCGCCAGAAAAACACCTACGTGCGTTCGCGGGCTTCACGTTTTCGATAGAAACCTCGATATTAAATGGTGTGCATCACATGGATCTTCGGAAAGCAGCAGCTAAGTCTTGTGCGTAATACTGCCGCGCGCGCTGCCCAAGTAGGCAGCGCGCGCGTGGCCTAATGGTTATCGCGCCTGCCTCCCACACGAAAAGCTAGGGTTCGAATCCTGGGAGCGACGTGTCTTTTGTTTATTCCTGTAACTTAGTGTTCTGGAGAATTCGAGAATCATGTTGCTTGTTCCAGGCCCGAATGTTCTACGCGTCGACGTTTCTACGCCGATTATTCTAGAAGACCACGCATGTACATAAGGGGCTCCGCGTGGCGAGCCGGAGTCAGTTTCGCCCCAGCGTTCGACTCCGCTGCTACGTCGACTTCGACGCCCGCGACGCTCTTTTATTATCTTTTGTACCCTCTTATTTTTGGCACAAGTTCGCCACATTAAACGTTTATTCCTTCCTGTTTATTTCTTGTTTATTGGTCACTACCCGTGACAATACGTTGAAACTTGTAGCAGTGCCCAGCGATAAACACGCCTTAGCGATTCCTCTCTAATAATGTTTCATATTAGGTCCGACCGCGGCAAACGCCATGATCCAATGGAGCCAGTGATATAGCGCCGAAGGTGCATTGTCACGGCTCTCATCGTCTTTCTTTAATAACGGTTGAACCGATCACGGACGAAAAAAAGAAATGAAGAAGTATTAAGCAGCATTAACTTCCCATGATTCGTTTACACGGTAACAGTAAGCTTATAAAGGCGACCAGCGCCGTGATGATGCGCTTTTGGCGCTCATTGATTCACTTCGTCGAATCACAGCGTTGGCTGCGGTCGAACTTAAAGGGCAACTTTGCTCAATTCCGAAGATATTGGTATAATGAGGGAGTTCGCGTTAAAAAGCCCTAGGAAAAGACACTAGGGCATGTGCTTCGCGAAAAATGGGATATATATATATATAAATATATAAATAAATATATATATATATATATATATATATATATATATATATATATATATATATATATATATATATATATATATATATATATATATATATATATATATATATATATATATAATTTAGTTTTAAACACGAGCAGAAGTCAAAACCGAAACTTCGGCTCCGTCCGGCAACATAGGCCTCGAGCCATCAAGAACATGGCTGTCACGTGGTACGAGATGTCACGTGTTCAGGGGCAGATTTAGGGGAAATTGGCGAAGACTGGGGACGGGGGGGGGGAGGGGGCTTTTTTTCTTTAACCGCCTAAGTGGGATAAAAAAAATGCTGAACGCGTGCCTCGTTCTTGGTCAAGTGGTGATTATTTGGCCAACACACTATATTTGCACAGCCGAAGCAGGACAGTGCATTCGGTCGACTGTTTTTCCTTAACGACGTCTTTCATATTTCAATAAAAAGAATTAAAAAAAGGAGAGAGATACAAGTTCACCAGACGCGAAACGTACCGGCGAAGGGAAAGTGGTGCTTCTTCAAAGTTAAGAACGTAATATGGCAAATTGGCGTTCCACTCAACACACGTTGGGTCAAAAGTGGCGACGCTATTTTACAGTTCAGAGAGAGACTGAGAACCATCGCAAAGGCGGTAGAAACGGTTTCCCAGTGGCAAAAACAAAACCCGGCTGTCAAGGTGACATTCCGGCTTAGCCCAGTCCTGAATTCGTCATCGCCACCTCTCTACGACGTTCCCTCAGTCCCACTTCCCCTGAGTCGGCTGCTCCAAAAGCCGAATCTCGAAATGAACAGTGCCTCGGACATCGTAAAAGACCCGATCGTCATCCTGAGCGAAAAGTGGAACCCGTTGAACGTCGAGAAGACTTTCAAGAAATGTTCACAGATGCAGAAGACATTGCCGAGAGCATGGGAGCCGGGAGCCCAATTAGATGTGCCTCATCTGGTGCAACGACAAAGGTTCTGCGGAAAATTCCCTCCCCAGACAGCCGACTCATATTTCCGCCCCATGTAAACATTCTTCTTGTGGAATCCGACGTTGAATATTGCAAGCAGCGTTTACCAGAAGAGGTGCTGGACGTGTACTGCCTCAACACACTTTTGCCTCGCCACGTGAATTATAAGGAACCTCAAGCCAGTGAAATATGGCGTGCTCCTCGGAAGGGCAGATGTAGAATTGCAAACCATCCTCAGAGCCGAATTTTCACTGAGGATGGTGGAATTGGGACGAGAATAAGAGAAGGGGCCTTTTCCATGGACGGCTGTAGAGACACTTCAAGAGTCGAAGCCGGAGCTATATCCCAAGATGAGGACACGGCTCGGCATACCTTCCACACTGCCAGTTAGTGTTGCGACGACTGAGCGGTCCTTCTACCCTTCCTCGGATTACAACTTGGATTATATCGCGGTGTGGCGAAAAGCGACTCAATGGTCTTGCTATCGAGTTGTCAACGTCGATAAAACAGAAGGTGGGAGACAGCTACGCGCTAGGAGCACGCTGACGAAAGGCGATGTTTGTGCTGCGAGAAACCCTTAATTTGTTAACTTGTGTAAATATTTATGTCGGTATACTGTCCTCCGCAAATGTAGGGGATTATCTTCCTCATCTCATGAAACTTGAATCTGCCCAATAAATAATTTTAAGATTGTTCCATGCAATTTGCCTGGGCACTGCGCTGAAGAATTTCTGATCTGGAATTATTGTTGTCTATTGGTATAACGCATCCACTACAAGACCACAAAGGATCGAAGAGTTATTTTTATTTGGCCGTATCCCATAAAAAACCAAGTCATTGAGAGTAAAGTCGCTGAGGAATCACACTAACTCTATTTATATTAGAGTTTATTTGCTTCAACAAAATGTTCGAAATTCTGTCGCGTCATCCCATTCCTTTGCATTTTCGAGAGTGATTAATTAAAAAAAACAATGCATTTTGATCATGTTCGACAAGGAATCAAAAAGTCTCCATATTATTCAGCCTTCTTACATTTGTCTTGCTAACAAATCCTTTCTTCTCCGGTCTCCGTGGTGTTTTTCGTCTAAACTGATAAGAATAACATTAAGTTTATTCACAAAGAAAGCATACAAACAATTTACTCAGTCTCACAAAAGCATTGATAATGAGTGATTGCGCAGGCGAGCTGATTGCGCAGGCGAGCTGCGCAGGCGAGCTGGTGTCCTCGACTGTTCATTTTTCTTCTACTTTGAAACTTTCCTCTTTTCCTGCCTCAGTCTCACAAAAGCACTTGCGTGATCCTATTTGATCGAGTCTCTGCTAAAACTTTGTCACGTCGCGTGGTTCAGTTGAACAGTGACTATCCCCTCTCAATGGGGATGGTCACTGTTTAGATGCAGAATATAGAGCCATGCACACGTAGGTCTCTCTCTCTCTCTCTCTCTCTTATTTTATTACTTATAGTGCAAACATTTTAACCACTGAGGCAGCAAGTGCGTGTTTATAAAAGAGAACAAGAAACTAAGAAAACGTTGGTCGGCATACTTAGGCTGCAACAAACTTTAAAATACGATTAATTGTTTCTTTTATAGATACCCTAAAAATTACAAACCCGCACAATTGAAAAACAGAACAGGTTGAGGGGTTCTAGTCCTATCGCTGCAGCAAACAATTTAAAAAAGAAACGCAATGTTCACGTCCGTCACTTGAAATCGTCGCGAAAATAATGGACTCGTAATTTTAATTTGCTTCGCTGCGGTGTTTTGGTTTGTGTAAGCTAGTTTGTCATTGGAGCTATCAAAGCCTGTCCTGCGCTGCCTTGTTCGTGTTCCCCCGTAAAGCATCGAAACCCGCCTCCGATCGCCCGAAGTGACAGGTTTTGTACCCACTTCGGCAGTCGCGTAAACTGCTCAATGCTATCGGCACCGTACATGACGACCAATGAGACCGACGTAGACGCTGTGAGCGTAATTGTGTAGCACTACCCCGGAGCTGGCGCAGGAATTAAAGGAGCTGTGCAACAATTTGAGTGCTTTGCCTAAATAATTTGGGAGTTGGTGTCTCAACCTTTCTAAATTAAACAGCAAAAAAAAAAAAAAAAAAAACGCTTTTGCCTGCATACTTTAGTTTTTATTTTAAAAATTGACAAAGATTGAAATTTTCGGCACCTCTCAACTCCTTCACAATCTTCCGAGTAACGTGCTCTGTGAAGTGAATGGGCAACGCGCGGGGTTCCGGTGAAGCTCTCTCTTTAGAGCCATCAGTAAGCAGCGAGAACTCACCCGCTAGCGACCACGTATACAGACATTGCTCGACGGCTGGTGCGTGCCATCTTGCAACCGTGAATTATATATACCAGGCGCAGTTCCATCGAGTCGCGGCGGCACAGTGGTCGCAATTGGAAACCAGAAATCGCGACGCAATGTGCGCCATAACGGCGCTACCTCGAGTTACTCCAATTTAAATCCTACAAAAACACACGAGGTTGAACACAATCACAAAATTTATCTCTCAACGAGAACAGCAACGCAACAGCAGTTTGTACCGGCAGTTGCTCCACTACGTGCGCATTTTCAACGTGGCCCCCCGCTGGACGTACAGTCGAAACCAGCTCTTCCATGGAAATTCGCGCACATTACCGCTAACAAACCGACCAAGTTACGACGTCGCGATCAGGGAGGCTTATAAGGTCCCTGCCCCGAAACACAGCACGACAACCACTGTCAAGCTTACACTGATGGTGCGATCTTCCCAGACGGCGACCGATTTTCCTTCCTTATCAGCACCTCTGACATACTTGCGCTCAGGGGCACCAGCGATATGCATCTGAGAAAGCCGATCCTCTTGTCATGGAACTACAGGCCATCCAGGTCACTATACAAGCAGCAACCACTAAGCTTTCCGACCATCCGCAATCTTCACATTTTTGCAGACTTCTTAGCGGCAATTCAAGAGCTCAAAAAGGTTTCTAAACGATGGAACTGTGTCAAACGATACACACCTTTCACCGTAATACTTCAACCTGCATTATAGGTGCATTCAAGTGGATCCGCATAACGTCTATTTACTGTCATAACTCAATCTCGTGGTTCTAAGCATCCTAAAACACCGACATAACATTCAAGGGCGGTCGATTTTCCTGTTAAAAATCTAACCGAAGATCGTGTGACGCCCACCTTTCTGCGCGCGTTCGAAAAATCAGCCCACCGGGATGCCGTCACTCGTGGTTGGCTATCGCGTGCTCTCCGATGCTGCCTTCGCGTCTGGTGGCGCTCCCTGGTGTTCTGCACCACGGTACAGAAAGGGGAGCGTGATACGATCTTTGATTGCGCTTTTAATATGGAAATCCGCCGCTTTTGAATGTAATTTTGAGCTTTATAGGTCGCTTAGAGCCTATAGGTTGAGTTATGACAATGATTGGACGATCTATGAATCAACTTGAGTGCCCCTTTAACGTGTACTGGATTCAAAGTCATGCCACAAACCAACACAACCTTGCAACTGATCAGCAGGCACACTCCTGATCAGTTGGAACGCAGCTGCGCGAGGACAGCGCACACTGCTGCGTTGCGCTGTACTCGCACAACGCAGCAGAGGCTGGTTTCACTATTTCTTCACGGGGCGCGGTGCCGTCGGGGCCGAGACGCGCCCCGATTGCAAACCGAAACTTAGAAACCCGTCCAGTTTGTGAGGTTTTTCAAAAAGTCGTAGAATGCTTCGTGGGATTTCAATCGTTCTGCAATTTCTCGATTTACTCTTTTTCGATGATGCTGAGCAATTTTTTAATTAAAACCATCCCCTTAAACACACTATTTAAAAAGTTAATTACGCAGAAGTAATTAACAATTTAATTATTCCCGACTTTAACAGTTTTCCTAAATAGGCCCCTGGCACAGGACCAAAACGACGTAAGCCTTTTTTTGCGACCCGTATTTTTCGCATGCAGAAATACCCTATATATATATATATATATACGTCAAAGACTTTGTTTTAAATTTCACGTTGAACTTGAAGTACTTTTTTATTTTATTTTGGGATATGTTTGCAGCGTTGTTATTATTTTTGCATATAATCTAGAGCAACAACTTATATGGGGGATGATAGGTACTTATGTAAATAATAGTAGGAAAAATCCCAATGCTATATATTTAAACATCACGAAATAAAATAAAAATCACGAATAGGAAGTCAAAGTGTAAAAGTAGCCACATGTGAGCTTTTCGAAGCGCTATATTTCAGACGAAAACACGACAATATGGTTTAGAGTGCTTGACATAATTTTTTATTAATTTTTTTAATTCAAAGAGGGGTGTTTTTATTCGCACGTTGAAGATTCGAAACTTTGACCTTAGAACATGTTTGAAGCGCTGTAAAAAGTGTCTTTATAAACTACTAGACCAAAAAATTATATACAGACGTTACCCCCCATTAAAGACAATAAATAAAAAAAATAAAAAATAATTCTTTATTTTACGTGCTCACAAACAACTTTACAGTCTATGATGTGGTGCACACAAAGAAAATTAAAACACAGCACTATATCAAACATTAGAATACTTGTCACAATGAAAATATAAACAGGTAACAGAAACTGAAAGACTATACAGAACCCGCCTTGCAATAGGTAATTCAAGGACATTCACTTTCGCGCATAAAACATACACTGGTTTGAACAAAGAAAAATGCCAAGATTTGTCTTATTAAATGCTAATTGAATTCTCGATAAAGGAGACACAGATGACATACAAGGTGGGTAAAAGGTTAGCACATTCCTACTGACCCTTGACGGAACATGGAAGTCTATGAAACGCAACAGATCAATTGAATTCACTTCTCCGTGTACAACTTTGTGAAGAAATATAAAATCTCTGTATTGCCTCCGCACAGCAAGCTTGTGCAACGCAAATCGAACAAGTAACGTTTCATAATGGTAAAAATATTTCCTTCCAATATAACGGTCATACATAATTCTAATCATTCGTGTTTGTATATTTTCTACTGAAAGAGCCTGAGATAACGTTAATGAATTCCAAATAATTGAGCCAAATTCTAATCTTGACCTCACTAATGTCTTAAACAAGTGCGGTAAACAACGGGGCGTAGAAAACTGGCGACACAACCGTGAAATCATTCCCAACACTCTCAGTGCTGCATTAACGGTTATAGACACGTGATTATTAAAGGATAGTGAACTATCGATGAATACACCAAGATCCTTGTTAAAAGGAACCCGAGGAATCGGGGCCCCTCCCAAATTATATAAAAAATAAAGTATGGCACGGGAAAAAAATTATACGCTATATTTAAAAAAAGAAAAGAAATGATAAGTAACAAATTTATAGTAAAAATGTCAGAATGGTCCTGTTTGTGCATTTTTGACTCGCAATATATAGGTTGTCTAAAATGCGGAGGGTCAACCTAAAATGGGCCGTAAACGTCGACGCCTGCAGTTAGCAACCTAAACTTGTCGTCAACGGTGTATTTCACAGATAGATTTTACATTGTGAAATTACGAGGCGCAACTCCCTTTTCGTAAAACAATATGGAGCCAAACTCTTGCCATGATGAACGGCGGACTACGATGCAGACGACAGAGCCGAGTGGCGGGGCGCATTTGGCCCACGTCTCTGAAACTCAAGATTGCATGTCCGGGCAGGAGAAACATTTTTTGTTTTTAAATTGGCAGCAACTTTATTTTTAAGGTAATATGAGGGAATCGGTGTGTCACATGACTAAACTTTCCCTTCAAATTTAGCGGGGAAACTGGATTGGTGTCTAGGTCACAGGACGTGAATTTTCCCGCTAAATGTAGCGAGGAAACTTAGTTGACGGATAACTGTTGTTCCTTTAATCTCTCCAAGGAGTATACGTCACTTGACGTGGGTAACGTCATGTAACGGCACCTTTCCCACTAAATTTGCTGGAAAATGCACAGACGAACGGGCGAACAGACACAATTTAGAAATGGCGGGTAACGCCAAAAAAAAAAACAAAAAACATTTCGAACTTAAAAAAAAAAGAAACGGTTTGAGTTGTGGCATTTGGACAGGTGAAGCTTTCAGCTCAGTGCCACAGCGCAGGGAGTTTTCTTTTTTTAGATTTGAAAATATTATCAGTTTCATCATTCATAGATTGCAGCGATGGCTCTCCTAAGTGCCCTGCGGAAGAGCAGACGCTGCAGAATGTTTAGAGTGTTGGAGGAAGTATAGACACGGCACTGCCACCTCAAGTCACTAATTGTTTTCAATATCTTTTTTTGCAGACTGTGACTCAGCCTGACGCTTTTTACCTCATGTACCGCTCAGAGAAATATGATCCTTACATACGTTCTGGGATATGTGTCTCCATACAATTGTTGAAGGCAGACGAAGCAGCCAAGACCGCGGAAAGCAGAATAAAATTCTGGGATGATGGGAAGAAAAAATGGTAAATATACACATGCACTTGGCTAGCTTTCTTCGGTTCGGCTGACTACAAGGAACTGACTTTATATTTTAGGGACGGAAGGACTGTGCTTATCACGCTGGCTCCCTCAAACGGCAGCACAGTTGGCGACACCATCTATATAAGGAATGCGAAGGGAAGTGACACATGTGAGCCGGAATTTCTTACTTTATTTAAAATCTAGATATCATACCGTTCACTTTCAGAAAAGAAAAAAAACGGTATATTCGTACACCCCTTGTCCTACGTACGACACCCCAAAACTTCATTTCGACGCACAGAGCACTGACTTCGAACAGACGGCCTCAAATTTTACGAGGTGCTTGAGAACGGTGAGATATACCTCATTAAACAGCTAAAATACGTATCGAAGACTACGGAAAAGAAGCACTGAGGTTTAGCAGTAATACCAAGAAAAGCGCGAGAACTTTTTTTGTAGTCAATAACACTTACATTAGCTATTTCACTAAGTTGTCCCACTCGGCTATCAAGCCGCCTGTTAAACAGCGTGCTCTACGTTGAACTGAAGTTTCGGGGTGCCGTATATGGGACAAGGGGTGTAAGAATATACGCTTTTTCTTCTGAGAGTGTAGATTTACACAGCACAGTATCTATCGCGGTTTTGCGTGCCGTGTAAGGTCCCGTTCACACATATGCGTCTGCTTAGGACGCAGTTCTTGCAATATCTTACGACGAGAGAGCACACTGGCACGCTGGCGCCATCTATGAGGTAATCCTGGGAACTGAATTTCACTAGGTCGGAGGTTTCGTGGTATCAGCAACATCAAATGTACGTACTGTGTATCAGAAATGATATTTTATAAAATTGTAAAAAAGTTTTTTAATCCAAGGCAGAATGAATGATGTGCGAAAAAGAAAAGGACATATACCGAAAACCGCAAATGTTCTACAGCTACCGGAAATACGGCACTAGGGTTCCTCGATGCGCGCTCTCCTGCCGACCTCTAATGACCCTGAAGGGGCGTTAGGAGTCGGGGATTTACCGACTCCCTGTCCAAGTCCGAGTTTTGCGGCGTTCACATTAGCGTCGCCGCCGTTGGCGTTGTCGATAGCGTCGCCGGCATGGGCGGCGTTGTAAATAGCGTCGCCACCGACAACGGCGCTTCGGTGGTGGAGCGCTCTCATTGAAGTAAAAATTAAATTAGAAAAATTTTCATATAACAGTAATTTCTATAAAACGCCTTCGGCGCATCATAAAAATAGAATGCAATTTATTTTCTATCTTCATTTTTATATTTTTTTTTGTTCCGAAAACAAAATCAAAAACCGACCGGTCGGCGGTTGCATGAGCTGTCAAGTGGCACGAGTCGCCGGCACCCCGATCCTCGGCGCCGACCAACACCCCATAGAAGCTAAGGCCGTAGCGCTCTTTTCGTGACGTCGCAAAGGAAGGCCATCGAGGGCGCGCGCCGAAGCGCCGAAGCGAAGGCAACGTGCGTGGATCGACCGTCGTAACAATACAAGCGTGTCTTATTAGCTAAAACAAAAACTGCACAGAGCAATTTGTCTGGAAAGCACTTTATTAGATGGGCAAAATGTTACATCGCATAATAATCGGTAAGGAATAGCACGAGGTATGCGTATATGACGTCTACAGAAAAATGTTATTTTATTAAAGGGAAGCTGAAGAGCTTTTCGAAAAAAAAAGAGTTAGTGGTTGATTCTGACGTGTTTGTGCCTGCTGAGTCCAAATATCACAACCATTTGACCCAAAATAATCCCCAAACGCGAAAAAAAGCGAAGAAATCAGAAGCGATCGCCGCAGCGGCACGCCATTGGCTAGCCACGCGTGACGCGCCGCTACGTCATAAAAGGACCATCTCGATTCTCGCTTGCTCCGTCGCTTGCGGAAGTAGCCGCGCGCCGGGTCTTCTGCTCTCGTAAATCGGGTTCGGCTTCTGATTTTTCGAAATCCTTCGGTGGATCCGAAAGAGGAATGTGTCCAGACGACCCTCGACGTGACAAAGTACGCGTTCCAGCCGTTGGCAAGGTAGGAAAATGACCCCCACAGTAATAAACACAGACGACGAGCCGCTTGCGCGGACGCGAGATGGCTGGCTTTGTACCTTCAGGAACGTATGTACTGCTACTTATTGTAACCTAAAATGTTGACAATAAACGGAGTGCTATTGACGGGACACCTAAAGCCGGATTAGCGTGACCCTCCCCAAAACGGTCGTCAGAGGACAAGAATTCTGCACACATCGGCCTTCGTGCTTGCCAGCTGCTGGACGCGTGAGCGTGCAGGCTGCATTGTTTATCAAGGCTGAAGTTGTTTGAAGGGCGACGGGAGAGCTTCCCCTGAGATGAGACGGGTGATAAGATAGGGCCGCCGTTCTGCCACCTCCATGTCCTTGCGCACTATGCGAATAACTGCGCAGAAGTTGCATCCTTGTGACAGCGGTACCCTCTGCTGCGTTTAGTTTGTTTGCCACAAACTATTGCGCCATTGTAGCTTTAGAAAAAGCGGAGATGTGTGCCCGGCACCCCTTAATTTGATGTCGAATTCATGAAAGCTTCCTGGGTCTCTACATTCGCATACTTCTACCAAGCTTTTTTTACTGCATCACACCGCCACCAGGCATTATCATCGTCCGATCGCATTTCTACGGCACAAAGAATTGTTGCATTACACAAACTTTATACGGAAAACACTGCGTAACTTGTAAAAAAAGAACTCAATTCATAACAGAAGGTCACATGCTTTGTATTTCCACAAAGCACTCCTGAAGAGTATATGAACTTTTGGAAGGAAAATTTAACCAAATTTATGTTTACGTTTAAAAAATATGTGGCCTCAAATAATGTCAGCAACTGTAAAAAAAAAGTTGATGTTAAAACAAGTTGCACCGTGAAAGTCGCATTATGAATTGCATGACTACTTATTAGAGCAAGCCCTCCTCTCCCAAGTGACTGGGTAGCCGAGTAGAATAAAAGCAAAAGAAAATAATCTTGGGCTACCCAAACTTGTTTTTTTTTGTTTTTTTTTGTTTCCCAGACTTCCCCGACCGGATTCGATCCGGAAAATATGGTCACTTCAACAATATAAGAAACCAACACTAACACACTAATAAGGCGGTTAACACAAGAGAGCCAGTAGAAACCCGCTGTTCGGCTAAATGATCGCGGCCTTTCTAGCACACTGCACAATTCTAATAACGTAACAGCTTTTTTCTAGAACAGTCGACCTACTATTTCTACCCAGTTACGTTTCCACTTTGCTTGTGACTTTTAATGCGCTGAATTGCCTTCTTACTTTCAAAAATGGTTGGCAGAGCGTCGGGTTCAAGCGAACCTTCTTCAGGCCCAAACCCATACGTACATAGTTTTCATATGCGCCGTCATAAAACCCGTTTCGAACAAAAAACGGTGTGCTTGCTCAAACCAACCTACCCCCTTAAAATCTCGGTGACGAAGTGGAAAAGACGGTAAGCAGGAAGAACAACTGCGACGAGCGCTGTTCATGAAAGCTGGCGGCTACACGAGTACGGCACCGTGCAACAGCACGAGTCAGTTGGTTCGGTGCCACGAAAATTCTGCGAATACGTGCACAAACAAGAGAACAATTAGCACGTAAAGCGATCGAGTCCATAGCATGACCGGTCAACGGATAAAAGCAAGCGCTATGCAGCGGCAGAACAACGACGGCTCGAAAAGACACTAGAGCAGCCTACGTGGAAAGCGCGGCCAGCCGCGGCGGGGTCCCCCAGCCGGTCCTTTTGTGACGCCGGCTGACGGGCTTCCTCCTCTCTCCCCTTTCGCTCTGCTTCGGAGAGGCGTGGCTTCGGCGCTACCTTGAAAGCGCTGTTCCGGTTAATCCGCGCAGAAAATGACCAAACGAATACGATATTCGTGATGGCTGAGGTTTCATTAACTAGGCTCAGCTGTTTTTTCTCGTATTTAAAACCGCTTCAGCTTCCCTTTAAGTCGAAAACATTGAGTCACGTAATTCCTGCTGTAGGGATGCGTATTTTATACGGAAATTCTTTGACGAAATGGCGAGAAACACAGTGATTGGACACAGCAAAACAGATCACAGATAAAAATCATGTAGACGTAGTCACCGCGAACACGGCTAGGCAGGTGTCACTTACAATCATGTAAGCGATGTTAACACATGCAGGCACTGAATTCTATCATTATACGCAGGTGACATTGCAAAATTATTATAATTTTCATTGAGTAACTTTATAGGCTTGGCAAATCAGCTTGCTATTTTTGTATTTTCACTCAGGATTGCCAGGGGATTCAATCCAATATCATTTAATGAAGATATATTAACTTTTCCGTTTGTCAGGGGTACTAAACTTGCTTAATATTTGAAATCAACTAATCCACATCTCACAATAAGCTCAAGCTGCCTAAGAACAAAATATAATTAATGCTTGATTCAATATAACTATTACCTTAATACAGCTAGGGTTGTAGTATGAACGTGTAGGAATGCGCAAGCATTCGTACACGCAGCGTATTCCTACAAGAAACGCGCCACGTCTTCCTTCTTCACACGGCACTCCGGTGGTAACATACGCTCTCCCACTGCACAGGCGCGGCAACCCCGGCCGATTCCACGGGCTCCGTGACGAGGCATCCGGGTTACAATGCTTTTCTTTGTGTTTTATTTTCTTGAGGCGCTTCCGCTTGCCGCCAATATGATTTTTTTCTGCCGTTTTGCTCAGCCAACGGGAATTTACGTTCTGTTTTTGCTCAGCCAATGGGAATTCACGTGCCGTTTCGTTCAGTCGAAATGGGAATTTAGGCACCGTTCCTCTCTGCCAATGGGTATTTTGGTGCCGTTTCGCTCATCCAGTTGGTATTCAGGTGCTGTTTGTTGCTGCTACAGACATTAGATGACGTCGGCTTCGCTCCATGGGACAGTTAATGCTTTAGCATTTTTAACATTATTATAAATCAGTAGTGGGCAGTAACTAGTCACTAGTAATGCGTTACCGGTAACTAGTTTCGTGTTTAGTAACTTGCAACTCTCACTCAATACCGTTTAAGGAAAATAACTTCTAACTGTAACAAGGTTACTATTTTTTGAAAGACTGTAAAGAGTAAAGTCTTTACAATACATATCAGATTTATGTGCAGAAATATTGCAAACACGACCACCAAATTGTCTCGCAACACGTCAGAGGGTTCGAAGTGCTGATACGGGAAGGCCACAACAAAACCTGCTGCAGAAGCCATCTGTACCACGAGGAAAAAAAAATAAAAATGAAAATGAACTATATTTTGGGTGACGCTGCTTGGCCAAGCTGGCCCGCGAACTGAAGGATGGGGACATTTTTGTCCGTACCCCATGTGTATGATACATGGCCTACAGCGCACGCAGATGAGATAATCCGCGGCTTCTCTAAAGCGCTTCTCTTTTCTTCGCGAAGGAGTTTTGGTGATTAGGGAGTTTTCGTAGATCGTTTTCGCCGTCCCGCAAGGCCCTCCGCAACCCGCTACGATAGCGGGAACTACACAGTCAAGGCTATCGGCGCGCAGGCGCAGTATCAACTTCTTCGTTGCGGAACGGTTAGCGAAGGGGGCAGCGAGGTCTACGAAAACTCCCTATTGTCGCCTCAAACGCCCGCAGGCTTACGGCACAACCGATTTTCCGACCCTCGTCCTTTTGCCCCCAACTACCAGTGCATTCTTGAGGGATTTCGACTTAAGTCCCAATTGGTCTCCCTTCCCTCTTTTTGCAACCCAATTACCGGCCTTGCCTCCCGTCACCCACTTGCTGTGCTCATTGCTCTGGTTCCCGCGTCCCGTCACTTGACAACGAGTATTCGCTCGAAACGTGTGTGTCGTTCTGCTTATTTCTGTGCTTCCTTGAACTTGAAAGGCCGCCCTTAGCCGGAATTAGAGACGCTTGGCATCAGTTGATTTATAGATATTCACGTCGTGGGCATTCCGGGTGGTGTCTTCTAGTTGGGGTGGTGAGATGGAGGTAGGCAAAACGTCTCCCGTCTGGTTAGGAAGTGACGAAGAAAAGATCGCAACAGCCGTTTAGAATTCTAAGCGCAGTGGTCATTTGTACTTCTATCAGATCTTCTTTTGCACCGCAGAGGACTGTTGCCGCAACATTGTTCTCCAATTATTTAAGTGGTGCTTCTGGTTTCATAAAGGACTGTGCGCACGCAGTAGAAAAAAAAGTTGACCAACGAGTGATTTGGTGTGGCATAAGCAGACATCTACAAAGCTGATTGCAAGGTTCAACTTATATTATTGATGACTTCACATTGGCACTGATTTTTATTGCTTCTATCCCAGTTCTTCTCACCAATGAAATCCTAAATTAGAATTGACCAATTGTAAACTCGCACCATGATTGGATATACCTGATACCTAGACGCGTTCTTTTATATTCGTCTATACGTTATAGTTGTCGCGCTTATTTTAATATTCTTTGCGGGTCATCAGCAAATATCTGCTGGCTTAACATCTAAAAAAACAACTAAAGTACTATGTAATTTTGCAAAAGAAGATACAATAAATGCTTTTAGTCAATCTACCCTAATACTGTCTGAAGTCAAGATTTTGACCAGGGAACTATTTTTGGTAAACATTTATATAGGAAGGACCAAATATGTGAATATTGATTTTTGAAAAAAAATGTTTGTTCCTAAAAAAATGAAATGCCATGTTGTGAACAACAAAATGTAATAAAAAGCATATAAACTAATTTAAAGGCATATTCAAACAGGTTAATTTTGAGTGATTTCTAACATACTTTTGTAAAGTAATGACGAAATAACGGCGTTACTTCAGCGAAACAAATGTAACTGTAGCAAATTACACTTTTAATTTTTTTCACTACCTGGTCAGGGTTACTTTTTTCCTCTAAGTAACTGTAACTGTAACACTATTAGATTTCAGCAGTAAAGTGCCCATGACTGGTATCAAAAAGCATAAGCACAAACAACCTACTTTCAATATTAGCACGTAAGATTGTTATTCACCTTCCAGTACAAACTTGAACGTTGCCACGCATACTTCAAATGTAGACTCAATTTCACACGCATTTCCCTGACCGAGAACCCGTTCTATCACGAGATTAAAGCAACAGACTGCAGCACTCTACTCGCGTTCTACGTGACCAACAAATGCTGTAGATACGTTATATATCGCCTGTCAATCGTATCCATACATCCCGCAATATCCATCCCGAAAACATTTGATCACAAACTCGAGGGAAAGAGGTCCATTGACAATCGACCAGTGTCATCGCATAAGTGTGCTTATACGTCCATTTCCACGGGAACACTTAAGTTCAGCGCATATCTGCATGTATACCCCATATCAGTTATTGTTCAGAACACTCAAAGTAATGGAAATAATCAATAGTAATAGTATCCACACTTAGCTTAATCTCGGAATAATTACCACAAAAGAAAAACAAGCGCAATACTCCACTCGTCAGAAATCGAGCCTAAGGCGCACGGCAGTTTTTTTTTTATAATAATGAGGACAAACCAAAATTCAATCCACATTATAATTTTCCAGCATAAGCCTTTTTTTTTAGCATGTATATGTATATAAATGTACACGCCAGGGGCAGTTTTCATTATCGTACGTGGTCTCCATCCGCATATTTTTGGTTACACATAAGTTTAAATTATCACACCAGCTTTTGGGAATAAATTAAAGCAATAGTTTGATAATGCTGACAAAGACCAGAAGGCCTTGAAGGAGTTGGACGCAACACACACATGCTGTATATGTTTGCGCCCCCTGCCGCAGACATAGGCCTACTACCACAAAACACAGGCGGCACGAGGAAACCCCACGCTTAATGGGTTTGCAAAGGTCAACCCATTGGTGATCCCCAATCTATGACAGAATGATCAAGCTAGCTTCAATTTCGTAGGTTATAATGCATCTCAAAGTATTGTTCACATAGCATTGAACTAAAACCGATGAAGTGCAATCGGAGGTCAAATTTGAGCGCGAACTAGCGAGTGATAAAACGAAGACGTTTTCTGTATTTTTTTACACAAGCGACCCTGTGCGAACGTTTCTGCAACGTTTTCTGACCTTTGTTCGCTGATGTCATGAAGATTTAAGCAGAAAGAGCAGTACTTTGTTTTGAGTCCCAGAAAACAAGCTGGAAACAAGTGCGTTTTTTTTTTGTTTTTAATGGACTCTCGCTAATCATGCCGGCCGTTCGTGGTGGGTGCCGTAATGTCGGCTGCCGGAGCAGACGACGCATATTGTTCTCACCCTCCGCAGGGAGGGCGCTGGCATCAGGGCACCATACTCTCGCCGTAGGAGATTGTTTAGAGGTACGGTATTTCAGCAGTCGAAAGTGGCTGAACCAGCCGAGGACATATTCGCGTTTAAACGAGTTTGAGTGGGGAGTGGCGTCCTTACAGCCAGAAGTGGTTCCTTGCGGATCGATGCGCGACGTCGCGCAGTGCCTCGCAACGCGCCGCAACAGAGTAGAGACCGGGTCATCTCTGGACGCAGCAGCAGCGGGAGCGTGTTGCGATAGACCAGTCAGAAGTAAAAAAAGGGGAGGAGGCTCACGTGTTCCGTCGCGCCACTCGACGATGCGGATCCAGTTCTCCGTTCACGGAAGCGAATTCTTTGTTCGGGGAGCTGTGGGGAACGCTTCGAGCAACGTTTTTAAAAGGCTGCGATGGTTCAAACCGGGCAGAATGTCGTGGAAGCCAGCGAGATTGTCTTAAGATCGACCACTTCGACGATGTTGCCGGGCGCCGCCATGTTACCTTGAACTTCGTTATTGTTCACCAGTTAGCGACAGTAGCGCGTTCTTATAGGCTCTTGACTGCAGTCGACTGTGTGTCAAGGCAACTGTGTGTACAAGTTTGGCACAAGCTTTTTTAGCAACGGTACGCATCCGCTTGCCGCTTCTATACAAACGCACCGCGCTCGAAAGCAAATGTAGGGATGTGCCTCTTGTCTTATGTGAAAGTTGCGGGGCAGATGTATACCTGAGAAAGAAAATGACATGTAAAACTTTAAGTTTATAACTTTATGGGTCAAAGAGTTACGTAAAAGTACATAAACATACACAGTGTCCCCTGAGTAAAACGCAATGAGAAAAGGTAATGATGACCCCTTCCTTCGGTGAAACATACAGCATAACACGCCTGTCACGCTGCTCTAAATATAAATTGCAGAAATTATACGACTTTTAATAGAAAATAAAAGTCAATGTACAAAGGCTTATAATTTTTGCGTGAATTAGGTTTAATCAACTGCAGCTTTCCATAATTAAAACAATGAAAATATTGAAAGTAATCTTACAGCCGCCTGGATCTTGTTTGTCATCGTCACGCGATTTGGTTTGCTCTATTGACTATAGCAAAGGTTTCAGCGACGATAAGTTATTGCAAGTCACCCTAACACAGCCCAAAACTGTGAAACCCCAAATTTCAAAAATGATTCATGATTTCAATAGGGCCGGCTACGCGGAAATAAATCGAGAACTGATCGCATATTACGCACAATTTCTTGCCGAACACTCCACAAGGACGGTCGAATCCAACTGGTTGTTGCTTAGAAACAAATTGTATGATCTTATTGAGAGTTTTGGGCCATTGATTCGTATTCACAGTGACGCCCTGTCCCTGAAGCTTCCTGCCCTTCAGTGATGAATGAGTACTTTGCTTCTGTTCTTACTTGCGAGAACCCTTCGAACATCCCTACTGTCCCACCAGCTCCTTGTAACACCATGGCACCTATTATCATCTCCCCTGACGGCGTAGCCGGACTTATAGATCGCCTCAAAGTTTCATCGCCCCCCGGACCTGACAACATTTCTTCAAAAATCCTCATAAACACACAAGACATATCAAGCGAGTACCTCACGCTCTTATATACCCAGTTATTGGCAGAGGGTCGTCTTCCTCCGGACTGGAAGGTAGGAAAAGTCATACCGGTCTTCAAGGACGGTGATCGATCATTACCCTCTAACTACTGACCTATATCGTTAACTTCTATCCCATTCAAACTTCTAGAGCATATAATTTTTTCTCATGTTGTGTCTCATCTTGATCAAAACCACTTCTTTTACAACCGCCAACATGGCTTTCGTAGGGGTTTTTCTTGCGAGACTCAATTGTCACTGTTTACCCATGAAATTCAGGCCAACTTCGAATTTTATCATCAGACCGACGCAATCTTTCTAGACTTTTCGAAAGCATTTGATCGTGTTCCGCATCTTCGCTTACTAACAAAGCTCTCTGCACTCAAAATAAACGTTAGCGTCATTTCATGGATTCAAAATTTTCTTTCCTCTCGAGTACAGTTTTCAGTTGTGAACAGTCACGAATCTGGTTTATGCAACGTTACGTCAGGTGTACCCCAGGGGTCGGTCCTCGGCCCTCTCCTTTTTCTAATATTTATTAATGATCTCCCTCAATCCATTTCCTCCAAAGCGCGTCTTTTCGCGGACGATTGTGTATTATACCGACCAATTGCTTCTCCGGACGACCATGTGCTCCTTCAGAATGACTTGTCTACCATAATGAATTGGTGTTCCGACTAGCAGATGAGCCTAAATTATTCAAAGTGCAAACTCGTACGTTTCACTCGCAGGCGCTCTGTTTCGTCATGCGTATATTCTCTTGGAACCCAACCCATTGAAGACGTCCCATCATACAAGTACCTTGGTGTACTCCTTCCCTCCGATTTATCCTGGGCCGCTAATCCACTTCCCTCGCCGCATCAAAAACTTTGGGATACATCCGACGCTGCCTACACTCTGCTCCTCCGAATCTTCGTCTTTTAGCCTACCAGACATTCGTCCGACCAAAACTTGAGTACGCCGCCGCTATCTGGAGCCTTAGCCAAATCTACCTTACCACCCAACTTGAAGCCATCCAAAATCGTGCCGCTCGCTACATACTCTCTGTATACGACCATACTGCTAGCGTTACGGCTCTAAAGTCCCAATTAAACCTAACTTCGTTAGCTACCGGCCGTAAATGCTCGCGTCTCTGCCTATTTCACAAAATATTCCACCATCATCCGGACATTAGATCGATGCTTTTACAACCTCCTCCCCGATGTTCTCGTAGATTAACGAACTCTAACTCTGTGCAGCGCATCTCTGGGTCCACTAACGCATTTGATAATTCATTTTTTCCCCTAGCGATTTCAGAATAGAATGTTCTACCTGAGTGCATCGCCTTAATAATATGCCCTGACGCTTTCCGTTCCTCATTAGTCTTGCATTTTAAGGGAAATACTGATTGCCTGTTTGCTTTCTAAATTTTGGTTCTCTGGTTGATTATTATTGAGTGCGTGTTTGTTGATGAAATAGTTGTTATTGTTTCATTGTATTTTTTTTGCTGTTTCATTGTTTCTTTCGTTGATTGACATGTGATTGATCCCCCCCCCCCCCCTTATGTAATTTCCCCGAAAGGGGACCTTTAAGGGTAAATAAATGAAAATGAAATGAAATGAAATTACAAACTTTCAGTAGAGAATCTTCAAAAACTGGCTCCACATACATCGTCTTTATGAAATCTTATTGTTTTCCTGAACCGAGATTCGATTGCAAAATATTATAGGAGGACACTTAATATTGTCTACGTGTAGAGATGCGAAAGCATTAGTACATGCAGCGCATTCCTACAAGCAGTGCGCCCCACTGACCTCCGCACAGGCCGGCCGGGTGGCGCGACATGGCTGAATGCAGAACGTAGAGCACGTGACAGAGTAGCGCGCAGGGAGAAATAGGGGAAATTTCCCGCTGCTCCTCTACCCCCCCCCCCCCTTTTTCCCGACACGCCTGACACGTGACCCGAATGGGAGGAAAAAGCGGCAGCCAAGCGCGCGCCACCCTCTCCCTTTTAACGGCGCGTGGTCCGCAAAACCAGGTAGAGAGCTTCTCTGGGCACATAAAGCACATTTACTTTATTTTATATTAAATGTGGTACAACTTCTTCAATTTATATCCATTGCCGCGTGACACGGGTGTTATGCTGCATGTTTCACCTTGGAACTATAAAGCATCGCAGCCAATATGAATTTAGCCGATGTTTTTTTGCTGCTACAGACGGAATTTAGCTGCCGTTTTTCGCTGCTACGGACGAAATTGATATGCCGCTTTCCCCGGTCGCAGACAACGCCGGCTTCGCTACATGAGACAGTTAATGATTTCGCATTAAAAATGAAATCGAGATAAACGCCTTGGAAGGTCAGAAAGCTGCGCCATAAGGCCTGTCCAAACAGGACACTGCAAAAGACGTCAGGCGACACGACTCCGACAGATCGTTCGACGGCCCGCTTCCGGCCTTTTTTTTTCTTTTTTTTTTGGGAAAGGGGGGGGGGGCGGTGAAGGGAGGGGGGGAGTTTTTTGTTTAAATCTCGCCCGTGCCCTTTACAGCGCCCTTTATCTGCACATCACATGGGTCCGGAGAGCTACTCACACGCTCTTTTGGCTGTCGGTCAATCGCCCAAGGCCTCCGCTGTTTTTCAAGTCCCGAAAACGGGAAAGGGAAAGACGCGAAGGTGTCGTTCCCTTTTAATGCGAAATGGGAAAAGCGCGCTTCAACGCAGGAATCTCCCAAATCCACCCGAAGCGGACCTCTTTGGCCTTCCAGCCGAGGCGACGGCTTTAGCGAGGTCAGCGGGCCGCGAGAGAACACCAGGGGCAAGTGGCGTGTGATGTCAAATCTGACAAGCACCGACGTCAAAGAAAAGTGGGGGAGGCGAGGAGAAAAGTCGTGATGTTGGCATGGCCACAAAAATTGTCAGTCGACACGACTCCTTCAAGAATCGACAAAATTGAAGCGTCCGCTTCAATTTTGCCGATTTTTCAAGGAGTTGGGTTGCCTAACGCTTTTTGCAGTGCCCTGTTTGGACAGGCCTTGAGATGGTGCCAGCTTGTCGGAAATAATTCCTTTTTTGCTAAAAAGTCTTTTTAATTATGAGTGAAACTTTTTGACATCATTCATGAGGATATTTAGAAGCTCATAAAACCAAAAAAAGCCATTATTTCATAAATTTAATATAATTCAAATTCCAAACCACTATGGTTATAAACTTACACTTTCCTACAAAAGGTCTTAGAGACAGAACGAAAATATGTATCTATCAATTTCCAAATTTAAACTTAGACAAGCAAATTATCCAACTCGTAATGCTGAGATATGGATAGTGCCACATTCAAGAACAAACTGTGGGAATCAGATGTTAAAATGTACCCTCCCCCATCTTCTGAATCGTTTTTATACACTCGATATAGTTATCTTCAGTATGTCCGCCAAACAAGTATGTTCACTTTTTTGTCTAATGATTACTCCCATGTAAAAAAAAAGTTTAGTATAATCTGATTCTATGCGTTTTGCGCGTGTTGTTATTTTTTACATACTTTTTCGTTTCTTTTTTCTCTCCCTTGTGTTTACATTGTTCTTTTTAGCAATATAGATTATGTCTTTCCCATGCTATAATGATTATGTCAAATGCTAGTGTTTTTACGTTTATGTTTGTTCTTCCCTGGGCTGCTATGGGGGGGGAGAGGCTACTCAAGCAGCGTGTCAGTTGCTTTAAGAAACGCAGGGTGCGGCACGACCCTAGTATCTACTTATTATTGGTCCTGAGCCAATCAGATCGCGGCATTAGCAGACAAGAACGTTGAGGAAGCGAGACGCTTGACCAGAATAAGCCACACCCTGCTTTTCTTAAGCTATCAGGGACTGCGGCGATTGCGGTTTTAATATATGTGTATTATGTTTGTTCGATGGCAGCGACCACTACATTTCAGTTCGTTTATTCGGATTACGGAATCTGTTACGTGCTTGTACTTTCGGGAACAGGGCAAAAAAGTAAGTATTGCGGCCTTCACAATTTCAACTTCTACCCCACGTTGTTATTTTTTTTATTACTGTAGTTTCTGCACATCACAACATAGGTTGCGCTTTATATTAAAAATAGACACAAATAAGCAATGCACATTATTACGATGTATCACCACTAATTGCAGCGACAAGATGGGAGACTTTATGGAAGCAATACTACGCGTGTTTTGCAACCTGCGAACCGACAATTCTACTGCAGCTGCGTGATTAGTACCGATGAAGTTTATGACTTTCCCTGTCAACACGGAGTCAGCGGGTATTGCCTGGCATGCACCATACCGAAAGTTCCCGGTGTCCGGTATTGGTTATCTATGTAGGCTAGCTCATCTTTGTAATGCCCAATGGAAATGACGACCAAGAGAATTTTGACAAACGGGACGACGGGCTCGGCAATGAACTTGGCCTCCAATTGGCTATACTTCAGATTTGCCAGAAGGTAGGCGTCATTTCAAGCGCGTTGCAAGCTCTCAAACAAATAACGGACAGCTGTATCTTTGTCCGTCGAGTAATGCAAATCTTGTTCGAAATATCATCCACTATGACTCTAAAAACTGGACCGTAAAGTTCACGGTCAAAAACCAGCAGCTGATGCTGCCACTATTGCGTCGTAAAAACAATGGTGCACTCTAAATCTCATTTACACGAAATTTAAACGGTGACCACAGAAATCTACAGTCACTAGGTGTTAGAATTGACCGTAAACCAGATTTACAGCGCACCGTCAATATTGTCGCGAATGAACGGGCGAGGAAACAAAATAACTGGCGAAACTGAAACGTTTAATAAGGGCGAACTTGTGCCAACCAAAAATAAAAAGGAAACAAGAGATAACAGCAGAGCGTCGCGGGCGTCGAAGTCGGCGAGAGCGCAGAGTCGAACGCTGGGGCGAGACTGACTCGACAAGGTCGCGAGCGGCCTCTTATCTAGAGTGCGCCGCTATCTCGAAGATTCGGCGAAAGCGGTTCGAGCGTCGCGTGATCGGGGCGAAAATGAACACGCACTTTCTAGAAAACAAAAGCAGGGGTAAATGATAGAAGTTACGTGCGGTACATGAATAAACGGGAACTTTCTGGAGGACCGTGACCGAGCATTGCTTTCTCAGCCTTGCGCGCGGCATTACTCCCCCCTTTAAAAGTGCATCGCCCCGATGCAGTGTAAAACAAATCAAAATAAAAAAGAACGATAAACCAAAGAGTCTTTTGGAGCACAAAAGGTCCACAGTCCTATCGAGCGTAGTACGGCTTCAGGCGCACGACGTGGACGACTTCTGGTCGTGGAGGGCGGCGTGATGAAGTCCGTGTTCCATCGGGCATCACCTCGTAGTTCAGATCCCCGAGTCGACGAAGCACTTTGTAGGGTCCAAAGTAACGTTTCAGGAGCTTCTCGCTGAGACCGCGGCGGCGAATCGGTGTCCACACCCACACCCTGTCTCCGGGCTGGAAGTGGACGTCCCGACGACGAAGGTTGTAGCGGCCAGTGTCGACACGTTGTTGAGCCTGAATCCGAAGTCTGGCGAGCTGACGGACTTCTTCTGCCCTTTGGGCAACCACCTGGGCGTCGTCGCTTGCGTCGACAGCCGCTTCGTGGGGTAACATAGCGTCCAGCATTGTCGTTACCTTGCGCCCATGCACCAGCTGAAAGGGTGTCATTCCGGTGGTCTCTTGTACGGCCGTGTTGTAGGCAAATGTGACGTACGGCAGCACCTCGTCCCATGTCTTGTGCTCCACGTCGACGTACATGGAGATCATGTCGGCGATGGTCTTGTTGAGTCTCTCCGTTAGCCCGTTGGTCTGCGGGTGGTACGCCGTGGTGCGGCGATGGCTGGTGTGGCTGAGACGAAGGACTTCTTGCGTCAGCTGGGCCATGAATGATGATCCACGGTCTGAGATCAGGACTTCGGGAGCGCCGTGCCGGAGGACGATGGATTCAATGAAAAACTTGGCAACTTCCACAGCAGTTCCGGAAGGAAGGGCTTTCGTTTCGGCATACCACGTGAGATAATCTGTGGCGACGATGATCCAGCGATTTCCCGACGTCGACGGCGGAAAAGGGCCAAGTAGATCCATTCCGATCTGCTGGAAGGGTGCTGTTGGCGGAGGAATTGACTGCAAGAGTCCGGCCGGCCTCGTCGGAGGTTTCTTTCGTCGCTGGCATTCATGACATGATCGCGTGTAGAGGTGGACGGTTTTGGGGAGCTTGGGCCAGTAATACTTTTCACGAATACGTGCCAGGGTCCGGCTGTAACCAAGGTGTCCGGACGTCGGGTCGTCGTGGCAGGCTTGAAAGATCTCCTCCCGAAGGTCGGTCGGGATTACCAGCAGCCATGGCGAATTGTTCCCGAAGTTCTCTTTGTAGAGTACACCTTGTCTAATGGCGAAGGTCGGCAGCGCTCGTGAAAAAACACGTGGCACGGCACTCCCGCGCCCTTCCAGGTGCTCTATTAGTGCGCGCAGCTCAGGATCGTCTCGTTGACGCCGGGCCATGTCGTCGATGTTCACTGCGCCCAGAAAACACTCGTCGTCATCGTCGTCGCTGCTGCCGGAAGGTGTTGCGACGGGAGCTCTGGACAGGCAGTCGGCGTCGCTGTGCTTGCGGCCTGACTTGTAGACGACGGTCATGTTGAACTCTTGTAGTCGGAAACTCCACCGCGCGAGGCGTCCTGACGGGTCCTTGAGGTTCGCAAGCCAGCAGAGCGAGTGGTGGTCTGTGACTACCCGGAACGGGCTCCCGTATAAGTACGGACGAAACTTCGTGATTGCCCAGACGACCGCAAGGCATTCTTTCTCAGTCGTGGAGTAATTTCTCTCCGCCTTGGTCAATGTCCGACTTGCGTAGGCGATGACTCGCTCGGTGCCTTCTTGTACTTGAACCAAAACCGCGCCAAGCCCTGCGTTACTTGCGTCCGTGTGAATCTCGGTTTCCGCATCCTGGTCGAAATGTCCAAGAACAGGAGGAGTCTGCAGTCGTCGCTTCAGCTCGTCAAATGCCTGCTGCTGTTCATCGGCCCATTCGAACTTCTCGGCGTCCTTCGTGAGGTGTGTGAGCGGTGCGGAAATTCTTGCGAAATCTCGAACGAAGCGCCGATAGTAGGCACATAGCCCAAGGAACCTTCGGACGGCCTTCTTGTCTCTTGGCGCTGGAAATGCTGCGACGGCACGAGTCTTCTCGGGGTCTGGGCGGACACCTTCGTTACTAACCACGTGGCCGAGGAACTTCAGTTCGTCATAAGCGAACCGACACTTTGACGGCTTCAGGGTGAGTCCGGCGGTCCGTATGGCTTGGAGAACTGCTCGGAGTCGTCGCAAGTGCTCGTCGAAGTCGCTGGAAAACACGACGACGTCGTCGAGGTAGACGAGACAGCTCTGCCACTTTAGTCCTGCCAGTACGGTGTCCATGACACGTTGGAAAGTTGCTGGCGCCGTGCACAGTCCGAAGGGCATCACTTTGAACTCGTACAGTCCATCCGGCGTGACGAAGGCTGTCTTTTCTCGGTCCCTTTCGTCGACTTCGATCTGCCAGTAGCCGCTCTTCAGGTCCATCGATGAGAAATATCGAGAGTGGCGCAGCCGATCTAGAGTGTCGTCGATGCGGGGGAGTGGGTAGACGTCTTTCTTCGTCACCGTGTTCAGCTGCCGGTAGTCTACACAGAACCTAAGCGTCCCGTCTTTCTTCTTAACCAGTACGACTGGAGAGGCCCAAGGACTGCTTGAAGGTTGAATTATGTCGTCGTTCAGCATTTCTTGAACTTGCTCCTGGATCGCCTGCCTTTCTTTAACGGAGACTCTGTATGGCGATCGATGCACCGGGCGCGCGTCGTCCTCGGTAACGATGCGGTGCTTCGCAACGGTGGTTTTGCGCACCTTCGACGACGTGGCAAAGCAGTCGCGGTATTCGGCGAGAAGGTTAATCAACTGTCGTCGTTTCGGGCCCGGGAGTTTAGGGTCAATGTCGAGCTGCGCTGGCGACGCACTGTCTTGCTGAGGTGGCGAGAATTCGTCAGTAATGGCGGCGACAGCGGCGAAGTTTTGGAGTTCCTCGACCTGGCCCACGGCTGCACCTTTTGTGAGGTGTTGCGCTTCATTTCGGAAGTTCGTGACGAGGACCACAGTGCGGCCATCCTGAAGTTCAGCAACTCCTCTTGCGACGCCTATTCCTCTTCCCAGAAGCAACTGGAGGCTTCCTTCGAGCAGAACTTCGCCGCAGAAATCTTCGGTGATCCCGACGGGTACGAAAACACTCGACCGCGGCGGTAAGTTCACGTGGCTGGCGAGGACTCGGACCGCAGATGACGTCGCTTTGGGTTCCTCCGGTGGTGAAACAGGCTTTCGCAGCGTCAACCGGTTTGCTCCGAGGTCGATGACGGCGCCATACTCGCAGAGGAAGTCCATTCCGAGGATAACGTCCCTCGAACAGTCTTGCAGAACGGCGAACTTTACAGGGCACGTCTCACCGTGGATCTCGACGCGAGCGGTGCATCGCCCGACTGGTGTGATGAGGTGCCCACCGGCGGTTCGTATTTGAGGTCCATCCCACGGCGTCGTGACTTTTCGAAGGCGGCGGGAGAGCCTCCCACTCAAAACTGAGTAGTCTGCTCCGGTGTCCACGAGTGCCGATGCGTCGTGGCCGTCAATGATGACGTTTAGGTTGTTGGACACCGTTTCAGGAGCGTCGTTTCGGTCTCCGGTAGCGTTAACGTGGGGGCCCTCCGACGTTCGTGGAGGATCTTGGCGTCGGTCGTCTTCGGCAACTCCACCTCCAGGGGTTGCCGCGCCTAGTTTCCCCGGCGTGGAGCGAGGGGTGACAGGCTTTCACGTCGGGGTCGGTGCATCGGCGAAGCTGGACGTCGTGGTGAAGGCGATCGGAACTCTCGGCGGGACGCAGGCTCGGGGGACTGGGGTCGTCGCAAGTACTCGTCGATTTCCCGAGGGCGTTCGCCATACCTGGGACGCGGGTCGCTTGGGTGGAATCCGCGCAGCCCGAGTCGTCGGTATGGGCATCGGCGGTACACATGGTCAGCTTCCCCGCAGTGGTAACACAGCGGGCGTCGGTCGGCCGTCCTCCAGACGTCTGTCTTCCTCGGCGCCTGATCTTCCATTCGTCGGGGGTACTGCGGCGTTGGGGCGTCTCTTCGGGGTGGCGACGTGGCTTGGCGGGGTGCTTGCGGCTGTCGTCGGGCCATCGCAGCGTAGCTCAACGTCGGTTCCTCCGGTGCCATCGTGGTGACGGGAACCTCTGGTTGGAGCGCCCGATGCACTTCTTCTCGGACAGCCTCGGCGATGGAAAGGGTTGGCGGACGGCTGGTAGTTGGCAGCAACCTTCGCAGTTCCTCCCGGACAACCTCTCGGATAATTTCCCGGATGTCCGGTGTACTCAGAGTGTTTTCGCCGTTAAGCAGTGTGGGTGCAGCGACGCCTGGATGTCGCTGGTAGTGGGAAGCACGTGCCTGAAGCGCGCGCTCGATGTTGGTTGCTTCGGCGATGAAAGCTTCGACGGTGGTAGGCGGGCTCCGCACAAGGCCACCGAAGATGTTTTCCTTCACACCGCGCATCAAGACCCGCAGCTTTTTCTCTTCGGGAGCGGTTGGGTCGGCGCGATTCATGAGGTGAAGAACGTCTTCGACGAAGCTTGTGACGCTCTCGGTCGGCCCCTGGGTTCTCGCTCGCAGGAGTTCTTCGGCACGCTGCCGTCGGTGCTGGTTGGCAAAGGTCCGTCGCAGCTCGGCCTGGAATTCTTCCCACGACGCAATGGACGCTTCGTGGTTCTCGAACCACGTGCGTGCCGTGCCTTCCAGAGAGAAGTACACGTTCTGGAGGCACTGCTCCGGTGTCCATCCGTTATGGCGGGCAACTCGTTCGTAATGTTGCAGCCAATCTTCAACATCCTCGTGGACCTCCCCGTGGAATGGTGTCGGAGTCCGGGGTGAGACGGGAAGGTATACGACGGCGGCGGCGGACGGGTTCTGCGACGACTGGTTTTCCATCGTCGGCCTCGTTGGCTGCCTGGTCCGGGGTGGCAGAAGTCCGTGTTCCGGGGGTAGACCTTGGGTGCGGCGACTGGATAGGGTCTCGATCTGGTCTTCGCTCGGTCCTCGGGAGGCTGGGTTCGGACTTGCACTGCGGGAACTGGGAGGGGAGCGCTGCACGGGCATGCGATTACCCCGCACCTCCACCACAAATGTCGCGAATGAACGGGCGAGGAAACAAAATAACTGGCGAAACTGAAACGTTTAATAAGGGCGAACTTGTGCCAACCAAAAATAAAAAGGAAACAAGAGATAACAGCAGAGCGTCGCGGGCGTCGAAGTCGGCGAGAGCGCAGAGTCGAACGCTGGGGCGAGACTGACTCGACAAGGTCGCGAGCGGCCTCTTATCTAGAGTGCGCCGCTATCTCGAAGATTCGGCGAAAGCGGTTCGAGCGTCGCGTGATCGGGGCGAGAATGAACACGCACTTTCTAGAAAACAAAAGCAGGGGTAAATGATAGAAGTTACGTGCGGTACATGAATAAACGGGAACTTTCTGGAGGACCGTGACCGAGCATTGCTTTCTCAGCCTTGCGCGCGGCAATATTACGGCACTGTAACGCCGTTAAAAGTAACGCGTCACATTTGTTTTTCGGTAACGTGTAGATACTCGTTACTTTTACAAAACAGTAACGGCTAACGCATTCACGT
This sequence comes from Ixodes scapularis, assembly GCF_016920785.2. Classification (NCBI taxonomy): domain Eukaryota; kingdom Metazoa; phylum Arthropoda; class Arachnida; order Ixodida; family Ixodidae; genus Ixodes; species Ixodes scapularis. The sequence continues at coordinate 67,847,921 of NW_024609846.1, read as the reverse complement.
TACATATTTCGAGTAACGGGTAACGGAGCTAAGTTACTTCTTCCCAAGACTTAAAAAAAGTTATACAAATATTTCTCGTGTTTCTAGGCGCCAAGCCATGTGAATGTTTTAGTTGTTCTTTTTTGGCGTTTTTCGTTGCGTTTTTTGTAAGCGTGTAAGTGAAACCGCAAGAAAGATAAAGTAACTATGTTCAAGGCTGCATGAACATAATATTTCTCAAAATATGGCGCGTATGCATAGCCGTGACGTCAATATAAAATTTATCATAACGAAGCTGGCTTAAGTAAAGACTTGTATATTCAGCCACCTCCTCAGCGCTCAGCAAGGCTAAACCACTCAAAAAATGTTAGACAATATGCTCCTAGGAACAATCTATTTAAGTACTCATTTTTTGTACGAACCATTGAAGACTGGAACTCACTGCCGTCAGACTGCGTGAACGCTTCAACATCCAATAGTTTTGATTCCTTTCTTATAAACATGTTGTAACCCTCTCCTGCTAGGATGGTGGAAAACCATCCGCAGTATTTCCTAAATCAAAAAATAAAAAAAAACAGTAAAGATTGTTAATTCATAATGAAAAGCGTTACGCAAAAAGTAATATGCGTTACTTTTTATTAGTAACGGTAACGGTAACGCGTTTCTTTTATTCAAAAGTAATACGCGTTATTTCACGCTCAAGTGACGGGTAACGTATATCGTTACTTTTTTTCGGTAACGACTACAACACTGCTTCGGTTAACAACTTCGCGGTACGACGCGGCCGGAACCTACTGCGAAATCTGAAAATAGACATTCATCACGGCATCTTGCGCCTGACCCTCAAACGTGGCTTTGCGAAAGGAGATTTGGAAAGGACTCGGTGAGGAAAGCAGCGAAGCATATAATTCGGCCATTACGAAAACAAAATCAAACAAGCAAAAAAAAAAAAAAAAAAACCCGAGCGTTGCAGCCGTGTTTTTAACAGTTGTGCGTGTTTTCACCGACCCACATGCATTTACATATTTTAATAACAACATGAACTGCAGATATTTCATTCATTTAGTTGCAAATCATTCTCAGCAGTACACATCTTAAATATTGTGCAATGTTTACGTACAAAACAGTTATTAAAAAAATATTTTGCGGACTACTTTGTGGCGCGTAGGAATGCTCTTCTCAAAGTTGCGAACCGCCCCTCAGTTGTAAGGGGCGGTTCACAACCTCCCCTCACAACCGCCCCGGTTCACAAGTCACAGCGCACGTGACTCGGAAGAAGGTGAAGGAGTCGAGAGGTGCGGACAACTTCAACGTTTGTCAATTTTTAAAATAAAAACTAGGACATGCAGGCAAAACCATTTTTTGTTCTTTACTCCACAAAGCTCGAGAAACCAACCGCCAAATTATTTAAGAAAAGCACTGAAATTGTTGCACAGCTCCTCTAAGTAAGCAAAGGAGAGCGAACACGAAATAAAAGAATCAAACTTGTTTTGAATTCTACACCATCTCACCTTAGCATGCCACTAGCATTGCCAGGAACTCTCGCTGCATAAGTTTTCAAGCAAGAAATGGACATTCTAAAACAAGGAGCTCACATCTGGAGTCATTGCTGCAGGGCTGCAAACCCGAGAGAAATTTCCCAGATTAAGGTAATATTTAGGTCAACGTGGGAAAAAGGGTAATCTTGCTAGTTTGAGGGAAATTTTAGGCACCATACGTATCTGGAAATTTAAAGGTAAATTATGATTTTTTTCCGAGATAGCAGCGAATTTGAATGGCTTTGCCTACATTTGGATTATTCCCTCCATCCGTTGGTCGGTTTGTTGTGCGACCATCTGGCAGCAAGCACTGAGGAGCACTCGGAGTATTTTTTCGGCCAAATCAGTTTTCATCGCAGTAGTGAAAACTATGGACGAACGGACCCGTCAACTCGAAGCTTCTGAGAGTGCCGCTGTGCATTCTCGGAAAAGAAAACTTGAGTGCAACAGGAAATACTGCGATGTCAAGAGATACAGACACCATGCAAGATACAGACTTACCGTTGCGAATAATACCTCGTGAGGTGCCGTACACAAAATGCTGCCTACCATGTTTCAAGATCCATGTGTTCGAGTTTCAGAACTCTAGCTTGTGTTACACCTTTTGTTTTGGACTGACTATTATAAAAAGCAAAAAAAAAAACAGTTAATAAAGCAGTATCATGATTTAATAAGTGCATAACATTTAACAAAATGGACAATTGGGCGAGTTGGTAAGAGTTCATAATTACTTACAGCGCGACTGGGACAAGGACAGACAGAGGAGAAAACACAGGACAAGCTCTGAACTAGCAACTGATTCTATTGAAAAGAATATACATGTGATGCTGCTGCTGCTCGTTCAGGCATGCCCCTCCGTGGCCCTGGCGCTTCTTCTTTCACTCAATACGAAACCGGCAAGTTATCCGAGATCCAAAAAGCCGATCTCGCTCTTCATGAAAGTCACTGTGGGCTGGCTCACACACAAGGATCCGGTTTGTGTTATGTGGTACGTCTCCATCATTTCTCGGGTTAGTTTGTGGTTGTGTCAGAACATCACTGTAGTCTTGTTAAAAAGGGGTTGGCATCCGCAATCCCGGCAATGCATCGCGAGATGCGTGTGAGTGGTTCCTCTCATAGAACTGTGGTGTTCTCGTAGTCTTATGTTGAGGCAACGCCCAGTCTGTCCTATGTAGGCACGCCCTCAGGAAAACGGAATCTTGTAGACCACGCCTTCTATGCAGGCGACAAACTGCATTCCGTATTTGATGCTGCAGCCGCTGTGAGACTTAGGATCGTTATTTCTCGCGCGTTTGTTGACTGCGGAGCACACAGAGCTGAGCTTGTGGCGGGCAGAAAAAACAACATTCACGTTGTATCTTGAGGCGACTTTCTTGAGTCCGTGGAAAAGGCGGTGGATGTACGGTATGACTGAGGTTTCTTTTTCTCTTTCTGCTCGAGGTCACGTTGCTCGATCGCGGGATCTGTTTTAAGTAGTTTCACGATTTTTTGGCAAGCTGAAGAAATGACCGAATTAGGATATCCCGAATTCTTGAGCCGTTGAATTTGGGACATGAAGCTGGAATTCAAATTGTGGATGCATGTGCTTGTTAGAGCAGTCCTCAGACAGGAAAATGCGATGCCTTGTTTGACGAGTTTGGAGGGGGCTGATTGAAAGTTAAAGGGGTTATGACACGCCAAAAATAAAATATTACATAACTATACTGCTAGGACCCATTGTATGTTCCTATAATCCTGCTAAATTTGTTTTGAAAAAGGCGCGATAATTTCGTGGATAAATCGATTTATATGCGGGCCCCTCGGAGGGGCAGATCCGGGCGGACCTGGAGGCTGATGACGTAGCCAGCCTCCAGCGTGGTGTCTACTTGCACGCACTCACAGACTCGGCTCTCTTGGCATATCAACTCTCAGCTTCCTCGTTTACCTTCCACGTTTCCAGCATCCGGTCTGTGACGATTACGTCTATGGCATCGATCGCCTTGTCGAAGTGTTCGGCATTGATCGCAGCAGCGATGAGAGTGATTGCTATCAAAAGATGTTGGAAGCTGTTCATTTTGACTGCGACCCGCTGGCGACGAGCTCCAGCGACGACGAGTTCGCCGTGGTCACCGTCGTCCGGGAATATCTCGCAGGCGCATGCAGGGTGGAAGGTCAACCGGCCGGGGGGCGAGAGCGAGAATAGCTTTCAGTTTACCGAACTGTTTGAGCGGTTTTGTTCGTACCGCGACGAGAAGAGCTTGGGCGATCATGGGGGCGCCTAGAATGAGAGAGTGATCATGGTCACGTGGTTTATGGACACCATGCTGTGACTAACTGGAGCAGTGTTGCCTGGTCGCCAGATGAAAATTATAAAAATTCGTAAATTGAATATTGCAATTATCAGAGCTCTAAAAATTGCGTAACTTGGTGTATATACTATGTAGCCTATGAGCATTCCATTTCAAGAATAATCTATCCGTTTAATTTTCGTGTCATAACCCCTTTAAGAAGAGCCTTCGCTGTTCTGGGACTGTAACACCAGCAAATATGATCGTCCCCCACTTCGATGCGGAGATCCAGGAACTGAATGAGGTTCTGTTTTGGGGCTTCATAGGTGAAGTGAAGTGCTAGGCCTTTTTCCGTGAAGATCTTCAGCACATCGTCAAGCTTCTGATGGAAATTAGCCCTCTCAACGAACACCAAAGAATCGTCTACGTACCTAAACACGTTTTTGGTGTTTTTCTGCAAGCAGAGTTCTAGATCCCGATCGACGTTGCCTAGGAAGATGTTACTGAGCACAGGAGCTACCCTAGACCCTACGCATACGCCGGACTTCTGTATGTACACCATGTCCTGCCATCCGATGAGTGTGGACTTTAAATAAACCTGCGGGTGTGTCTACATAGGACAGACTGGGCGTTGCCTCAACATAAGACTACGAGAACACCACAGCTCTATGAAAAGAACCGCTCACACGCATCTCGCGATGCATTGCCGGGATTGCGGATACCAACCCCTTTTTAACAAGACTACAGTGATGTTCCGACACAACCACAAACTAACCCGAGAATTGATGGAGACGTACCACATAACACAAACCGGATCCTTGAGTGTGAGCCAGCCAACAGTGACTTTGATGAAGAGCGAGATCGGCTTTTTGGATCTCAGATAACTTGGCCGGTTTCGTATTGAGTGAAAGAAGAAGCGCCAGGGCCACGGAGGGGCATGCCTGCACGAGCAGCAGCAGCATCACATGTCTTTTCTTTTCAATATAATCAGTTGCTAGTTCAGCGCTTGTCCTGTGTTTTCTTCTCTGTCTGTCCTTGTCCCAGTCGCGCTGTAAGTAAAAATAACATTTAAGTCGAAGATCGGGTGTCATTCGTTGTTTTGAATCTCCCGGTAACATTCACCCTCGCCAGATTTTCTTTGACCACACACTTGGCCTGATAAACTCATTTTTGCGAAACGTACTCAAGGCGTAAAGGTTACAGAATATATCTTTTATCGCAAAAATTGAAGTGATGCAGAGAACAACGAATATTTACTATTATATAATTATTTTGGCAAGCGAGGAAAATTTCGGCAGAAGTAGGGAAATTTCAGGCCTACGCAAGAGAAATTCTGACTTCCCGTGTAGGCAGCCCTGAATTGCTGACATTTATGATCGTCGGATGGGCTATTCAAAGGAACAAATATGCAAACTAAATGATGCCAAAAAGCACAAATGAGTTCAATTCCTTTAAATAAACTCCAATAAAGTGTAAAGCTCCTGTGGGTATGCAATGTTGAAAAGGTAGTACGCGCTCAATAGTACAGCCAGTGCTTGGTCAAACATGTAAATTTTGTCCATCACAGTTATTCCATCACATGAGATCGAATAGTTTTGGCTGAGTAGACGGTTTCCGCTGCAAAATAAAGAAGAAACAAATAACGCAAATGATGGCATAGCATTCTGTAAAAGTCCGAAAATATTGCTCCAACCAATATTTGAAAGGAAACCCGACGTTTCGAAACCAACTGGGTTTCGACTTTAACTCTCACCAAACCAGGCAGATTTTTGCCGAATATGTGTACTTTCCAATAATCAGTTGTACCCTGTAAAATTATTAAAGCAATATAAAACTGAAGGCAATAACGACAAATTGAGGTTTTCGAAAATGACCGATGCTCATCATGAACTACCGCGTGGGTCTAATGGATCGATAGCGGTTTGAAAGGACCGCATAGACCTTTTTCTTAACTTCCCGAGCTAGGATTTACTAAACAGATGCTCGAAGCTGGTGCATTCATTTATAGAGAGTAGGAATACATGAAATTGCCGGAGTCAAAAGAAAGAAAATCAGAACTTGTTTTTGTCTATGGAAAAATTATCGCTACGCTTTTTATCTCAAAATCATCAGATAATAGTTGTAGGATATTTTAGCGTCTGGTAAAATTGAAAAATTTGTGAACGAGAGGGCAAATGGAATATGCTTACTTATTCTACACTTTATTCGGGCCAAATAAGCGCCACAGTAACGCTTAATATTTTTTCGGTGTACATGTAATGTGTGGAGAAAACAAAGTTTTTTGTTTTGTTTTTCTTGATTTACAGAGGTGAGCTAATCCTTTCACAATTTTAGTAAACGCTTCCACCAATTTTAGGCACCACTGTAGTATATTCTAGCGCCATACGGTAAGAACTTGATTTTTGCCGTCCATTCAAAGGGCTATCTATCTCTTTGACCCACGCGATACAAGGCATGGTAATCAGGGGTGGTGAATCTTGATTCCTGTCAGTTACTCACTGGTCTTCCGATCAACGTTTGGAGTGCAATTTGGATCGCTAATCGCAAAAGTTAACTTAAGACACTTATACCTCATTCTGCTGAAGTAGACAACAGTTTTTTTTATCAAAGTATGTCACAAGCAGCACAATTAGGCACACGATGTCTGCTTGATGACTTTCGGATTTAACCAGATTCTTGCTTTGCATGAACTCAATGATCCTTTCTGTTTTGCTTAAAAGAAAATGGTTCATGGCAACTTTAATGTCAACAGCGACGAGTTGCTCTAAGTGTTGGAACAAACCAAAAGGCAGAAGTAAAAAGAGCCAAGCCTCTTTCTTGTCCTTGATGCTCCTACAGGAAGCAAGAATGTTACTTCTTGTCAACACAGCAGCTTGGGCTACTTGGTTTTTCATCTTACGACTTCAGATCGCATAAACATCTCGCAAATAGGCACTCTAACGATTACAGACACAAAAACATACCCAGACGTACAGCGCTGAACTCACAACGTTTTGTATTTTGTCATCGTTTTCTTTTACGTATGTTAGAACAAAAGCTCTAAATTGTTTTGTCCTCGTTTTCTTATCCGATTTTAATACAAATTTGTAAAATAGTCGGTGATCTTATTTTGAAGATGAGGCAAGCTAATTATTTTGGAGATAAGGTGAGAGGCGGGCACCTCGCGCGTCCATCGTCAAGCCTGGCAACATGCTTCGCTTTAATTATTTCCGTAGCTAGTTGGTTGTTGTTTCGGTGTAGCACGTTGCAACTGCGTAGTTGTTACCCCACACCAGAAATCCCGGCAGTGCAGATGTAGATCTTGTGAGTTGCTTCTAGTGATGTTATTCTGGGGTTCGCGAAGTCGGTCGTTTTGGTAGTGTCCTCATCAGCGTACCACAGGGTCTTATTAACGTGGATTTCAGAGAATTTCTTCAAAAATATGAAAATGATGGGGGCTCACTAAACCTCACCCAAGAGAAAGGTCAACTACAGCTATTGTTGTGCCTTATGTTCACAACTTCTCCCATGGACTGAAGAAGTAGCGAAAAAGTGAACGTTGAAGTTGTATTTTCAGCTCCGAACAAGCTCTCCAGCGCGTGCAAGAAAATGAGAGCTTCTTCAAACCGATGAGACAAATGCACTAAGAAGTACCACAGCCGGACTGAAAGCGCGAGCTCGCTTTATCTTCTTACGGCCTTTGCGATTGAGGCAGTCGCCACCTCCCGCCGCAATTCGTGGGGGGCGCTGTCACTTCACCCCTGGAGTGAACAGGACACGTTCAGGAGAGCCCCATCAAGATGAAGTGAAGGTCGCAGATCTTAAACAGGAGCTTAAAGTAAGGGGACTTTCAACGGTTGGTTCTAAAAACGAGCTATTAGAGCGACTAGAAGCCGCCACAGAAGTCTCCAACGATCTGCTAACAGCTGTACAGTGGGAGGAGACATCACGGGACAGCGACGGCGAGCTGAGCGCAGAAGCGGTGGTGCCGGTGGGCCTTCTACCTACCTCAACCGACGGCAAAGCTGGTGCTAGCATGATCAATGACTGTGAGGGAGCGTTTGCAACACCCCTAGAGACAATGTCTACCTCTGCTGGGATTCAGGACAGACCGCTTCCATCTACTTCAGAACGGGCGATGGTCGAGGTGACGCAGCGTCGACTGAATGACGAGATCCCCAAGCAGGCTTCACAACTAAATTGGCTGAAAGGTGCGACGAAAGGGGATCCTCTCATAAGCTCTGACAGGTGCGGACGGTGGGCCTACATTTCAGAGACTGAGTTTGAAACTCATGAAGAGGTTGAAGATGCTCATTTTGTTTGCAGAACATGCAAGGCCTTAGATGAGATACACAATTCACACAGGACAAGGATGGATGCGCTGGCAGACAGTGTGAACGGGATTATTCAGAGGTTAGAGGGTGCAACTCCTCAAGGTGAACCAAATGAAACAACCACAATTCGAAAACTTCAAGACCGAGTGGCCGAATTAGAACATCGCGTGGAAGAGCTTCAAAAAGCCTTGGACAGCCTTCTTGATGGGGTTAGTTTGACTACAACTCCAGTGAATTGTGAAAAGAACCGTGAACATGACGCCGGAGACAATAGAAGAAAGAAGGATCAGGAGGACCTTGCATTTTTGACACAGTACAAAGACTTGCTGTTGCTCAGGAAGGATGGAAAACAGCAGGACATAGTGAACAGGACACGTTCAGAAGCAGTGGACGACTGCAGTCAGACTGTCTGCCAACTAAGTGCAGAAAACGTCACAACTTCGGAACAAGGAGAATCAGAGGAAGTGCAGGATAACTCATGCTCGCGCAGTAAAAGCAGCCCGGCGACAAAGGGAACGACAAATGCTGGAAAAGTGAAGGACAGACCTCCTCGCGGAGTTAAACGAGAAGTCCTGCTTGTGGGGGACAGCAATGTGGAGAGAATTGCCCAAGCTTTTATCGAAAAGATGGACGATAAGCGAAGCGTTGAGGTGTTGCTCAACAGAAAGGCGACAACTGAGGATGCCCATAGCATGATTGCCGGATACGAACGCCAGGCGCGGATGGTCTCCCGCATGTATATTTTGCACGTTGGCCTGAATGATGTACTGCGAGGAGACCAACCTGACCATGTTGTGGAAATCATCAGAAGGAAGTGGAGCAGGCGTAAAGCATCCCTGGCTATCTGTTCTGTCCCAGAAGTCACCAGCAAAGGCAAGGTGGTGCAAGCGAGCGTGATGTTGCTAAACGCCAAGCTAAAAGTATTATGCAAAAAGATTCATGCTAAGTTCGTGGATCTCAGCAGGGACGTAGCTGCTAACGACGGCTTACAGAAAGACAAACTGCTCTATGGGCATAAGGTTATTAGTCTAGTAAGCCATCGCATAGCGGAGATGGCGAGCCTTTTTTTAGACAGACGAAGGGGGAGATGGTACGCCGATACGGGAAAACAAAGAGGAAAAGAGCAGGGAACCAGCGAGACGCCGAGAGGCAGGATGAGTGCACAAGATCAGCCGAAGTCAATGCCTCACCATCAAAGATGGCAGCATCAAGGAGTCGCACCGATGTCGTGGGCGCCTCCGGTTCCATTACACGAACAAAGGGTTCCGGATGGCACTCTCTTCCTCTCTACAACGGGCGCATTGCCAGCGCCTCCACGGCCAAGAGATCAGATGCAGGACATCGGCTCAGCAGATTGTTCCCGGGGACATGGGTACGCAGCGCCGCCACGAGCTCACTTTCTTGGCAGAGAGAGGCTTCCGCCTCCGGAAGGATTCTCGCACGCCAGACTGATGGACCAACTGGTGTCAGTGTGTTCGCCGAGGATACCGCGACAAGAAGCTGGCGGATTCCCGGGGTTTATCACGCCGATGCTACCACAAGCGCCACCAACGCAACATACCAGTCAAGTTTGTGGACCGACGCTGTCCCCATCTGCCCTGCAGGCAATGGTGACAGAGATTGTGCGTCAACAGCTGAGGGACAGGGAACAGTGGTAGGGGGCATTGGCCCACTCCGATCCAAAGTGGTTGAAGACGCGGAATGGGCGGAGCGGGGTCATAGAGTAAGGCGCAGACGACGGAGACGCAAGCGTGACGAACATACACCTGTTAGAGTGGGGTTCTTAAACCTCCAAGGAGCAAGGAGGGAACAAAAGTGGGAGGAATTGTATAGCGCACTCGAGTCTGAAGACATTACCATTTTTGGCGTGGCTGAAACACACCTCCGGGACTTCGAAGAACCGCCGATGCACCAGGGCTGGTGTTGGGAGGGGTGCAATCGTGAAGAGGGGCAGCGACGTGGAGGAGGTGTAGGAGCATTGTGGCGCCGCGCGGCCCCTTGGCACAGGGATCCCAGAAAGTGTCAAGACCACATCTGGCTGACAGGCGAGCTGGTACAGAAGCCAGTAGCGGTATGTGTGGTATATCTCTCTGTAGGAAGTGCGCGAGACATAGAGAACGAAACTCTCATGGACTGTGTTGCAAGGGATGTGCGGGAGGTCGGAAAAGACAAGGATGTGCTCATCATGGGTGATTTTAACGGACATATTTATGAGCTTGATGGGTGGGAAGATGGCAACGGACGGCGGTTACAAAAGCTAGCGGAGGAGCTGCAGTTGGAAGTGGTGAACCTCCGGGAAATGTGCGAAGGACAATATACCTGGTGTGCTAGAGGCAGTAAAACTTGTATAGATTATTGCCTGGTGTCACAGGGCATTGGACGTTTTCTTGTGCAGGTGCATATAGACGAGGATGGGGAGCACAGCGTTAGTAGCGACCACAATCGTCTAAAGCTGGTCTTCAGCAGGGCAATCTGGAAGAAGGAGAGGGAGATATCGCCAAGCTCCATGCGGCCCTACCTTACCGAGGATGCTGCAGCAAAGGTGGCGGAACTTTTTGAGAAGAGCAAAGAAAGAATTAAGGCTGGAGGCTACATAGGATACGTCAATGTGCTTAAGCGTCTTATCAAGCGGCATTCGAGAATGCGCCCCAACGGACGCAGAAGAAGGAAACGTTGGTGGGACACTGAAGTAAAGACAGCGATTCAAGCTAGGCAGGCCGCAAACAGGGAACATCGCCAGTCCCTTCGAATGGGGCATGAGCACATGGTCGCACAAAACTGGAAGCTCTATCAAACGCGGAAGCAATACGCCAAACAGATCATCCAGGAAAAAATGAGGACGGCGGACCTACGTACTGTTCTTGACATTCGCTCCAGTGGAAAAGATGCTTCGAGGAAGTTTTGGAGCTACATGGGTACACTGGAGGGTCGAGACCAATCGACTCCCGTCCTCGATGAGTGCACAGGACAAGAAGTAGAAGACCTGGGTGCACACCTCACGACGTACCTGAAAGAGATGTTTTCTCCCGAGTGCATGCCCACTGCCACAAAAGCCGAATGGACAGCCGAGTCCTCATCCGACGGCAGCAGGTGGGAAATCGGTGAAGTGAGTGCAGTGCGTGCACTAATCCACCTTAAGAAGAACACCTCCCAAGGCCTGGATGGTGTCCCGGCAACGGTACTCAAAGCCCTAGGAAAGGACGCCCGACAACACCTCGCGTCTATACTAAACGACATCCTTTGTGGCACAGCATCTATACCAGATGATTGGAGGCTCGGCAAGGTGGTCTTGATCCCGAAAAAAGGGAACGATCGCCAACATCTCCGCAGCTACAGGCCTCTGGCGGTGACGAGCACAATATACAGAGTATTCGCATACATGCTCAAGGAGAGGATGGTTGCATGGGCAGAAGAGGCTGGGCACCTTACTGAGCTACAGGGAGGCTTTCGTCGAGGGCGCCGACTTGAGGACAATCTGTTCACAATAACTCAGTGCATTGAGGTAGCCAGAAAGGAGAAAAGACAATTACTGTGCTGCTTTCTGGATATTGCCAAAGCATATGACAGTGTCCCTCATTCACTGCTCATTCAGCGTTTGGAACAACTAGACCTGCCACAACAGTGTGTTTCTCTCGTCCAATCTCTTTATGAGGGCAATAAGGTGAGGGCAGAAATGAAAGGGGTAGAATCCGAAGACGTGATAGTGACTAGGGGACTTCGACAGGGGTGTCCACTCTCCCCGCTCCTCTACATGCTTTACGTGGCTGGGATGGAGGAGAGGCTAATTCAGTCAAGAGTGGGCTTCTCTTTAACCCACCTAGAGGACGGCGAGGAGGTGAACTGGGTGCTTCCAGGGCTGACGTTCGCCGACGACATCATTTTAATGGCTGAGACAGCGGAAGATATGCAGCGGCTATTGGATATATGCACTGCGGAGGCTGCTGTGCGACACCTAGGCTTCAACGCAAAAAAATCTGCGCTTGTACAGTTCTCAGGGGTCGAAGACACGCTTTGCTGCACACTTAAGTTGGGTGACGAGGTTGTGCCACTTGAGGGCTCGTACAAATACTTGGGTGTCATCCTTGCCAATACGCCGGAATACCTTCGAGATCATTACGCTCATCTTCGCCAGTCAGCAGGGCGAGGGGCCAACGTCCTCCGAAAAAGAAGTCTCTGGAGCTGCAATAGGTTCCTAGTTACACGGGAAGTGTGGAAGGCAGTAATGGTTCCAGGTTTGACTTTCGCGAATGCTGTGGTGTGCGTCCCTGGTGAATTACGAGAATTTCTGGAGCGACGACAACGAGCAGTGGGACGACAGGCTCTGGCCTGCCACGGAAATGTGGCTAACGAAGCCGTCCAGGGAGACCTAGGATGGTCTAGCTTCGAAGCCAGGGAAGCCACCAGCAAGATAAGTTATGATACACGACTCCGCCACATGGATCGAAACCGATGGGCCAAAAAACTTTTTGTATACACTCACATGACTGGGACAAGAACAAGATGGCAGAAGCGCCTTTATCAACTCCAAAAAAAGTATGGCTTCTTTGCAGAACCCTTAGAGGTAGTGACGGGCGAGAGGTTGGAGTCGAAAGTGAGAAGCAGAGTACGTGAGAGGGAAGTCTTCCAGTGGTTTGAAGCCGCTCAAGCGAAGCCAACGCTGCTGGTGTACAGTAAAAACAAGCAACTGATCGCGGCTGAAACCCTGCTCTATGACAACAGCTTGCGCAGCCGCCTTCTGTTCGAGGCGCGAGCGGGCACTCTACGAACTCTGGTATACCGGGCGCGGTTTGACCCCAAGGTGGTTTCCACGATGTGCCGCGCGTGCAGAGAAGAACCTGAGACAGTTGAACACATAGTGCTCTACTGTGAGTGCCTGCTGCCAACCCCACTGGTAGATCGCCGGCTTCACTCAGAGGCGATGCTAGCATATGCACTGGGCTTTAAAACGACGGCTGACTCAAACAAACCCTACACGGGCGAAGCAGACGACCCTCCACAAGACAGGCATGAGATTTCTACCATGCAGTGCGTGCGAAGGACGAAAGCGCGTCTGGAACACTGGTGGAAGAAAATTTAGAACAGATAGCTTATAGTTTTTTTTTTGGCTAGGGCACGAAGACTTTTCGAGCTCGCCCGGTATAAAGGGAAAAGCCGCATCATCATCATCATCATCATCATCATCATGGAGAGGAAATGGCGACGAAGATGAAGGTTGTGGATCTCAAGCGAGAGCTGAAATCAAGGAATCTATCTACTGTCGGCACGAAGATTGAATTGCTTGAGCGGTTGAAAGCCGCCACGGAATGCCCCGAGGATGTGCTCGCTGGTGTAGAGTGGGAACCGACATCCCTGGAGAGCCATGACGACACAAGCGCAGATGCACCGCGACCTGACATATCGCTCACACTGACAGGAGGCATGGCTCACACCGGGTTGCTCGACGCCAGTGAAACGGAGTGTCCTAGGACTCCAGACCGACTATACCCAGGGATCGAGGTGAGCCAAGACATGCCTTTTATCACCGCTCCGGAGTCGACGACCGCAACGGTTCCCCTCGTTCGGTCAGCAGAAGTAGACATCGACCAGAATCTGACAAGCTTTATCGAGACGATCACTGGTTTGAAGGACAAGGCAAACGGAGGTGATACAATGAATGACGCAGTCAACAGGACATATGCGCAAAGATTAGGGGAACCAGAGAAAAGCATGAACGAAAGGATACAGCGGCTTGAAGACGGAGCAAGAAGGGATGACCCGAATCTGTGGGAGGAAGTATGTCATCTTCGAGACAAGGTAGCTGAACTAGAACTACGGGTAGAAAAATTGGAGAAAAAGCCGAGAAGCCCTAGTGCTGAAATGGAGCTTAACCCGCCTGCGGTTGAAGTAATATATGAGATCAGAAATTCCACTGATGTGGGGAAAGAAACAGAAGATGAAGTTTCTGAGGGAAGTCACACCGACTTAACTCGATGTCAGCAGACTGACATCCTCTCCGCACTGAGGAATACCGGGACACAGTGCGACACTAACGACTTCCAAGGAAGCCCTCACAATTTTGAAGCTATCAGAGACTGCACGGTCAAGTTCGCCCCGGAGAAACATGTCCGCAATATCGCTGAGAAGAGAATGGACAGCATACAGCCGACAGTTAAAGAAGAGCAGATCAGACCTCCGTCGGGAATACAACGAGAAATAATTATCGCCGGAGATGGAAATGTCGCACGGATTGCTAGGGCGCTCATTGAAGAGGTCAGAGCTCCCCAAAGCTTGGAGTTTGTAATGAACAGAACTGCCACGACGCAGGTAGTGCATGAACTGCTCGAGACGTATGAAGAACAAGCTAGAAACGTGCCACGTCTGTATATACTACATGTGGGCGTAAATGATATACTCAGGGGTGAACAACCGGAAGCAATAGTGGAGCGACTGAGGATGAAATGGACCAACCGGAAGGCATCTTTGGCGATCTGTTCAGTGCCGGAGAGCGACAGGAGAGGCAAACGAATACATGCGGCGACCATGCTACTGAACGCCAGGCTCAAGCAACTATGCAAGAGCATCAAAGCAAGGTTCATCGACCTGAGCCGTGAGCTGACAAGCAAGGGAGCAATGCAAAAGGACGGACTCCAATATGGCGAAGAAGGTATCCGAGTGGTGACAGAACGACTAGGTGCAGTGGCAAGCCGTTTTTTAGGTCTCAGGAGAAGGGACAAGGTCGGAAGCCAGTATCAGAGCGATCCGTGGCGATATGGGAGCTACCCACAAATGGGACGCACAGAAATGTCACAAAAAAAGTGCGTCACTTACGACATCCCAGGGAGGACTGTTGGACCCCCCCATATCGGAGTGCGTCACGTCAAGGATCTACGACTGAAGACTCAGGTGAAAGGACACCAACCTCCGCTGAGCAACCAGCCGGAGTATATACTGCAACTCCAAAGCGAACAACTGTCCCAGGTACCTACTTTTCCCGAGATACGGGTACCCCTTATTCCTGTACACCAGAGCGGCGGGATGACAGGGCCGAGGGTGACCATGCAAGACAGAGAGAGTTATCCAATGTCAACAGTGAGAATGGGTCTACCTACATATCAGGAGTCACCCCTATTCCCTGGCTACGTCCAGCACCAGGCAGGCATGACGCCGCTGGAGGTCGCGCAAATGGTGAATCGCATAGTCCGCCAACAACTGGCGGGAATGCAGTGTTAGGGGCCATGGACAAGAAGCAAACCACGACTTCCGAACTACCGCTGCCTCCTGGTCGAACGAGACAAAAAGGAAGTGTTATCGTTGGTTTTTTAAATTTGAATGGTGCAAGACGTCAACGGAAGTGGAATGAGTTATATATAATGCTCAGTGAACAACAATTCTCTTTATTTGGGGTTGCTGAGACTCACTTGCGTGACGCTGAAGAGCCCCCAGTGGACCCTTCATGGTGCTGGGCTGGGTGTAACAGGGTGGAAGGCAACCGACGGGGAGGGGGTGTGGGCTTACTATGGCCTCAGAAAGGGCAAGCATGGGTCAGGAAATTTGAAAGGTGTCGAGAACACATATGGGTGGAAGGACAAGTCGGGAACGCACCGACAGCTGTATGTGCCATTTATCTTTCGGTGGGAAATAACAGGCAAGATGAAAACAAGGCCATTCTAGACTGCGTTCGACGCGACGTCCAAAGTTTGGACCGAAGCCATTCCGTGCTACTGATGGGGGACTTTAATGGTCACCTGGTTGAGCTGGACAGCCGCGAAGACAAGAATGGACACATGTTGAGACAACTGGCGGAAGATTTGGACTTGGAGATATTAAACCTGAGAGAAGAGTGTGAAGGAAAGTATACATGGATGGTGCGGGACAAAAAAACCTGCATTGATTACGCCCTCGCCTCCAAGAGGCTGTCAAACCGCCTTCAAAAAATAGTTGTGGACGACAATGGTGAACGGAGCGTTGGCAGCGATCATAGTACCATACTACTACATTTCGGAGCAATCCAACGGCATCGCAGTCGCCCAAAGCGTGCATTGACGTTTCGGCTGCGTGAGGGGGATATCGAGGCTGTATGTCAAGACTTCGAAGAAAGTGAGCAACGCATGAAGGCCGCAACGTATGAAGAATACGCCACGGAACTTAGGCAGGCAGTTGCCAAGCGTTCGGTGGCAAGGAGCGCGCAAGGAAAAAGACGGCTTGTCCCGTGGTGGGACGCTGAAATCGGGAGAGCGATTCGGTACCGACAAGACGCGAACCGAGAACATCGCCAAGCACTAAAGTCGTTTGGAAAAGGTCCAGAGACGTTGCAACTCTGGGAGGAGTACCAAAGACGCAAGGCACTAACACAAGCTATTGTTGAAAAGAAAAAACAAGCACATGACTACAAGGAGATGGCAGACATACGAAAGGGCGGAAAAAAAGCCGGAGAGAAGTTCTGGCGCTACATTGGTAGTCTAGATGGGAAAGACAGCTCTCCCCAACTGGTGGATCCGGACAATGGAAGTGAGGTAAAGAACATAAAAGAACTTCTGGGTGAATATCTCTACACTCTCGTTGGGACGGAACAAATGAACTGCAATCATGAAGGCATGAGGGATGAAATCCCGCATTTAGAAGATGCCCCGCAGAGTGCCACAGTCGACCAAAATGCAACAGTCGTGGGGTGTGTTCAGGTAGAACGTGCACTGGCGCGGCTAAACGGCAGCACAGCACAGGGGCTGGATGGAATCTCGGCCAAGGTGCTCAAAGGTCTAGGACCCGACGCACGAGAGCACCTGGCACACCTGTTTAGTCAAATCTGCTGTGGCGATGACCCGATTCCCAGTGACTGGAGACGTGGTCGAGTTTCCTTCATTCCAAAGACAGGCGGCAACAAGCAGTTGTTACACGACTACCGACCACTCACGGTCACGCCGGTTGCCTATAGGGTGTTCGCGACCATAATTAATGGGCGTATAACACAGTGGGCCGAGGAGAGCGGCATACTGACTGAGTTGCAGAACGGTTTTAGACGTGGGCGACGCTTGGAAGATAATCTTTTTACTTTGACGCAATGCATCGAGATTGCACGGAGGGAGAAGCGACCAATGATTACTTGTTTCCTTGATATAGCGAAAGCATATGATTGCATTCCTCATACCATGCTTTTAAAAAGATTAAAACAGCTTAATATGCCTGAAACCTGGGTGACGTTAATCCAGCGGCTCTACGATAAAAATGTTTTGACGGCATCTTTCAACGGTGTGAAATCTGACGAGGTTATAGTTGAAAAAGGATTACGACAGGGCTGTCCATTGTCGCCGACACTGTACATGTTGTATGCATCTAGCATGGAAAGGGCGCTGGAGAAAACGGCCATCGGTTTTTCTTTGACGCATCTCCAACACGGGGAGGTGATTACATGGCGGCTACCTGGACTTGCATACGCTGATGACCTTGTCTTGATGGCCGACAGTGTGGGTGACATGAAGAAACTGCTGGCCACGTGTGAGACCGAGGCGGATCAACTCCAATTACGCTTCAATGCTGACAAGTCAGCGACAGTTATTTTTTCCCGCGAGGAGGAGAGCATTGTACCATTCATCCTACAGGGTGCGGCGATCCCTGTTTGCACCAAGTACAGGTACCTTGGCGTGACACTATCAGCTACAGAAAACTACCTCGCTGAGCATCACCAAAACCTCAGGACGTCCTCAGTGCGTAAGCGAAACATACTGCGAAGACGGTGCCTCTGGAGCTGCGACCAATACGTCGTTACCAGGGAACTTTGGAAGGCCGTCGCGGTACCCGGGCTGACTTTTGGAAACTCTGTCATTGGCATACCCAGCGAGCTTCGTGAATATCTTGAACGACGCCAAAGAGATGTCGGACGTCAAGCGCTGGGATGCCATGGACAAGTGGCCAACGAGCTTGTTGAAGGAGACGTCGGATGGTCATCTTTCGAGGCACGAGAAGCCTGCAGCAAGCTAGAGTACTACGCGCGACTCCGGCATATGGACGAAGACCGCTGGGCACGGCGACTTTTTATATACATTCACCTCAAGAACATCCGTTCGACGTGGAGGAATCGTGTCACCCGCCTCGGCACAAAGTTTGGAGCCTTTTGCATGAGTGATGAGCCTCAAGCTGAAAAAGATTGGGTGCGTAAAGTGCGAACGCAGATAAAGGCTGTCGAAAGGGAGCGCTGGATATTGGGAATGCAACAGCATACTAGCATGCATTTGTATGCATCTTTCAAGACCGAGATCGCTCCAGTAACGTTCTGCAAAAACACGCTGGGAAGTCGCCTACTCATCGAGGCCCGCGGTGGTGCCCTGCGCACCAGACAGTACCGTCGAAAGTTTGACAGTAACGTGACGGACATGACATGCAGCGCCTGTGGAGAAGACGAAGAGACCACCGAGCATTTGCTGCTCACGTGCCAGAAGCTCCTGCCAGCGCCCATTGGGGATTCCCGCATCGAGCAAGCACTCGGCTTCACGAACGAACATGACCACGTGGCCTGTTCTAGGCAAAGACTGGAGGCGTGGTGGAAAGTGCGACGGTGATTTGCGCACCGAGAAGTCAGCGCGTACCGATCGGACCACCGTGATCGTGTAGCTGTTACCCTCCACCCACCAGGGGTCATCGACGACAGATGGTGGGCCCTGACGACCTCCCCCCTTCTCTCCCCCTTTTTTTCTTTTCTTTTCTTTTTTCTTTTTTAACTTTTTTGGCGTGTCGAACTTCGACTCTCGTTTCAAAGAGATTGTGCCGCAGAATACAATACAATACAATGGTAGGGTGCCTTCATACACTTTCGCCACGTCTGTCTAAGGGCTCATTCACACTGGAAGCGGATCCGCGTTCGCAAAGCGGTTGCGAACGCGGTTGTATAAGGATTCAGTACAATTGCACGCGCACTTGATGTCATCGAGTGCGCGTGCAATTGCACTGGATCTTTATACAACCGCTTTCGCAACCGCTTCGCGAACGCGGATCCGCTTCCAGTGTGAATGGGGGGTTAGGGTGGCGGCATCTCGGCCATTTCTATGCCCAGGATGCACGCGCTTCGATCCCGTTCGGTGGGAGCGCTTAGCTCTGCCCGGTGCTTTGGCGCCATTTTATGGCCCATTTGGCACGCGCAGGCTGTTTTCAATACAACAATGGGTGTCTTCACCCTATGAGAGACGCACATTGAGGCACCCTAACCCATGGGCTACCCTTTGCCGTTTGCATAAAGCGGCATCTTGCGGCCGAGATTTGCATAGCCTTTGGCACCTGATCCTTACGTTTAGACCCGCAGCCACTATCTAATGCGCTTCTGATGAGCCCAAAACGGTGAATATTTGACGCACATCTCCGAGATATTCGGGAGTAAAAAGTAGTAAGTAGAGAGAGCGAATGCGATTGCGGAAGAACTATACTCGTTTTTACCTCCAGGACTTCTGTTGCAAGTCAAGAACAAGACGAGACGGACCCCTTCTACATGGAAGAACTTTAAACAATAAATAATTCGTACACTCTCGTGAAATGTAAGCAGGCCCAATCTATCCATTGCCGTGGTCTGCATCATCATTTCATAGGCCGCACATGAAGTCGGTCAGCTGCTCTAGATGAGGCTGTAGTAGTCTGTACAATTTTCGCACAGTGCATATCACAGCCTAAAGTGCTTCCTCGAGGGCTTGTGCACATATCCAGATGATTTTTCGTTTATGTTCGTGTCCGTCTTTACATGGTTAATCAGAAGTATTCTGAGGAACCGTTCCCAAAACAGCAACCTACGAAGCTCGAACACCAGCGCAAAGCAGCTCGAAGGGACTCTCCGAGTGGGGTGAGGTGGTTCCGCCCCCGGCGGCAAGCAAGTGAACTACATACCGAGGAAAAATGCCATTGACTCCCGGGTGATTGCAAAGGCCGTGAGAAGAGAAAGAGAGCGCGCGCTTCCAGTCCGGCCGTGGAAGAACAAGATCAGTTTTGTCTAGTCCACAAAAAAGGTCGTTGTTTTGGCGGCGCTACTGTCGCAGCAGTAGACGGAAGAAGAAGAGGATGCAATAAAGGTTGTTCTTCGCCTGTACTGGAGCAGGGCGGTCGACTTTCGCTGCAACGGCAGAATACAACAATTTGGCAAAGTATGATGGACCGACAAGCATGAGCCAATGCAGTGCCGCTTCCTTCCCTTCCCTCTACCGGAAGACCTGTTATACCGTGGAAACAGTGGCGGCGAGTGTTCCGAAATTACCTGCTGGTTTAGGGGGGAGGCGCCCATGGACCTGCTCGGCGGAAGGCCAGACTTCTACATTGCCTCGGTGTCGAAGCACAGCGAGTCTTCACACTTCCGGCGACTCACCCTCCGGTACCACTGAAGGTACCAACTGTCGGCGCGAAGACACCGACTACGCCGGACGAGTACAATGACGCTTTGGCGGCCCTGCAGACCTACTTCGCGGCAGCTTCGATCACGGTCGTGGCACGATACCACTTCAGGCAAGGAGCGCAGCTACCAGGGGAACCTGTCGAAGTTCTTCTGGCCGAGCTACGAGACCTGTCGCCGGACGGCGATTTCGTACTTTTGATGGCCAAGTTTATCCAAGATCAGCTGGTGACGAAGACTACAGGCCAGCAGTTACGAGAGCGTCTATTCTTGGAAGGGAGTGGTCTAACCTGGGACCGGGCGTTGCCCATCGGCTGACGGTTAGAGGAAGCGGTCCGGTACTCCAAGGAACTGGTATCGTCCTCATCGGAGTTAAAGATGGACGCTAAGTCTTCTCTAAACACCGAGCGACTAGAGCGTGCACAAAGAGGTGAGCCTTCATTCTCCACTTTGAAGAAATGTTACCTCTGGGTGGTTGTCGGGACATCACGTAAATTCCACTATGCAAAGCAAGAGGGAAAAGATATGCTGGATGCGGGAAAGTCAGGCATTTTCGGGCTCCCTGCAAGAGTACCGCCAATCACACCATGAAATGTGGTACTATCAGAGATGTTGCTAGCTTGAATGACTCTAACGAGGACGTTTTTAGTTTTCTTACGTGCACGATAAGCCAAACAGATGTATTTACATTCCGGTTCAAGACAAAGCAACGCCCTTATTCTTGGTTGACACAGGGTCAGCAGCAGACATGTACAAATTACTCAAAAAAGGTAGTTAAGTTAACTTACTGAGTATCGACGCCAAAAGTAATTGGAATAGAGTAGAAATTACGCATTTGTAATAATAATTGAGTAAAATACTAGCTACTGTAAAAAAGTAGCGAGTTACTTTGAAGTTACTTTCGAAGTTACTTTTTTATATTTTTGTTGTAGCGAAATGAACATCAATTTTGATCCGTGAAAAACCCAGCGAGCCTAAAATAAATGCAGTCATTTAATGGCTTGCGTTTTCACCAAAATAGATTATTCGCCCGCAGAAGCAAATGACTTTCAAAGTTCTTGATACGGGAGTTGTCCCCTTTTCCTCCTAAAGACGTCCCCAGGCAAGTAAAATGCGTTCTGTCGACGCGCTGGATGGAACGACAGCGTTGAATTTGAGAGAGGCTGTGCAGGGTCGGGTAAGCGAGTGTCGATCTTAGGTGTCCGGGACGAAACATGTGAGGTTTGCCAAGGCTAGAGGGTCTTTTATAGGAAAATCTCGTGCTTTTTCTTTTTTCTTCGGTAAGTTGAGATTCTTATGAATGGCCCTTCTTTATCCCACGACGTTCGGAGAGTACGCTGAGCGAGTGCATCTGACCGTCAAGGGTTCAAGTCTCGCGCCACGACGATGAGATCATTCGGACGACTGTGCAGTGCTACGCTACTGAAAAGAAAAAAAAATTGCTTTGGTTTGACAGAAGATGAAACAAAGTATATTACGCCGCTGATGTCGGGTCCAACTAAAGGATCTCCCAAGGGTGACTCGCAATCCTCGCCTCGACTACGGTATCTTGAAGGGCCTGACACGCCTGACAAGTAAATCGTTTTCAGTCCCCTTAGCGTGGAAAGTCGGAAGGACGCGTAGTCGAACTACGTGAACAAGCATCGTCGCTTGTACAGTTGAAGCTGGAAGCGGGAACGTGCTCCCATGAACGGATTATCCGTGTCTGCGTTTGTGCGCGGGGGAGTCCGGCTTTGCGAGGGAGTATGCGCTGACGACAAGGCGACCATGGGAACAGGCGCCTAGAGTGCCTTCATGTGCGCTCCCTACAGGCGCCCAGCTGCGAGGTCATTCAGTGTCGCTCTCCGTGGAACGTCCAAACTGCTTGAGGCAGAGGTCAATAAAGGCAGACAACATGAAAACTACAATAACCCTGGGAGTGTCCCCGTCTTTCACGGTTGCAGCTGGAGGCGGGCGCCTGCGTGCATTACCGGATTAGGTCAATACCCGACCAAGGCTTGAGCATCTTTGCCTGCGTTCGTGCGCGCCGGTGTTATGTTTTGGCTGCTCGTCACCACCTTGGCCCAAGGACGCCTTTGATGCAGTTGGGGGCCCCTTGCTCCAGAATGCCACTTCATCTGCTGGCGTCTTATTTATTTCTGCACTCAAACTTTTGTGATGAGCAAAATTAGCGATAGATTTTGGAAGTAGTTAGTAGTTTGAGTAGAAGTTACCTGAAAATTGTAGTTAAATTAAACTACTAATTACCCAAATCAAGTTGTAATTGAAAGTTACCAAGTTACTCGGAAAAGTAGTTAAACTACAGTAGTTTGAGTAGAGTAGTTGAACTACGTCCAAGTCTGGTCAGCAGTGTCCATAACGTCGGAAGATACGTACAGGATAAACTTCAGTTCTGCGTATCAAAAGTGCAAGGTACGTCCGCAAGTTTCTTCGATTTGTCACAGCAGCAGATGAGCGCCGTAGCAGCCTGTTTTGTTGCTGTTTCCGGTTACAAGGAGGAGCGCACGCGTTCTGTACACTGCTACGTTGTCCTAAACTATACGAACATACTCGACATCGATGCCATCGCTTGTTTGTCCCTTAAGGTCAGTGGTAGCCCGTTGAAATTGTTCAAAACCATGTGCGTACCTTCTGGACTCCCGCGAACCTCGGTAGATGATTTCGCGAACCTCATTGAAGGAACCCTCGGTACCGTAACAACGTTCGCTCACAAGGTGAAGACAAGTCAATGAGCTCAGCCCGTTCCCGCCAAGATGTGAAGACTTACTTTTTCTGTCAGGGACGAGTTCTCTGAACAGCTCTATCAAATTATACACGCAGGCGTCATCGAGAAAATTGATGCGTCTGAGTGGGTCTTTCCGATCGTTGCGGTGAGAAACAAAACGGGAAAGTACGACTCTGCGTTGATTTAAGACAAGTAAACAAGGCCCTCATAATTGATAGTTTTTGGTTGCGTCACACTGACGAACTTCCACAAGCACAGATCGGAGCGAAGTACTTCTCGCGGCTCGATCTATCCAGCGCGTACCATCAGGTCATTTTGTGCCCGGAAAGCCGAGACCTGACGACGTTCGTGACACACGAATGACATTTCAGGTTCACCAGGGTTTGTCTTGGATTGGCAATGGTTCCTGCTGCTTTAAAGAAAATGATGACTACAATACTGAAGAGATATCAACAAGTACACTACTACCTAGATGACATGATTGTTTTCGGAACTACCGAAGTGGAGCACCTCAAGAATGTGCATGAAGTTCTCCATCGCACCAGCGAAGCGCGCTTGAAGCTGAACGACAAGTGCATCTTCAGTGTTTTGGAACTGTCATTCTTGGGACACATTGTCAGCTAGCGGGGAGTGTCACCCTTGCAAAGCCATGTTGACGTGATTGTCATGGCCGAAGCACCTACAGACGTCACCATGCTACGTTCGTTTCTGGCATGGTCGGCTACTACACCAAGTTCATCGCTGGGTATGCAGAGCTGGCAGAACAACTACGTTAGCTACTACACAAAGCTGAACCTCTCCGCTGGACTGCTTCTCGGGTAAACAGTTTTCAGAGACTGAGTTCTTAATTTTCTGCTAGCCTCTCCAAAGTTTCGACCCTAAGCGGCCCGTGGTCGTGACAACTGACGCCTCAGCATACGGCCTTGGAACTGTTCTACAGCAGAAGAAAAATGGGGACCTTGTGACCGTCCTCTTTGCTTCTGGAACTCTAACGCCACAAGAACAGAAATACTCTGCTGGAGAGCCTGAGGCGTTGGCTTGCATATGGCGTGCGAGCAGTGGCGTATTTTCTAGTGGGGTCGGCATTTTACGCTGCAGACTGACCGCCAGTCACTGTTGACACTGTGTAAGCTCGCAAGGAACTGGCCAACGACCACTCAGGATTGCAAGATGGCGTGCTCGTTTTCCCGCTTAAAGCTTCACCATGGTTTTCAGGAAGAAAGAAGAGAAGTTTGTGGCAGATGCTGTTTCGCGTGTGCCTCTTGATCCGCCCGGGGAAACCCAGAAAGACGAGGCTGTCTGTGCCATTTCTTTGTGTGTATAGCAGCAAAAGTTAGTCGAACAGACTTGGTAGGACAACCGTCTGCATCAGTGATCCCTTTGACAACCGGTACTTGGACACAAATAAAGAAGCTGCATCCTTACATGGCACCCTTTCAACAAGTAAACGAAGAACTTTTCATGAGTGGGGATCAGCTGTTTCGGGGGGTTCGGGTTGTTGTTCCTACCTCTCTTATTGCGAAGATTGTGGAACTAGCACACGAAGCTCACCCTGGAATAACAAGAACAAAACAGCGGGCTTGTGACACATATTGGCGGCTTGGAATGGACACACACATTGAAACTGTTCTTAGTTCCTGCGGTGTTTGTGAAGCAGGTGACAAGTCTGCAAAAGTCGTTGTATGTCAATGTCCAGGAGCAGCGCCCCCTCAAGAAAGCGCTGGTGGAGTACCTAGAACTCTACAGTTGCACTCCTCACGCAGCCACAGTCAAGAAGCCAGCTTTCCTGCTGCAAAGAAGCCAATTTAAAGACGGGGCTGGACATCGTGGGGGCCCTTTCAAAGATTTTCTCGATCAACCAACGCAGAGTCTGGGAGAGCAGCGACAACGACGGTGACTAAGTACCAGCAGAAGTCCAAGAAGTCTACAAATGCCCGCCGGGGAGCAAGAGTCAGTGTGCAGAAACCTGGATTTAAAGTACGGGTTAAGCTACTAAGACAGACTCCAAAAACTAGCCTCAGCTATTCTGCGCCCCTCAAGGTGGAAAAATACGCAGGGAAGAACGCCTACCGCCTAGAAGATGAGAAAGTGTTAAACAGGAAGCAGCTTGTCGTCCTACTACCAAGCACAAAGCCACCTCCTCAAGATGCCCAGGGCCACATCCTATGGTTCTCAACGCCATCAATGACCCCATCGTCAGCTGCATCTCCGCCTTCTGTGGTCGCGCAACCACAATCATCTCCCCGCGACATTGTTGGAGACTGCGTTGCCGGTATCTCCATCGACCTCGCCGTCACCGGGATTTCCACTCATCAGTTCGCCCTGTTCAGCAGCCATGGAACTAAGACGGTCTGCCAGACGAACCTTCAGACCACCAAAATTGCTGGATTTTGTTTTTTTACTGTCCTTGTTTCAAATGTCGTACATAGCATTTTTTTTTTATTCTTAAAGGGGGGGGGGGGGGGGTACTGTTGTAGCGGCGCTACTGTCGCCTTGTAGACGGTTGTTCTTTTCCGGTACTGAAACAGGGTGGTCGACTTCAGCTGCCACGGCACCATAGAACAGACGTGTACTCCATTGCTCTCTTCTTTGAAAAACGCTACATTAGCCAGACTGGACGGTGCCTCAACGATCAACTTCGCGAACACCACAATAACCTCATTAGAGCCAACTCGGGACATCTGGGTCTGCACTGCCGGGATTGCGGGTGTATGGAACAACTACGCGGCTGCACCGTGATAGACCGAAAAAAAGCAACTAATGAGGGATATATTTGAAGCGAAGCATACTGCCAGGATTCATCCATTTTTTAAAGACATTATTAATGGGCACGTCGTGGGAACTGGGGACAAGTCTTTGCAAAACAAGTTGTTTCCAAGGGTTGGTAACAACCTTCGGCAGGAGAAGTCAGGCCACAACGAAAGGGAAGATAATGAAAATACAGTGCGGATGTGTGCACACTTCTTCCCTCCCTGACAAGGCTGAAAATGTCCTGAAAGAAAACAAGCCGAGCTTGAGGATCTCTGTCAGAAAGAAATAGAGGGAAGCCATAGAGAGAATGCATTGCGCCTTATGAAGATCACACCTTCACTGCAAAGGAAGAATGTCTTACAACTTCACTGAGCATAACCTCCCACAAACAGGCACACTCTTGATCAGACAGAAAAACATACGCACAGCGCTGAACTCATAACTCCTTCGTATTTTGTCCTCATTTCTGCGTCTCTTTGAAAAAAAACCTGTAAATTGTTTTGCCTTCGTTTTTTTTCCCCCGCCTTTCGATGCACGTGCTCCGAGCTGGTGTGCACTAGCCCACTCGGCCACCGATCCCCCCTAATTAGGATATACTTTTTATGAACACTGTAGTGTGGAAGCGGAAAGCAATTGCTCAGAAATGTCAGACATTTAGGCAGACGTGATCACACATTTCACAAACCGCATAATATTGGAACGGTGACATGAACCTCCCATAATAATTGCGCAGCGTAAACAAAGCAGTCTTTATTTACCACTAAACCCTTAAGAATTTTCCCGAACACATGTTCATGCGACTGAAGTGCCACAACCGTTCCGTGAGCGTAGGCTGTTCCCATGTAGATCACTTCGTCTGTCAGACTAGCACCTAGTAAAGATATTCCCAAATTCCTGATACAGTGCTGCAATTCAATAAAAATAAATCGGCATATTAAAGGGGGCACTGCTTTCATAGTTCACAGTGGGGCTTAAAAATGTGCTAATATGCAAGTAAGCTTGAAGTAACTGATGCCCCTGTGATAGGTACGTTTGCAAAGCGATTTGAAGTTTTTAGCTGTCGCACACAGTTCTTAAAGTAAGAGTGATTTGATTCGAACCTCGTTGTCCACGTATTTATGAGTGAACCGAACTCCAGAAGGGAGGACTGAATAGTGTAACAGAATATGGTGCTTCGGAAGCAAGGCTTCTGAATCTAAAAACTATAAAAAATTCTAGGGAACTGTTTTTTTGCACATGACAGAGGTCGATGGGCCGTTCGGTACGAACTGCGCATATGGTAGTCTTCTGTATTAGCGCCTGACCAGTGCGCAACGGAGGGCCCATCGTACCGGATCGGATATTTAAAAACGGTTTTCTATAACTCCCTATAAACACATACAAAACTTGAAAGTATATAACAGAGAGGACGAGGACGGGAACAGGACATCTTTCATTTAGCAACAACATAGAATGGCGCAACGATAAAACCGCACCCCCCCCCCCCCCCCCCCCCCCCAAGGGTCTCAACGTTCTCAAAGAGGGAAAGGAGATGCTAGTTATAAAGGAAAGGGAATACACTAAATATGAAAGTTTGAAAAGCGCATAACTAATCTAGTTATCTCTGGTTACTTAGAATTCGACCTTTGTCATTGTCAGTGATAATGCAGAATTATTCTTGTTTGCAGTCCAAAAGGGAAATGTACTATAAATATATAAGAGTTTAAAATGCTGTAGCGTCACGACGAGGTTTCAGTAATCTAGTCATCTCTGGTGTTAAGAATTCGACCTCTGTCTTTGTCAATGGTAATGAAGGTGCAGAAATGTTGTCGTTTATAGTCCCCATGACAAATGATTCAATGATTTCTTTCCAAATCTGTTGTTGTGCCCGCCCAGTCTTTTAGTATCAGAAAAATGAGGAGTACAGTCATCGCATATGCGGCTGTGAACGAGAATGGGGTGATACGTCTCATTTGAAGCCTTTCATGCTCATGTGCGTCTGTGAACGACAATGGGGTGATACGACTCACTTGAAGCCTTTGATGCTTTCAAGCATCAAAGGCTTCAAATGAGACGTATCACCCCAGTGTGGCTCACAGCCGCACATGCGATGACTGTACTCCTCATTTTTCTGATACTAAAATACTGGGCGGGCACAACAACAGATTTGGGAGAGAAATCATTGAATCATTTGCCACGGGGACTTAAACAACAACATTTCTGCTCCTTCATTATCATTGACAAAGACAGAGGTCGAATTCTTAACACCAGAGATGACTAGATTACTGACACCTCGTCGTGACGCTACAGATTTTTAAACTCTTATATTTATAGACGCTTTACAGCAGCTGTGCATGGGCGCCACCATAACTGACCTTCAGTTTTTGTTCCCTCTCATTCCGTTCGCTTCACTTCATCATTACCCCAGCAGGATAGGTTATTGCCATTTTAGATGCTACTGTGTTCTTGTGCCCAGCATAGGCCCTTGTGAAGACCCGTCAACGCCCGCTTCAGTGGCTCGGCATCTCGGTAAGACAAGAGAAGGGCGGCTATGGCGGCTCAATCTGGCGCGTGTGTAAAGCGTCTATAGTACATTTCCCTTTTGGACTGCAAACAAGAATAATAATGCATTATCACTGACAATGAAAAAGGTCGAATTCTAAGAAATCAGCGATAACTACATTAGTTATGCGCTTTTCAAACTTTCATATTTAGTGTATTCCCTTTCCGTTATAACTAGTATCTCCTTTCCCTCTTCGAGAACGTTGAGACCCTTGGGGGGCGGTTATGTCGTTGTGCCATTCTATGTTGTTGCTAAATGAAAGATGTCCTGTTCCCGTCCCCGTCCTCTCTGTTTTATACTTTCAAGTTTTGTATCTATTAACCAACACGCTCGTTTTCAATTGTAACATTCCTATAAACGGGTCGTGGTTATCATAACGGGGTTTTCTCACGGCAAAAGCACCGTCTTCATTACAATCCGCAGTAGTCGATGGAGTCAAAGGGTCCTCAACATAGAGTGCGTCTGCAGGCGATGTGCCGTCGCCCAAGAAACACGTCAAAGGTGAAAACGCCCTGCTCAAATGTGCCGTGAACGATGATATCACTCCAAATAACTTGTGGCAATTGGAGTACGGACACGTGACCAAGATACCATCGGTGATGTGGCATGTTTTAGCGAAGGCTCTCTTGTGCGACAATCGACTTAAGCATAATGCCAAAGTGCACTGAAAAGTTTTCAAACTCCTCGAAGCAAACGCACTTGCCCTAGGGAGTTCGAATGCCGATGCCTTCTCAAAAGATGAAACCTGAGAACAGCACACGTCATGAACTGGCGACAGCATCCTACGTCAAAGAATGAAATAATTCGAGAGCTAAAAGTATGCTCATCGATGTGTCTTGGGATGTTACAAGGTCGCCGGAAACACGTTTTCCTCGTGTCGACGGGTAGATTGGTCCACCTGGTTACTCAATGAGGACAGCGCCTTAATAATTTGGAACAAAATGGTGTGAATACTACCCTGGGTATTTGTGATGACGTACGTAGATTTCGAATTTTTGTTGGGATTGCTTTGTTGCCTATCGTTTCCTGATTAGATATCTCTATAGCTGTCCCGACCTTTAAGATTCGTTTCGATACTTTCTGGGCAATATAAAAAATTATTTATAATCAATTGCTGCAAAACATATTGAAGTATGTCTTACGCATTTCTAAGTTGGGAATTTAGACTTTATTAACTTTGAATCCCACATATACGTACAAATAACAATCATCCAAACACCTCTCCTCTCTATCATCTTGACGAGAATCGGTGATCCGATTACGGCACGTTTTCCAAGCTGTTGTTTAGGCATACAGGAAAATTAAGATTTTTTCATAGAACTTTCTAAGTGTTTTAATAAAATGCAATTATATATTTATTTTGCCAGCTTTTAGGCCAGGATCACAGCGCTCATACATTATACAAAAGACAGTCTGGAAACACGAGTCAGCGCAATATCCGTGGTTCGAATGCCGCGTGCCAAGCTTCATCCATGAAGTCATTGCCATGCGGCATTCGAAGCGCGAACCTCGCGGTCACTCGCGTTCGAATCTGTATGCTGACGGTATTTTGTATGATGTATAAGCAGTGCGACCCGGCTTTAGAGGTGCCGAACTTGTTTTCAAATCAAACTCATAATTATTCTTATAGAAATTAAAATTTTATGCGTGAGAAATACTTGAAACGTTAAGTATCTTGAGATCTATATGCACCGCAGAGAAATCTCTCATAAGAGCCCAAAATGTTTACTATGTTGTGCATGAGATACTCATTTTCGTGCGTACCGTCAGTTTCACATTTATGAAAACACTTAGTTTTTGACGTACGTAACTAAACTAACCCTTGTGGTTCAGCTTCACTGATGAAGCAAAAAAAAATTAACCCTTTCGAATTCGTCTACGGATGCTGAATGCCTGCTACACATTGAAAACATTCTGGTGAATTTATTCCTCTCATGCTGTAACTTGCTGCTGTTCCGTTATTACTTATTGGCACACATGTGATATTACGAGCGTTAGTTTATATCGAAATGTTTTCTACTATTCTAACGTGAACATAAAACATCACTTTTTAGGAATATGTAAGCTAGCACGTTACTGTCTCACATGTTCATCTCCTTATAAAAATTTACATGTGACAGATAAAAAAGTTATCACCGAGGCTATTTTTGTCTTATCAAGTTTACTTGTGTTATTGGTGGTTGTGAACCTTAAGGAGTCTTGATTGAAAAGATTTTGCGTGGACATTATCAATGACAGGGAAGTCCGCGGAAATAATAGTCCGCCATATTCTGTCGCGTAAAACATTAAAGCGCTGAAAAAGAAGCCAACAAAAAAGCTTAGAATACTCCCATTTTTTCATTTCAGAATGCGAACTTTGGGTCAAGGAAGGCTATCAACAACTCTTTGAAAACAATCTTTGCCCAGATAGTACAAGCGGCAAAGACATCGTCGCTAAATGCGAGGAAGAATACAATAAGCAATGCCGTCGCCAAACCCATATGATATTCGATGTCTACGTTAAAAGTTTTTGCGTGTGGCGGCCCGTGGCCCGTCTAGACCAGCTCCAGACAGCGGACGGTCCTGCGAAGAAGACCTCGCAAGCGAAGGGCGGCCGTACGGGTGAAACCCGGCAACGCGCATTCCGGAGGGGGAGAGCTCGGTGGCCGAGTGTCGGGGGACCGTCGGCTCAAGAGCCAGACGGCTTAATGGGTTCTCCCTCGCCTACGTAAATACAGCCAGCCTAGTGGGAGTCTTCGTCTTGGGCTCGAAAAGGAAACACGTTTTTGGTCCGCCTGTTTGCTTTGGTTATTAAAGTTATGTAGTCCTTGTTAAACAGTTATCTCGTTTTAATTTAGCTATATTGAAGTTCCTTCGCGACTACATGCGCTTGACTGGTTGCTTGACTCAACATTACACACTTGGCACAACATTACACTCTATGGCAATCACTAGAGAGTACGCTGGATTAAGTCCAATTAATTTTGATGAGTTTCCAGTGTTTCAAGGGTGGTGGTATGCACAAATAAAAATATTTTAACAGCTCAATGATTGTTTAGTAAAAAAAAACAACAACATAGTAAACTGTTATGAAAAAAAATATTTAGAATCGTTTATTCTCAGAGTGCATTCATAAAAATATTTATTTGCACAATAACGTTATTTGATAAAACAGATATATATGTAAAACTTAGAACATGCATCCGAAGTTAAGAGGATTGTTTTCTACGATACTTCCAAAAATCTTCATTTAAATGGCGTCTTGGCGAAGCTCAATTTAATTATTTTTACGTAACAAATGGAGGCGGTATGGGGTAAAACCTAGATATTTTATTTCAATTCTATAGATTTCACGTTCGGGCTGCCCAATTACTTAGACACACGTCTGTTATGTAATGCTTGCAACGCCCAAACCGACTGCAGCTCACGGTATACCATCTTATAGAACCAATCCAGCAGTGCCTAAATGTGCGTCGTCACAGCGCACATTGTATTTTTTCGTTTGCTATCACCAACTAAACAATCACGCACTGTGAATACGCCGACATTTTGCGCTTTCTTTCTTTCTGTGATTGGTTAAGCCTTTGATACTCACGAAGACAACGAGCGCTCTGACGATGCACCTCTGGCACCACTTGATCGGCCTCGTCGGTTTGTAGCGTCGGCTCCGATCGGACTTCAGGTGACACTGGGGTGACACTTATTATAATACCGGTTCAATATGGTTGTCCAAGAACAAGGAAACGCAGCTCGTTGCATTGGAAGGGCATGGCTTTCCGGTTGTTACATCGCAGATTGCACTGATGTTTCCCGAAAGCGTGACGTCTTGCAGCCGAAGAGAGAATGACATGCTCAACGGTTTGAGCTCGTCATCATTCTCTCTAGAGGCCCGTTCGCAGAATTACGAACTGCATCTTAGTAGATCGAAGGTTTTGCTGTATTTACGAGATCAAATGTACGTACTATCTAAGAGCAGTGTTCGTTTTAAACTTCATCAAAACCGGTTTAAATTAAAAAAAAAAATAATCATGCCCGAATAAAGAAGGAATGTTTCTATCGGTGGACCCTTAAGGAATGCCTTAGCTTGACCGTTGGGAAACGCCACACACGTCCCCCTCTAGGAAGCGCTAAAGCTGATCGTTTCATTTTACTGCTTTGGTTTTCTCGTTTGACTTTCTCTTTTGCTTCCTCTATTTGTTGCCGGCTCTTTTTGGCTTTATTACGGGTTTAGTGGTAGCGTTTTCCAAAGGGGACGTATATGTCGTATCCCAAGGCTCATGCTAACGTATTCCCTAAAAATCAACCAATGCATCTTTTTCTAATCATTTTTTCCCAGCGAAGCGAGTTCGTCGAGCCCCCTTCGCCCCCAGTCTCTGTCACACGCAGACCCGCGTAGGCTTGCCGGTTGTTGCTCCTTGTTTCGGCCAGCCGAGCATTGCGCTGCTTCCGCGCCTCAGTCTCGTTCTCCCGCCTTGCACGGTTAGCAACGGCACCTGCTGTCTGACGCTGCTTTGGCTGTTCACTGGTTTGCTGCACGCGCATTGGTTTCCGCCTCATGACGTCGCCTCCCTCTCGCCTTTGTCCTCCACTAATCTGCTCCTCTCTACGCGGCGCGCTTCCATTTACATGCACTGTTTTGTCCGCAGATGAACGTCGTCAGTTCTTCCCTGTCACGTTATACTCCGCGACAACGTTTCTTGGCAATGCAGTGGAAGGTATAGGCCCGCGTCCCCTCTCCCATTTTGAGTGTACGCAGGCTCTCCTCCTCCCCCATTTCCGGGAAGAGGAGGAGAGCCCGCGCACACTCAAAATGGGAGAGGGGACGCGGGCCTGTACCTTCCACTGCATTGCCAAGAAAAGTTGTCGCGGAGTAGAGTACTTATGCTATCGCACTACGAGGAAGCTGAGAAATGTATTTCGAAAACTGATATAGTGGTTGGTTTAAGCGTAGTTTTATCCCGTGAATCTGAAGGTCACGTTCGTTTTCCAGAAAGATGCGACTAAAAGTGAGAAAGACGAAAAACCTACGACCTATCGTAACGTCATAAGAGGATCTTTTGGCCGCCAAGCACGTGCCACCGAGGACCGCACGTGCAATTGCAAGCGTGCTAGGTATATTCCCCCGCACTGGTACCAGTCGTGAAATATTTTTTTGCACTTTTTAAAAATAGCAAGAGTGCGCGTACATCGTTTTGACAGGCACTAAAAATGCGCGAGAGTGGAGATCCCCGAAAACTCCTGTTGTGAAGTCACGCTCCGGAAAGGGGGGCCTTCAGCGCTACTTTGAAAATGATATTCTAGAAGCTTCATGCACACAATTTAAAATAATATATATATATATATATATTGATATTTGAGATTTTGGTGCTCAGATACAGGCGACTTATGTGTGTGTCCTCAAATGCAAAACCGCTTCAGCTTCCACTTCAAAATAAATAGAGGGAAATGCCAGGTGTTCCACCGTTAAGCAAGAGATGGCGCAGCTGTGTTCTCCCGTAGTAAGAGATCCCAAGACGATTTAAAGGGGCCCTGCAATCATATTTAAGCGTCCACATTTTTTGCGGTTTCCACGTCTCTCGGGATTCGGGCAAGCCAGCAGGCACGGAAAGAGTAACTAAATATCGGTGCGTCATATTTTAACCGGACGACGCGGAAACCTTCTCCACCGACGAGGGCGACCTGCGGTACTGAAAGCGCGCAAAATGTCACGTCTTTGGTCCTGGGCTTACTACTGGTCAGAGCCGCTAAAAGCTTCTTTTTAGTCGAAATACAAAATATAAGTGGCGCGAACCGTTTCAATTATCTATAAAAGTAGTTTTGGTTGAGTACTTTAGATAAGAAAAGAAACCAATGCAGTTTATAAAGTACGGAAACAAGAAATGACCCGTCGACATATCTGCCACCAAGCGGTGGAAAAGGCGGCGCATACTAGAAAGGAGTAGTGGGATCAGGCGCCGACACGGAAAGATCCCGGATGTACGCGGCAGCGCTGCGGTCGTTTGGGCAAGATGATCCGACTGGCTCCGAGCGTTCCGAAGGCCTTCGGCGAGAAGCTTTGTCTTGCGGTTTGGCCGTTTCGCTGTATGGCAGCGCAAAGTAGCTTCCATTCTGAACTGATCTTTACCCCGTGTTTGCTGTCGTTTGTGGCCAATGAAGTGTCATGCCGAATTAGTATTTAATCGCGCAGCAAATGCAATGAGAGCCGCTGTGGCTCTCCGCTGCATACAGATTATCCAGAACACGCTTTAGTGGCGCCCTCTCGCGCCGCCGACTCGGAGTGCGGCAGCCGTGAGCGCTGGATGAGCTCACTAGTTCTCCTCTAGTTCACGGCCACTCTCAAGCAACCAAGGACGTCATGAAGGAGGTTATTTTTTGCTTGTTTTTGTAATTTTAATTTGCCTATAACTTTTAAAATAAAGGGAATTCCGAGAAAGGAAAAGTTTCACTAAGTTACTACGTTCAGTGCGCTCAGGTTCGGTGCAAATTAAAAGCTAGTAAAATAGTCATTGCAGGGCCCCTTTAAGAGACTCGGTCGAAAGCGGTCGAAGGTGAGTGAGCCCGGGCTTAAAGGAGCCATGAAACAATGTTTATACTTTCAATAAATATTTCCATCCCCTAACGTTAAGAACAAAATAAGCTTGCCTTATTTTTTCTCTCTTGTCAATGGCAGGCGCCAAAAAAAAAAAAATAGAAATATGAGCATCGTTCATCCCCTTAATTCGGAGCCAGAACAAGTGGCCACGTGGCCTGGTGCCTATCCTGTGCAGTCAACGTTGTGGGGAACAATGAGCCTCACGGCACGCGGAAGGGCGGCGCCGAGAGCGGGGAAGAAGAAGAGAGGAGAGGCTCGTGGTCGGTGCGAGGCTGAGGTTCGAAGGACGGTGGGCCAACAGGACAGACGGTGCTGAGGAGCCTACAAAGAGCCGGACCTCACAAGCCAAGCAAGCACCCGGACCTCAGCGAGCCCAGGAAAGACCCGGACAACACCGAGCACATGAGTATCAATTAAACCTTGCTTAATGATAGCGCTCCCTCGTGTGACTTCCTTGGGGCGAATGGAACTCGGCCTGATCGGGCGATATTGATAGGCGACCCACATAAATGGCGCCCAACGTGGGGCCCGATCAGTCTGCCGTTGTTTCTTTTCGCTCCCAGGGAGTCCCACGAATCGCGATTTCTAAATTTAGGTTTGTTGTGTTTCCCCATTTGAATTTTTGTTACTCCGCTGGACATCAGTGTTTAACGTTCTGCCGCCATGTCCAGGTTACGGAATAAGGCCGCCCATTCCGAGGCCTTAACTCAGTCAGTGGCGGATATTGACTCGGACGTGGGAGAAGGCACGAGTGGGGAAGCGAGCGTTGCGGCAGCGCTAGAACCCCCAATTCCGGCGGTGAACACGGGAGACGTCAGCGAACTAATGCACGCCATGACGGCGATGTTCGCGACGTTTTCTAGACAGATGGGTTTGGCCCCAGGGGTGGTGAATCCCGCGCCTACGCCCGTGCCTCGCCCGCGGTTGAGCGTGCCGACGCCGACCTATTCGGGCTACTCCGACGCAGCATCGGTTCACGATTTCTTGCAGGACCTAGACGCGTACATTGCCGCGTTGGGCGCGTCGGATGAAACGGCCCTGATACAGATCGTCCCAATCGCGTTAACGGATGACGCAGCGCGTTGGAGGCGAATGCAGAGGCCGTTCCTTTCGATGGCAGATTTCCGGACACGATTCAGAGAGGAATTTCTGCCTCCCGACTATGAGATGCGGATCAGAGATGAGCTAGCCAGCCGTACTCAGCATCCGGACGAGAGCCTCCTAGAATACATCCGCGCTCTCCAGGAGCTCTACTCCAGAGCCGACCCTACAGCGTCAGACGCGGAGAGGGTAGCTAGGGCGATCCGCCAGTGTCACCCTAGATTTAAACCCTACTTGCGCGGACGTGATTTCGCTGATCTGGAAGCGCTTGCCAGAGAGGCGCGCATCGTTCAGGCGAGCTTGCTTGCCGAGTTGACGTATCGCCCCCCTCCACGCGCAGAGGAATCTCTCGAGCCGGGTTGCGCCTGGACAGGACGAGGCGCGGGAGCTTGCGACGACTCACGTACGCCGTACGTGGCCGTTACAGGACATAGGAGTGGCGCAACTGCTGTGCCCCGCGCCTTAGATCCCTTCGCTTTTGAACAGAGGCGCAGAGCAGCTAACGCGGGCTCTTCCAGGGCCCATCCCCTTAGGGGAGGCGGCGCAGCCGACCACCGCGGAGTCGCGAATCATTACGAGGGTTGCGGGAACTACAATGACCCCCGGCGCGACACTGCTTCGCGTGATGGTAGCGGCGGACGCTCAGCACACAATGGCAGGAGACAGGTCAGGTGCTATAAACGCAATCAGCTTGGGCATATCAAGCGTCAGTACACATGGACGGCAGCTCTCCCCCCATGGGTCTCAGGGAAACGGGAGAGGCCGGCGCCACTAATTGGACTTCCCGACTCGCGGTTGCCGGCCGCTGCCGAGGCCCCTCATCAGTCTGCCAACGGGGCTGGAGTTGCGGTCAGCGACAGGTCGGCGTTTGCCCCGTCGGCATGTCGGACTCAGGGTTTCACATCTGAGAAGGGGCCGTACGTGCGCGTCGAGATCGGTGGTAACATTTACTACGCACTAATTCGGCGTCGGTGCTTTGTTATTGCAAGAACATGACGGACACCTGCGCCCGGTGGCATTCGCCAGCCGAACCCTTACACCGCCAGAACGCAATTACAGCGTGACGGAGAAGGAGGGGCTGGCCGTCATGTTTGCTCTAAAGAAATTCGACCTGTATTTAGACGGGACCACCTTCGTCATTCAGACAGACCACGCTGCTCTCACCTGGATTCAAAGGTTGAAAGAGCCGGCGGGGAGGTTAGCTCGGTGGGCACTCACTTTGCAGCGATACTCCTATACTGTCGAGTACCGAAAGGGCTCCACCAACAAGGTGGCAGACGCACTTTCTCGGGCGCCCCATGATAGTGGTTGGAAGGAGGAGACGCAACCAGGGGATTGCGAGAGACAAGCTTCCCGCGCGGCCGCTCATAAGCGAGACAGCGGGAAGGGATCTATGCAACAGGAGCTCGTCGCAGTGTTAGGAGGCCGCACGAGGCAACAGAGGATCGTGGCTTGGGGTGAAGTGGTGAGCAAGGAAGAGCTTGTCGAGGCCCAAAAGGCAGATGGTTTTTGTCAGCGGGTGTTGGGGAAAATTGCGGAAATGGCAAGCAACACCGGGAACGCTGGCGGTCAATTTAACGAACATATTAATTCATACCTGCTGGGTCAAGACGGCTTATTGCTCCGCTACATTCCAACAATCGACGACGAGGAGGGGAACGACTCTCCGTTCAGGGTGGTGATTCCTAGGAGGCTACGGAGGCGGTTTATCGGATACTTCCACGACTCGGCTTTGGCTGGTCATGGCAGCGGCAGCAAGACTTTTCAAAAGTTATGTCGCGTCGCGACCTGGCCAGGGATGAGACAGGACACACTCCGATACGCCCGTAGCTGCCTGCAGCCTGCCAGAAAGCGAAGCCGCGAGGGGGAAAGCCCCCAGGCCTGATGCAGCCTGTAGTGAGTCACTACCCGTGGGAGATGGTTGCTTGCGACATCATCGGCCCACTTCCAAAAAGTCCCCGTGGGAACCAGTATTTATTGGTAATAACCGATCATTTCTCAAAATGGGTGGGGTTACACCCGCTGAGGAAGCTGGTCTCGGAGCGCATCTGGGAGAAGTTGTTGGAAACTTTCATGCGCTTCGGTACACCCACGCGTCCCATCAGCGATAATGCTAGCTATTTTACCAGCAGAGTGTTCACTGACTCCTGCTTGGCGCTAAACATAAAGCACAAAAGGACGACACCATACCACCCTCGGACTAATATCACTGAGAGAGTGACCCGAAACTTGAAGAGCATGCTGATCACACTAACGGAGAGACACAGGGACTGGGACGAACGCATTGTCGAGATGGGTTTTGCAATCCGGACGACCGCGAACAGTGCGCGAACCCGTCGGTGAGAGATCTGATAGGGGCTCTGCGCGGCGCTATCATCTGCGGCATAGAACTTGATCTAATCTCTGCAAGATGTTAATAGAGCTTGTTCTGTCCAGAAATGCCCCCCCCGGAGGAACCAGAATGGGCGGCGCCATCCAGGAGGGCGACCTTCCACTTCCCGGGGTACCGGC
Organism: Ixodes scapularis; assembly: GCF_016920785.2. Lineage (NCBI taxonomy): Eukaryota > Metazoa > Arthropoda > Arachnida > Ixodida > Ixodidae > Ixodes > Ixodes scapularis. Next base: position 67,809,286 of record NW_024609846.1, on the reverse strand, counting down.
GGAACCAGCCAGACCAGCCGACCGGGTGGCCAACCCGCTCGGCAGGAGACCGGCCACACCAGCCGACAGGGTGGTCAACCCCGTTGGCGGGAGGACGGCCAGACCAACCGACAGGGTGGCCAACCCGGTTGGCGAAGAACAAGGGGGACCAACCAACAGGGTGCTCAACCCGGTTGGCAGAGGCGGGGTGATCAACCCTGGCCTCGATCACATCAACAGAGGCAGGGCGGCGGAGATGCGGAGCACCGGAGAGCCTCGAGTGACCAGGCGGGCAGACGAGACTCCACCCCACGAGGAGAAGCGGTTTCGACGGCGGCTGGAGAACCAGCTCGGCGCAAGCCACCTCGCCACACCGTGGCCACCTGGACGGCCCAGGACGGCCAAGAGGCCGTCCACTTCGTGTCCAGGGTGCGATGGAGGAACCAGCCCCGTCCAAACCCTTCCCAGCTGCCCGCCCAGATCCCGCAGCCCTTCCGAGGGCATACGCTGCCCCGTTTTTCGCTACCCGACGACCACCCAGACGCCTGCTGGCTGTGCCAAGTCCCGGTGGTCCACCAGGACACACACGAGGCCAGCCGCCGACACACTGACCTCTTGAAAAACATGGGCCGCCCCGCCGGCGTCGCAGCAGCAGTACAACTACTTCGCCGGGATCGGCCAGACCTTCTAGCTCCGGCGGCTCTCGGCTTCAGCCAAGCTACTGGAAGCCGGAGTCCTGCCCCCGACCAACTGCTCGTTGACGGGTTCGTCGCCGAAAACCCGGCGCTGGGCCCCTTCCCCACGCACACACCGGCCCCACCAGTGCCGGCCCCCCGTTCGACAACTGCGGCCCCATCCGCGTCCACCAACACCAGCGACGCGGAGATGAATGAGCTGGAGGAGTACTTGGCCAACAATCCAGCGACCCCTTATGCTACCGACGGGCCAGATTCTTTCGTCGACGGAGCCGCCGCCGAAGACCCGGCACTCGGCCTCTTCCTCGAACACGCACCAGTCCCACCGGTGCCGGCACCCCGTCCAACGGCTGCGGCACCATCCGCGTCCACCACCACCAGCGACGCGGAGATGGGCGAGCTAGAAGAGTGCTTGGCGGACGGTCCATCGACTTAGGATGCTTCGGAACCCCCGGAGTTGCAGGCTTGAGGGGAGGGGAGTGTGGGGAACAATGAGCCTCACGGCACGCGGAAGGGCGGCGCCGAGAGCGGGGAAGAAGAAGAGAGGAGAGGCTCGTGGTCGGTGCGAGGCTGAGGTTCGAAGGACGGTGGGCCAACAGGACAGACGGTGCTGAGGAGCCTACAAAGAGCCGGACCTCACGAGCCAAGCAAGCACCCGGACCTCAGCGAGCCCAGGAAAGACCCGGACAACACCGAGCACATGAGTATCAATTAAACCTTGCTTAATGATAGCGCTCCCTCGTGTGACTTCCTTGGGGCGAATGGAACTCGGCCTGATCGGGCGATATTGATAGGTGACCCACAACGTTAATCATACCCAGGCCTTGGGGTTGGCAATGTAGAAAGTGCGTGCTGAGCTCCAGCCATTTTTAGAGTTCGTACATTCTCATCATCGCAGTGGCTGTACACGAGCCACTAGCGGAGTGTCCGCCGAGGCATTGATTGTTACGAGCCGAAGTAGAGTGCTCAGGCAGTTCTCGTGCCCAATACATGAGCCGCGCTCGAGTGTTGTCAGGCGGATGATTTTGATGCCACAATTTGTGGTAGGGTTGCCGAGCTGCATGCTCATCCTGGACGAACAACACGAAGCCGGGGTTTCCAAAATACGAAATTACATTTATTAGAGTAACAAGAATGGGTTGTTAGTACTAAAGTATAGCATTGCCGTAGCGTTCGACCTACGCGCCTCAGTGACCGCTTTCCGTCTCGCACTGTTCTTTGGGCGTGTCTTAATTTTATATGTTCTCACGCCTATCCCTCGTGCGCTATTGTGCGTTTCGGACTGTTTCCTTTTTGGGCGGTCTGTAGCGGCCCCTGGACGTAGCGGCAGACCCTCGCTCCCACATTAGCGTCCGGCATGCCAATGGCTATCTTCGTGGTCATCGTCGGAAGGGGGTTGTTGCAGAAGGTGTCGACAGCGGCGCTGTATGAGCGCTTTGGCGCGCTCCAGGTCGGGGTCGTCTTTTGTGGCCGTTCCCGGCATCGCCGGAGGAGGCAGTTTCCGGTGCCTCTGGAACGTCTTGCCCACTGGCCGCTGTTCCGTGGGGTAGGTCTGGCCGGTTGCCGCCCTTCGTGACAGGCACCACCACGTGTCCTAGTACCCTGGCGTCCAGATGACCGGGATTCATGGTGGCATTGACCGGGGATCCATCTTCGTGGATGAGAACAAGATATTGCAATTGATTCCTTTCATATGTAACCACTGGCTCTGTAATGCCTAAAAAAATAAAGGATGTGGCGTTGGCACACAATCGAGCAAACCCCCCCCCCCTCCTTCAAAAAGGCGATCAGATCCGTGGGGTAACATAAGAAGTACAACGCTTGAAACTCAAAGGAAAGAACAAAAAAGATGAAAGGAATCTTGTCCATCGCTTTATAACTTCTCTCTCTCAGCCGTCACTGACGTTGCAGGTTGTACCACCTATGTGGCGACGAGGGGGGCTCCGGAACGGGCCGTCGTCGGCATCGGTCCGATCCTGCGATAAACGATCTTCCGGGATGTGGAATTGTTTAAGGTCGGTGACATGAGTTGGCCCTGTGGACTCACCACTGGCGTGGTGAATAAGTGTGTATGTAAGCAGAGAAAGCTTTTTACCTACACAAAATGGATCATCCTACCTGTTAGCCAGTGGGGCCGTTAAGCCTTTTGCCACGTCACTCATGGGTGAGTACACCTGAGAACCAAGTCTCCCACCTCGAACTGCAGGTCTATGCGTCCCTGGTTGTACTGGTCGGACTGCTGCAGTCATCGAACATCAGGGATCTACCGGGCTTCCTTGAGGTTGATAGTGAAACGCTTTCGCCGGTCGTCTGCGAACTTTGTGTATTTGCAGTCCTGTTCCCTGGGCTCTGTCAAACAGAATGTGCTACTGAGAACAAGCAAGCTCTGCCGTAATTGAGCTGGGAAGGGGTGAGCCCGTTTGACCGGTTAACCGTGGTGCGGGTGGCGAAGGTCATTTCTGGGAGCTTCGCATCCCAGTCTTTGTGACGCTCCGTATGAGCAACAAGCATCTTAAGGTTTCGGTTTACTCTTTCGGTTATATTTTCCTGTAGATGATACGGGGGAGTCCGGTTACGCTGAATTCCTAGAACCACGGATGTATCGACGAACATTTTGCTCGTAAAATATGACGCATTATCTGAAAGTAGGCTCGCCGGAAAGCCAAAACGTGTTTTTTGGCTTTCCATATTTTTTGCGAGTCCAACTTTCGTATAGGGAACAGCTCACCCGCTTGGTGAAATGGACTGTTACTACAAACAAGTACTGGTTTCCGCGTGGGCTACGTGGAAATGGACCCATGACGTAACAGCACGAAATCTGCCAAGGGCTCTGGCTCGCGATCGGTTGCATGAGACCTGGGGGCTAACCACCACGGCGCTTCGCTTTTGACATGACGGGCAACTACGTACCTCAGTACATCTTGCCGCATGCCGGGCCACGTCGCAATCTGGGACAACGTATCGTAAGTTTTGCTCCCACAGCTGTGCCTGCGTAGTGCAGAGCTGTGCATGTATCTGATGAAGGACTTGCGTAACTTCCGAGGTATCATTGTTCGAAACGCAGGAATGTAGCGCACCACGAGTCCGTCACTGCTCAGTAAGTAACAGTCGAACTGTTCATCACCCTTGTTGTTGACTGGGCTGGTCGCTGCCAGCCAGGTTGTCACTTTTTGGCACAACCCATCATCGTGCGGGACCTTGAGGTGATCCTTTCATGAGACCGATGTTCCCCACCGTGAGTCAGGTAGTTCTTGTGCTGTATTAACGACTGCAAAAAGACCTGGAACTCCCTGCACGTGCTCCTCAGGAAAGGGGGCGCGGGAAAGTGTATCAGCCATTTGGTTTCTAGCACCCAGAATGTACACAATAGCGTATTCGTATTGTTGTAGCATAAGTGCCCAGCGAGCGAGGCGGCCAGCGGGGTTTTTAAGTCTTTTCAGCCATGACAACGCTAAATGATCACATTAAATTTGGAATGTTGCTGCCATCCAAATACATGTCAAATCGCTTTAACGCATACACTATGGCTAAGCAATCTCGTTCTGCATCACTGTAATTACGCTGTGCGAAATTGAGGGTCTGATTTGCGAAAGCAACCTGCCGCAGTAAAGCCTCATTTTCCTGTAGTAGAACCGCTCCGACGCGGCGTCGTTTGCATCTGTCCGCAAAACGAATGGTTAGTTTAGGTCGCGAAGGTGGAGACACTCGTTTTCTGTCACTGCCTTTGATAGGGCTATGAATGCGCTTTGTTGTTGTTCGCTCCAACACCATTTGACGCCTTTTCGAAGAAGGTGATTAAGCAGCTGAGAAATGTCGGAGTAGTAAGGAATGAAATCCTTATAGAACGCAATCATTCCGAGATATCGCTGTAAACTTTTCACGTCTTCAGGGCACGGGTACTCAGCGTCACGCTCCGTTCCAACGAAGAAAGACTGCGCGCACAAATTAGTGGGCGCAGTTTTTCTTTGTTGAGATGGAGCGTGCTGCTGTCGACAACAAATCCGAGAAGGTTAAGTTTGGGCTCGGCCAATTCAAGCTTCCAAAGATTGATTGTTAGGTCTGCGTTCCGCATCCGCTCAAGCACGAGAGTCAAATGCTCGATATGCTCCTCGAATGTACGCAAGAGAACAACAACGTCTTCCATGTATGCCATCGCCAACTCGTACTTTGCGTTTCCGAGCACGACTTCCATCAAGCGCTGAAAGCTCGATGGCGAGTGAGACAAGCCAAATTGGAAGCGGGTCAACTAATACTGTCCTCTGTGGCAAATGAAGGCGATTTTCTGCACGTCTAACGGATGCACTTCGATCTGGAGAGATTCACAGCTGCAATCCAACGTGGTGAACACCGTCGCGTTACCGAGCGCGTACATCCTAGAGGAATTGCTGGGAGAGGGTAACTGTCCCGCACTAACACTTCCTTAAGCCGCCTGTAATCTACGCAGAGTCTGGCAGTTCCATATTTTTTCAGAGCGAGAACGACAGGAAATGCGCAAGGGCTCATTGACTCACGTACTGCACCGGTGTCCAGCATCTCCTGAAGGGCCACGACCAGGAGTTTTCTTTTCTGCACGCTGATGGGGCGTAAATTGCACTTACATAGGTGCGTTACCGGTTTCCATCCGATGCAGCAGGATGTCTGTCTTTCCTGGTCGCTCCGTGAAGATCGGAGAGAAGGGCCACAGGGACGTCCTCCAGCTATCTCTTTTGTAGGTCATTGCCAGGAAACTTGTGCAGGGTATCCGATAATTCGGATTGTAGGGCTGCTGCAGGTGTAAAGAAGTGGGCTGGGAAGGTTGGGCCAGTGATGCCGTTCTCTCGTCTCGTGAACGGAGTCAGGTCCGCCTGGTTTCCCAGACGATAGCCGCCACAAGGGAAGTCGAGCGCCATGCTTACGCCTGCAATAAAATCTCGACCTAAGATCACGGGTACGGCGAGTCCTGGGGAATACAGTAAGCCCTGACACCGCTTCACCTCATTAAATGAAATATTAAGCCTTACAGCTCCGCCCGCCGACATTTTTGGGCCAGAGGGTAGCTGCAGGGCGTGTGTCTGCCGAACGAAAGGTTATTTTTTTATTCTTTGTATAATTCATAGGAAGCGTCGCATATAAGCGAGATAGCACCCCCGGTACCCAAAAGCGCGGCAAAAGGAAAACCGAGCCAAGTGATGGTCATGCGTGGCTCGATCATTTCGCTGTTAGGCTGAATTTGACATACCGATGGAACAAGTGACGCTGTGTACCTGATCCCGGCTGTGATAGTGGCCATCGGCGGCTCTGCACTGGGGCTCATCGGCGCCGGCGTATGAGTTTCCCGATTGGGTTGCCACGTGACCACCCGGAGTTTCACGGCCCATTGGCGCGCAAGTGCTGACCGGATTTCCACAATCCTTCCACTCAGTTCCAGCCCTTTCGCCATTTGTTTCGTACTGTCTCGCTGTCCACAGCTGTGGCATTGGTTCGAATACTTCTTTGAGACGCCGGCACAAGGAAACGCTCCTCGGGCGTCCTCCAGTGGAACCGCATTGAACCAAAACTGGAGCGCCTCCGGCGTCTTGTATTGGGCACTTTGTGCCCGTCCCGCGGAGGTCTTGGCGCCGGGATCGCCTCGTGGCTCTGCCAAGCACGTGCGGTTTCGGGTGTCTTTGCGGCCCAAGGCGGTGGAAGATAGCTCTTCTGAGCGAGGAAGATTTTCTCTGTGCTGCGGGCATGCCGGGCTAGCTCTTCAATGGTCTCAAAGGTGCGGCCGTTTAGGTACACGTGGTACTTTGAGTGTCATTGTCTGAGAACTCGAGCAATCATTTCCGACTCGAAGGCCTTAGGTTGCGCTCTTCGTGCGAGTTCCTGTAATGCGCGAACATATTGAACCAGGCTTTCGTTCGGCTGTTGCGTTCGCGACTCGAGTTCTCTTAAGATTTCCAACTCGTAACCAGGTGGCAGGAACTCTGCTCGGAATTTCCGCTCGAACTCCGCTAGGCTGGTGAATGTAGGTTGCGGCCTTAACCAGCACGCAGCGCTAGACTGTAGAGCGAGTGGGAGTATTCGGCTTATCACGAGGGATTCCGAGGCGCCTGAGGCGGATTTGTAGACTTCGAGCTCACCCACGAGGTCGGTAATTGACTTGGCGTCGTTATAGCTGGTGCAGACCGGCACCGACAGCTGGGGACGCAGCTCCGGCTCACGTGACTGCTGCCCGGTGAGACGCTGTGTGACCGCATTGAAGAAACCCTTCAGCAGAGCGGGAAGAAGACGAGGAGGTTCGGGGACGGGGCCCGATCGCGCGCTACATTTTCTATCGGAGATTTTCGTTCGGAACTGGGAAGTGTGAGTAACGCAGTAACCTGTGATTAAAGTGGTGTTTTTTCTTATAGTCATCAACGCTTCGGCTCAATGGTTTCGACATTTTGGTGCCGAAACCCGGGATCAGGACTGTACGATGGACTAGATGAGAAGGCGTCACAAGCGTTGATGTAAGGAGGCTACAGGACAAGACACCATCTAGCTCGAGAACGCAAGGGACCATAACGACGCTGCCATGGATAGGCTGAAACAGAAGCGAAAAGCCCTGCGTTCATAGGTAACAAAGCTGCTGACGACAATCGATACAGCTACCCAAACCGAAGTGCCGATTGAGGAAGAGCTCAACGTCTTACTGACTCGTCTCAACGCGCTACATGGCCAGCTTACCGAAACGGACTCCGCCCTCGAACCATTGTTGGCAGCAAGTGACATCAAACAAGAGTATGCTCGGACCGTCGAGTACAGCGATCGTATCGTCACCTACTCAGCATGACTGTCCTTCACGGTGCGGGCCCTACACGAAAGGGATAGGGTCCGCACCATCTATGGTAACCCAATTCTGCGTTACCATAGATGACCTGCTCGAACTGCTCCCAGAAGGGCTGCCATTGTTGACGTTGTCCGTTGAATTTCAAGAGTTCAAGTTTTGGTAGCTTGACCTTGACTGACAAAGTGGGACTGTGGTGGTTTGTTGCGATTTCTTGACCGCTTGTGTCAACAATGGCAGCCCTTCTGGGAGCAGTTCAAGCAGGTCATCTATGGTAACCCAGAACTGTCATCAGCCGAGAAGTTCCACTACCTCAGATCGGCGTTGTGGGAGAGGCTGCTGCAGCAATTTCCGGATTGCCACCAACGGCCAGCTGTTATGAAGATGCGCGGGAGATCATAAAGTCCCGTTACGGCGACGAGGCGCTGCTAGTAGATGACCACATGATGAAACTAGGAGAACGGCAGCCAGTTCGGACATCGCAAGACGTCCGAGGACTACGACGACTACACGATGACCTCCAAGCGCATATAAGAGGACTCAAGTCTCTAAGGGTTAACGAAAATTCTTATTCGACTGTCCTTTGCCCCCTTCTACTTCGGCTGATTCCAGGAGATCTTGTGCTAACCTTCAACAGAAATGTCGTTCGGAAGAAAGAACAGCGTCGCGCGGAAGATGTGGCTGTAAACGCGGCTGGCGAAGGAAACCAACACGCTGTAGAACAGTCCCAGCTAAGGCAACTGCCATCACTTATGCAATTTCTGAGAATTGAAGTTGAAAGTAGAGAAAGAACGACAGTCACAAAAAAAAAAGAATCAGGAGGCATAAGAAGTAGAGCAGGAAAAGGAAGTGGTGTAGCATCTCGTGCAGCAAAGCACAATTCAACACCATGGACAAAAGGAACGGCCGCGACACTTCTACAGAAGAGTGACAAGCTGAGCTGTGTTTTCTGCAAGTCAGCAGACCACGAGACCGAGCTATGCACGAGAGCGATAGGTCTTCCCGAGAAGAGGAAGATTTAAACGAGCTCGGGAAGATGCTTTAGGTGCACGAAGAAAAACCACCTGGCCAAACAATGCAGGAAAACCATTTCTGGCTCCAACTGCCAAGGTCGACACGCATCAGTCATGTGTGACCCAACGTTCTTGTCAAGCTCAAGAGATGACAAAGGCAGACAAGAGGAAAAACTGACTTCTGCTGGTCCAGTGGCCCTACAATCTACGATTAAAGACGGGGTCAACAAGACCGTCCTCCTACAAACCGCGACAGTGTGGAGCTTGGGACTGAAACAGCGTATCCTTGTAAGAGTGCTATTCGACGGCGGAAGCCAGAAGTCTTTTGTCACAGAACTACTCTCACGAAAGCTCAGATGTAAGCACCTGGGAAACGAAAGACTGACGTTAGGAGCATTTGGCGACCACACGACAGAACGAAACTTTTGCAGAGTTCTCGTGACTCTTGAAAATCAGAGAGGTGAAGTTTTCCATTTGGAAGCACTTGAGACAAGCCGTATTTTTGGTCAACGATTGCCCTATCCAAGAGAAGAATTGCGTCGTCAGCTGAAAAAAAAAAAATGGGATACACGGCCGCAGACTTCTGCGAAGCTGAAGAACCCAATGGCGTGGACATACTGATTGCAGGCGATTGCTATTGGAACTTCGCCACGGGCCAAGTTAGGAGACTAGACGGAAAACTTCGAGCAATCGAGACGTCGCTTGGCTGGACCGTACATGGTCCAAAAGAACTTTCCGCATTTGTCAGCGAGAGCTCACAGATGGTCGTTCTCAACGCAACGACAAACAACATGGATGCATCTGAAATAATGCAAAGGTTTTGGAACCTTGAATCGATTGGTGTAACCGACGAACCTCATCCAGAGACAGAACCCGTGATCGCGTCCTACAAAGAGACAGTTAAGGAGATTGGTCTTCGGTACGAGGTGGCCCTCCCGTGGAAACCCGTACTGAACTTAGACGATAACAAACAAGTTGCGGAGAGGAGACTTCAGCAGTTAACAAGGAAGTTAACTAAGAACCCTAAGTTGATGAGGACTATGACGAAGCGATCCGGAAGTACACCGAAGGTGGAATTGCAGAACAAGTGTCAGATGAGCGGACTGGATCTCGGAAGTTCTACATGCCGCACCAATCAGATTGTCGTGAAAGGAGCAGCACCACTAAATTGCGAGTGGTATTTGACGCTTCTTCCCATAGCAAAAGCTCGAAGTCGTTGAACGACTGTTTGGAAAGTGGCTCCAACCTGAACCCGGATATTGTCGCGTTGCTTCTGAGCTTCAGAAGACATTGTATCGCGCTAGTGGCCGACATCGAGAAGGCGTTTCTTCAGATAAGTACACAGGAAGATGATCGCGATGCGTTACGCTTCTTTGTGGTATGAAACTACCCCACAGGTCGGAAGACCACTTCCTCCAGTTCTCATCTGGAGGATGACGAGAGTTCCTTTTGGAACTACATCGAGCCCGTTTTTATTGTCTTCGACGATAAAACATCACCTGGAAACAATGAAGAACGAGTATCCAGACACCGCGGTGCTGCTGCAAGATTCCATTTACGTGGATGGCATTCTTACCGGTGCATCCAGCGAAGAAGCCACTAAGATCTTCAAGGAATCGACAGCAATTTTTGAGCAAGCGTCAATGAAGCTGCACAAGTGGGCGTCATAGTCGAAAACGCTCTTAAATGAGGTCGACTGGAATCACCACGAGGAACAACCATTAGGGCAGGTTGCGTGAGTTTTCACGGTACTGGGACTAACGTGGAACCCTGCCACAGACCCCTATTGGAAAACCCCAATATAAACAGCGTATTATGGATATTGGTAAACAATATATTTTTATTGTATTGCAATACAATATAGACAGTGTATTGGAAAACATTACATTTATTTTATTGTATTACAATAAGGATTTGTTATGGGATTCCAATGTCCATAATACGCTGAAAATATTGGAATCCAATACCGTATAAACCCTTATTGGATCCCCATGTGTCGTATGGGGATCCAATAAGGGTTTACGATTCCAATATACTCAGCGTATTATGGATATTGGAATCCAATATATTATATCGGCTACCAATAAAACTATATGCGAGTTGGAATATCCCGTTCAGCATGACATTTCTTTGCAACGCAGTCTCTTCTTGTGTGTATTTCTGAGTGATAAAATAAAAAGTGTTGTTGTTGTCAAATTATGAATAAAGAAGCAAAACACTGGGCTTATCCATACCAAATATATTTAACATATTCCTGAACTGGAGGATCTGGCATTTACTGCAAAAGAAAGTTAATTGTTTAGGACCCTCATTCAAAAACTTGCTGTTTGAAAACCGAATGTGAAATCCTCACCTTTTAATGAAAGCAGCACCTGCTAGCTCTAGCCATATAGAAACTGCAAAATAAAAATTTGTGATTAGTTCGCAACAAGTAGCAATCCTTCACTAAGCCGGATAGATTCAAAATTATGTCTGCGTTTGATTGTGGAAAAATAAGCTTCCATTCCACTGCCACGGATCATTCTGAGCTCTGTCAATTAAATAAACTTATCGGCTCGTCTGGCTTCACAGTTCCTGCTTTGCACCTAACTAAAGTATCTGGAATGCTCACCTTTGAGGGAAAACAAACTGGTGCTTGCTTGCTTGTAGGCCATGGAAACTGGAAGAGAGATTTCCGATTAGTTGCGTTCAAGTAGCAATTACATTGAGTAGCCCCGTAAAGTACACTAAGTCGAAAAGATTAAAACAATTACATGCGCAGGACATAGATAACCTCTTGCAACGTAACTGGGCATACGTCAGTGTCGCTCGCGTGTATTACAAAAAAAAATAAGCTTCAATGCACGAGCCCCCAGTCGTTCCGAGCTCTGTCAATTAAAAATGCTGTACCGGTCGTCTGGCTTCAGTATTCCTGCTTCGGGAATCTGGAATTCTCACCTCTGAGGAGAAGCAAACTGGGACCTGCTGGCTCTTAAGCCTTGGAAACTGTCAAAGATTTGCGATTAGCTGCGTCCAAGTACCAATTTCTTTGACCAGCCACCTACAGCACACTAAGCCAGATAAAATCAAAATTACATGTGCGTGACATAACATGCCTCTTGTGACAAAACTGGGCACATATTTTGTCGCCTACAGCAACACTGAAGCCAGGCAGACAAGCGATACGGCATATTTAATTGACGGAGCTCAGAACGACTGGGGACGCTTTCACTGAAGCTTGTTTTGCTACAATACACGCGTGTATTGCAGCAAAACAAGCTTCAGTGAAAGCGTCCCTAGTCGTTGTAAGTTCCGTCAATTAAATATGCCGTACCGCTTGTTTGGCTTCAGTATTGCTGCTTCAGAGCAAACTAGAAAATCTGGAATCCTCACCTTTGAACGAGAGCGAACTGGCACCTGCTGGCTTGCGGGCCGTGGAAACTGCAAGAGAGATTTTTGATTAGTTACGTACAAGTAACAATTTTTTTCGAGTAGCTGCCTACAGCACATTCAAATTACATGCACGGGACATAGATGCCTCATGCGAAGGACCCCCTTCATCCTTGTTTTCCATTAACTCTGCTCACCTTCACCACCCGCATCCAATTTCTGCGCTACTTCTTTAATCTCGATTCCCTGGTTCCCAAAGGCCATGCCATGGCTTGTGCCAGTCACAGGTCTGTCAGCTCTGCAACTGGCGCCATTGTGGCAAAGACGCCAAAGCACCTGGCGCTTGATGTGCTCTTTTAATATTTTGAGCATTGCTGAAAACAGGTGGATGGGTGTCTGGTATGCCCTTTGATTAGTTGCGGATCGTTTCGAATCAGAGGGTAGGCGCTTCTGCGATCTGAGCGCATGCTCGGTATTTAACAATAGTTGAAATTGAACTCGGCAGGAATCTTCAATCATAACAAACAGAATGTGCATGGCAAAAGGCTTAACAATTGAAACACTCGCCATCTATCTATTTTCGTTTCTTGTCCGCAAGAAGCTGTCGTATATGTAGCCTCCCTTGCTTAAGCCGCTCCTCCCTAGTGTCCCGGTTGGGTCTCGTCCTGATGAATCGTCGGTGGAGACCTGAGGTGCAGTCAACATCAGATTAGACCTTTTGAGACAGAACCATATACTTGCTGGGAGGAAGTACAACCAAACTAATTTTAGCCATGTCATTCATAGGGAGTTTTAAAATGAAAGGCCTGACGTAAAATGAGACGTCAATACTGACGCACCCCTTTTGCGAACCTAAAATTTTGAAGGCCTTGTCCCCCTAGCTAGGGGGACAAGGCACATGAATCCCGGCATGTGGATGAAATTTTTACCTTAAGATCCTGACTCAATGCCCATCCCCGAATATTCGACCACCACACTTTTAGAAAAAGATAACTTTTTAGAAAACATCAAGTCATCGACCACCCCTACAAAAGCCTGAACCAAGCCTACTCGTACCATGGCTTGTTTGCTCCGTGCCGCCTTGAGTTAATTCGGGCTGACAATTTTTTTTTCAAATGGAACCCAGATTCTTAGTTTTGGTTTCACTTGTAGAGGCAGGTGGATACTTTTGTAAAGCTTCTTCCTTATGCGCTTCTGAGTCAACATTTTTGCAATGGCCAACCCCCGGGCTGTGATTTTTGCGCTCCTTGACAAATGCTGAAACTCATATAGCAGTGATGTGATTGGCCTAAGCCGTTTTGGAGCAGAAAAAGTGGCCTTTGGAGCAGCCAAAACAGTGTTTTGGAGCAGCAAAAGTAGCTTTTAAAGCAGGTATTCTAATAAAAATAAAAATATTTGTTTTAAATGCTGGACACGCGAAGAGAATCATGCTCGCCGAAATAAACCAATTATGGTGAAGTTCGGCCACCTGGGAGTCTTTCAAGATGTAAATGAAATGCCAATGACATGACACATTTCTTTTTGCTTTTCGAAACATTCTGCAAGGCTGGAGCAAGCTTTGCTTTAGCTTAGGGTAGTAATGAATGTCCAATTTCAATGTCTCCAAAGAAATATTGCGACATCCCAGAAGTGTACAGTGCTGTAGGCATTGCAAAGCAATTCCGAAAAACTGCTTGCCACCGTTTTACTGGTTGCCGACGTGCCAGATTTTTGTCAAAACTAATTAAATGTAAAACTATGAATTGCAAGCGTCCCGGCTGGTGCCTCTGTTGAGCAATTATGTTTGCATCGTTGGTTCACATGCACGTGAGGGCAACTCCTGCAAGCTTGCAGGTCACGTGCTTCGTCGCGCGAGCGAAACGGCTGTTCGATCGAAACCGTAACCATGCCTCTCCGCTCTGCCGCCAACTGGTTGCCAAAAGTCTATGCAAAATGTAACTGCACAGCATGCGACAAAAAGGAGTCCAGCGCCGCGTGCTTGCAAGGCCGGCAGGTAAGGTATGAGATAAACACAGAAAAAAAGAACCTGAGTGCATTGATGCAAGACATCGCGAGCCAGGGTCGCTTTGTGCAACGACTGAACTCGAGACAAACAAGCGCGCTCTGTGGGTTCAGCGTGCAGACATTCCCTTCTTTGCTTCAGCTCACTTCAACTTTTCTTCGCGACACATTTTTCACGTACCGGGGTCCCTCTCGAAAGAAAGCCCACCAAGAGAAACCTAGGTAATCAATACTTCGACACAGCAGTCTTTGAGCTAGAGAGGGATTTTGTAGCAGCGTATGTTTTAAACAAGAACATGAATGGTGATGTACATGCGGCGGTCCTTATGTTTCAGTTTAGGAAGCTCCATATCTCCAACGTCTTGCGGCCTTTGATTTCAGGAGCGAGAGCTTCAGCTCAAAAAGTAACTCCCGCCGCGCCGAAACATAGTTTCGTTTCACAGCGTCACGCATGGCTGGTACCCAGCACGCTAGCGTCGCAGCACACACACACACGCCGGCAACTATCGTTAAAAAAAAAGCGAGACGAGACTTACGCTAACGAGACGACGAGACATGAAAGGAGAGACGGCATGGCGGAAAAAACCATGCAAAAAACCATGGACGATTGATGCAGGGTATTTTGTGTCGGGCGGCCGTTTGCGCCGCCTAGCTCATGCATGCTCAGTTACGGTACTTAGTTTAGTTTCAGTTTTGAAAGGCGACCAAAATTGGCCCTTTGGCGCAGATTACCCATATTTTGGCAAAATGTAGCAGGATGTAGCAGGGTTAGCCCCTTGGCGCAGTTTGGCACAATTGGCGCAGCCATCACATCACTGATATAGGCGGGCAATAGCTCGCCTTGAAAATACTTGCTCTTGGTGGTCGAGAAGAGACTCGTGTTCCTGATTGGCAGCCATTTGCTGCGAAGAATACCTGCACATATCCTAAAGAACCCAGTCTTAGTCTAACACAGATGCTTTGGCCAGACAGAAACGCAAAAGCCTGACACAAGACCACTATAAAGACAGGAAATAGAGTGTCTGTGAGGAATAAAACACACAACTCGGATAGGCATCAATCACTCACCTTGAAAACATTTGCCATGAGCGGCAAAGAGCAAACTTCTGGCCTTGATTGGCTGGTGCTAGCCATTAAGACCTGCATGTATAAGAAAGACCCGGTCTTAGTCAAGCTTGGGTGTTTTTGCAGAAGAGTCACAACAAAATACTAATGCAAGACCAGAACACATAGGAAATGGCATCCAAGAGGAATGAAACACAAAACTCATGCAGGCGGGTAATAGCTCACCTTGAAAATACTTGCTCTTGGTGGCTGAGAATAAACTTGTGTTTCTGATTGGCAGCCATTTGCTGTGCAGATTACCTGCACATATCCTAAAGAAACCAGTCTGAGTCTAACACAGATGCTTTGGCCGGACAGAGACACAAAAGTCTGATACAAACCACAAAAAGCTGGAAATAGTGTCTGCGAGAGATGAAAACAGACCGAGGTGGAGAGGCTCGTCCTGTTTCACCTTAGTCAAAAAGTGTAGCTCATTTCGCTAAAACAATGCATATTTGCTAAAAAATGTATAATATATATTTTGCCCCACTTAGCAGAGTTTACTGCCAAGGGTACCTGCAAACCAGAATAAGTCAGACTTAGTCAGTTTTTTTTTTCTTTTGATGAGCGACAACAGAATCCTAAACGGGTGATGAGACAAAATATAAGCCTACCAAGCCAGACTAGTTTGCCTTGATGCAAGTACAGTGCCTCGGCCGACAAATGAGTTTGTATTCTTGGTCACTTGTCATATTTGATGGGAATAGTAAAGTAAATGAAAATAAGGCTATCTCTCTTGCAGCCGACAGCTGCAAACGAAATTCATATACCTCGATAAATGACCTAAAAATAAAATTGGGTGGTGGCCAAGTGGTTTATGGTCTCAAATTTCAAATTTACAGACTGTGTAGTTCTGGTTTAAGTCCTCCTGGTGTATATTTTTATCCTTATTAATTTTATTTAAACTTTTTTATCTTTTTTATTTTTGAGGCACTAGCACATAATTTATATGCTAATTCAACTTTAGAAGCGTTGTAAAAATACTCCACGGCTTAATAGTGCTCGTAATAATTTCTCATGAAGAGCGGCTTTCAATTTCTTTCTTGCTCTCGCTGCTGCTTGCTTCCTCACCCTTAAAATGCTGACAACTCGACACAAAAGTAATAAAAAAATGTGCTTCAAATGTGATGAAGATGAGCATTTCCAAGTTGTACCCCTGCTCCATGCCCTGACCATGCTACCATACCATAGGTGAGCACAGCGACGAATGGTCCCAGGTGCTGTGACCCGACCGTATATAGCCTTACGGTGTGGCGCAACTCATGCAGCCCCTATGCTTGATGATGGAGCCAGTGTGCGAGGTGCGACCTGCTTGAGCTGTGCAAGCCACAGCTTTACAGCCTGCAAAGGGTGGGAAGATGCCCCTCCCCTTGCAGAGCTTGCAATACCTCAGCAAGAAGCTATTGCAAGCACTAGGGAGCCAGTGTGTGAATAAAAGCACTTCTGAATGTGAATTAGTGTGTAAATTATGCGTCTATACGTTAAAACTTAAAAAAAGTATTATTTATATATATATATATATATATATATATATATATACTGTAACCGACTAAATTTTCGCGAGGAACTAATTTTCGGGAATTTCGCGAATCGCCTACAAACGCGAAAAATACGTCCCGCGAACAACTCGGGCAATATGTGAACACTACGGAAGCTAAGCTCGGTTCGCGAAAATTAGAACCCGCCAATAATTTCAAATTTTCAGCTTTGGCCCGATTCGCAAAAATTTGAGCCCGCAAAAATGAAGTCGTTAACAGTATACTAAAAAAAGGCAAAAAGAAAAGAAACGTCTCCAGGTGGGTTTGAACCCAGAGCTCCACTGCCCTTGATTTCAGTTCCCTAAAGACCACTTCAGACGGGGCAACGTTTCTAACAATTTTGAGGTTGCTGGCGGGTTGTTCCCTAGGTTTTCCCAGATCAGCACGAACTTCTGAGATCAGGTTCGGCTCAAAACAGACAAGCAACTCTAACAAACTGGAGAAGTTTGAAGCGGCAGCAGCCAATCAGGGACGCAATATTTTCACGTGACACCCCTGTGGTGGTGAGGATGACAGCTGAAGACTTGGTCCTGGTTTGAAATGAATCATTTTGGAAATACACTTTTTCAGAAACATGAGTGAGTTTTCTCAACGCCACTCAAAGATATAAAAACACGTTTTAGCACGTAGTTGTGCGTCTATATAGTGCAAGAAAAATCCAAATTCATGATGATGGCAAGTCATAGCAATTCGGTTGCAGCGTGTGAACGCAGGCGGCCCGTGTTGCTGGTGCTGTGACGTTAAGTTGCTGGGGGAAATTGCCCCGTCTGAAGTGGGCCTTAGGTTCGCTTCCACCGTTCACGCTCAGCGAGCAAGCCTGCTTCAACCGTTCACACCTCAAGGCAAGCTGGACAGCTACAAGCCACCTAAATGTCTACCGCCGCATCCCCGGCCAGGTCGTGACGCGACATAACTTATTAAAAGTCTTGCTGTCACTGCCACGACCGGCCAGAGTGAAGTCGAGAAAGAATCATATAAATCATTTCGTAGCTTTCTTGGAACGACCCCCCTCAAGGGAGAGTCGTCCCTCCGCCCTTTGTCGATTGTTGGACTGACGCAAAGCAACTATTAAACTTTTAATAGTGTCTTGACATTTAATGTACCGTTAGATTGTGCTAGTAATGCCATACACAATACACAAAAGTAAAAGATAAAACAAACTAACATCGGATTTTTTAGGTCGATAGTTCGATTATATGAAATCGTATCTATATTGGCGTTAACATTGAATGTCCCAAGGACTGCATACGGTAAAACCCTTAATGTTCACAAGCCCTTAAAGGGGTTATGACACGCCCAAAATACAATATGAGATAACAGTACCGCTAGGACCCATTGTATGTTCCTATAATCCTGCTATTCTTGTTTTGAAAATGGCGTGATAGTTTCGCGGATAAATAAATTTATATGGGGGTCTCTCGGAGGGGCGGATCCGGGTGGGGCTTAAGGCTGGGGCTTGCTGCGTAGCCAGCCTCCCGCGCGGCGTCCCCTTGCACGCACTCACAGACTTGGCTCTCTTGGCGTCTCGAGCTTCAGCTTCCTCGTTTACCTTCCACGTTTTGAGCATGCGGTACGTGACGATTACGTCGGGAACGTGACAGAACAGCACACGACCAAACAGCACGCGTTCAAAGAGCACGTTCAAAAGAGCACGTGTCAGAACAGCGCAGCGTCAAAAGAGCTCGGCGACAAAGCAGCACGCGACGAAACAGCACAGCGTCAAAACGGCACAGTGACATAAGAGGACGTGTCAAGACAGCACGGCGTCAAAACAGCACAGCGACAAAACAGCACGCATATGTCGCAACTTCGAGCTTGCTCCTCACCTCTCTCTGCGGGAATAATTTCCAACCTCCTCGACCCTTTCACTTATTGTCGCTAGGTTATAAAGGGATTGATTGCCTATGTCAGTGCTTACTAAACTCCGCAACCCAACTCCCCCCCCCCCCCCAAAAAAAAAAAAAAAATAAATAAATAAAAATAAAAATATTGCGTTGTGACGCCCGCTTGCTCTTTTTACGAGGCTAATAGAGTCAGTTTCACTGATGAGTACTAATGGCAATCCACGTAACAGGTTGTATGCTGAAGCTAGCTAAACTGAAACCCATAACTAAAAGAAAAAAAAAAAAGGAAAATAGTGATGGTAGCTAATGATACCCCCTTTTTCCTCTCCCCCCACTGGATCGGTCGAGAAGTTGTTTTGATTTAAATTCACTGATTATTGCCGACAAAGGCCTAAATCGACTGGAAGCCGGCGAAGCAAAAACATATGTCTCAGCCTCAATGCTGTTGCCGTAGAGCATGGGCTAAGCACACCGGGCCGCACACACTCTCTGCTTTTTTTCTTCCAACAACTAATGACAACACATTGCGGTGCGATTGATTCATTTATTAAAGACGACATCACAAGCGCTCGTCAAAATTCACAGAACTGGTCGAGAAATAGCCAGAATACGCGCCAGCGGGGCATTCGGTACTGGCCTTCATGTGCGCATCGAGTATACTCTCCACTCCGAAGAGAACGAATTCGACAAATTGACAGTCGACGAATGGGTCTTTGAGGAATTCGCCTAGGCCCTCCATTCCTTTACTGTGCCTACTTTGAGACCATGCATTTTCTAACCCCTCACGCTATATTTAGGGTTCAGCGTTTTCGCCTTAAACCGAATAAAACCGGTAAAAGTACGACGAATTGATTTTTCCGAATTCGGTCTGAACTCAAAAAGGTCCGTATTTTCGAGGGCGCTTGGAGGAGTGAGGGAGGGGAGGGGGCGGCGATGTGACTCATTACTGACCGTATCACCACTTCCTTTCGCAGTTTTCAGCTTCGCTATGAGAGCGGTTGAGCTTTCAGCAAAAGCTGGGGGGCGCAGGGGTCTTCAGTACGAAATTTGGGTTTTTCACCTGATAGGGGCTTGCGTGCCGAATTCATTGTTCAAAGAAGAAAGTGTAATCATGTACTGAACAATGAATATCAAGGGTGTCCGTAAATGTTGCACATTTTTTTACACCCTAGCTTCCGTCTACTAAGGGAGGGCATAAATACTATTGTTCTTTGTTTTGGTCGTTTCTGTGGTCGCCGCGATCACAGAAACGACCTTTCGCAGTCGTGAAATTAGAAAGAAAAAACGCACTGAGTACAATCCTTGCATATTTCTGGATTTTGATATCTGCCTCTCCGACCATAGTGGTAGCGAGGCTCATGTTCGTCCTGTGTACGGTTACGAGCACACGACGATAATGTCGGATAATCATTGGGCCCCAGTGCGTCTTGCAGAACAGGTCGCGTCGGTTGCCACAGACAGCAACAAATGAAAAACAAACAGTACCTGGTTTACACACTATACAGTTTAAACGAACGCCTTCGAATATTGCATTTTCGCCAGTATACCGGTTTTCGTCAATAAACCGAAAAGAATTGAGGAGTTTATGAGTCTACAAATATTCACCGCAACCAACCGAAAAGTTTTGTTAGGAATAAAACCCGAAAAAAGTACGCCGAATTTCAAAATAAGGACCTAAAACGCCTAACGCTACATATATTGTCGATGTCCTGTTTTGACGCTGTGCTGTTTTGTCACAATGCTGTTTTGCCGCCGTTCTCTACTGTCGCTGTGCCCTTGTGACGCTGAGCTGTTCTGTCGCTGTGCTCGTTTGATGCTGTGCTGTTTTGACGCCGTGCTGTTTTGGCACGTGCTCTTCTGTCGCTGTGCTGTTGTGACGTTGTGCTATTTTGGCACGTGCTCTTCTGTCGCTGCGCTGTTTTGACGTTGCGCTGTTTTGTCGAGTGCTATTTTGACGCGTGCTGTTTTGTCGCCGTGCTGTTTTGACGCTGTGCAGTTTTGACGCGGGCTGTTTTGCGGCGTGCTGGCACGCCAGGCGACGTGCCAGCACGAGTCTACTTCCGGTCCTCTCTTTTTAGTACTCTCCGCTTTCCCAGGCATACTCGGACTCAGAAGAGTGGTCACTGTCGTGCCTGCAGAAAAAAAAAAAGAAAAAAAAAAAAAACCCCTATAAGTTTAAGTTCTGCACTTTCAGTTGCATTGTCCGATGACATTCACTGTTTCATATTTTGGTCAGAGGAACAAAGTGAAGAGCCAGTGTCTTAGCAGTGTTTGGAGATTTGTGTTTGTCCTCTGTCACCTTGGTTCCCCTTCCCAGGGATTATTTTCATCATTTTCGTTCAGCGCGCTTTCACGTTTGCATTAATTGCATTTTTATCGTGACCTTAATATGAAAGCCGTTCAGCCTTGTTGGTGTTAGACTCGTGGCAGCTGATAAAACCCGTTTGCTCTACTGACGTCTAACTCCTGCTTAGGTCAGTTGTGAGAGCGCTCCACTCGAAATGGGAAAGTCCCTGGTTCGATACCAGGACCCGGTGGATTTTGTTTGGTCGCGCACCAGACTCCTGGCTGCATTTGAAGATTTGCGTTTTTCCTTTGTCCCCCTTGTTTCCCTTCTCGAGGGATTATTTTAGTCATATTCGTCGTTATGATTGAGTCGGTTCACTATTCGAAAGGAAAAAAAACACATCAGAATATTATATACAGTAGCTTAGCTAAACAACAATATGCAACTCGACTCAAATGTCCTCACATAATTAATAATAATAATATTATGAAAAGCAGGCATTGACAGTAACGTCAGAAGAGCTGAGGGGTAAGGGCAGATATTTTTTTTCCAAGGCGTACTTTGTCCCTCTTCACTACTTTCTACAGAAAGATAACAGACCGAAGGCGCACGAGTGGGCTGGACAAAGGGCTTATCCGAACACTGAAAGACCGTCATCGATTTACTGGTGGATTACATAAATGTATCTGGTACGCATCAACTAATCAAGTTTTGAAGCAATAACCTCTCCACCCCTACCTCTCTTACCCCAGGAAAAATATACGCTTTAGCTCACTCACTCCGTCGCCTTTTCACTTCCCGAACACGTTCATACCCTTGCCCTTAGCATTTTAAGGCTAGAAAATCCTTGCAGTAAATCAATTTGGAAAACTACCCTTTCACCGTATCGGGTGCATGTACGCATTTTTAAGGTATCCTACAGAAAATACAAAAAAAAAGTAGTGAACTTTGATTATGCCCACAGAAAGTTAACATTTTTGGGAACAATAGAACCCAATAACTAAGAAATAAAAAAAAGTTCTTTTTAGTAACGCGGATTGAAATTGTCACAAAATTTATTTTTTGACAAAAACAATGTATTCAAATTATTTTGTGAAAATAAATTAAAGTGGTACCAGTCATTAGAAAATGTAGGGGCGTGCGTGTATGTGATGAATCCTAAGCTACAAGGCTTCAGATATCCTGGCAAGATGTCAAAAGCGCCATATTGTTTTTTTTTTTAATTCCTGACATGAAATGTGTCAAAGCAGTTTAGTTTGAAAGAAAACAATAGGCAATGCGCCATAAATTTAAAAACAAAGATTACTGAGTTTTTTTTTGTTCACCTATTTATAACAAGCGACAGAAATGGGTACAAAAATAAAGCCACCTAAACGTAGCATTTAACCTTGGGTCACTTCAAATATGTTGTGAAAAAAAACATATTTAAAAAAAAAAGTGGTCTTGTGAATTGCGGAAATGGGACACAAATATATTATATTTTGAGGTAAATCAAAATATCCTTTCAGATACGCGTGTTCGTTCGCTTTCAAACAACCATCCTAATATCAAGCAAATAATAAAGGGGACGGAAAGCTGCCTCAGGATCGAAAACTGAAACAAGATTGCATTTTTATACGATGTCTACAAGGAATGCCCAATCCGGGCATCGGTGGCTGAGCGCATCAACGCACTGCAGCTCGAAGCGCGTAGAGTTTCGGTCTCGATGAGCATTGTATTGGCGTGCGGTCGTGTATTACTACTGTGTGGTGCACGTTAAAGACCCCTGGCTAGCTGCTGGTACTGCACTGGGTAAACTGCTCATCTACAGCTGCGACACCAGACGTCCACTGAGGCAGACGTCAGGCTGCCTAAGCATACACGCACGCTACACAATTGTTAATGCCGAATTCATGTTGTGTACGTGCTGGGAAGAGGTTTGCACAAAACAAAGTTTCTGCATCGCTGTAGGATAATGGGAAGAACATTTGGGGATAATTTACAGCTCCCTCCACGAGTTGGTGCCACCGCCCCGCAGTGCATATATGTATAGACCAAATGTAACATTGGCCTTTCTTACCCGGGACACCGAATTTAATTCACCTTTTCCGCGGCCGTCCGGTGTACCTGGAACACAATCAACATAGCAAACTGACCGCGTCCTGCACCGTGCGCGTTCCAAAATTATCGCGTACCGAAACCGCCGATACCGAAGTATACGTGTACTCCCAACCTGCTCAAGGTCAGCGCGTGTACCGGGGCACTAATGCTAACGCATTAAAACAAGAAACTACCCAGAAAAGTTTAATGACGGGAGTTACGAAAAGGTGTCGTTGATGCAGATGATGTTCGGCCACTTGCAACAATTAAGGGGCCCGATGGTGAACACGTTGCGACGTGAAGTTCAGTCAGGTGGCATTAGGCTTTAACTTAGATAGATTTACATAGTACGTTCACACGTCGCCGCCCGGTACTTTCCGTCTTCCCAAACCCCAACAAGGAACCCAACCGCAACCCAGCTCGATCCGTCCCAAAAAGCCCCTTCCCATCCTTGGCCCCTCCATTTTAAAGTCGGGGTCAGGTTCCCTCTTCCAATCGACCGAACCAATCGCCCAGATTCCCACTCTATTTTCTTTCTGGTAGACGCTTGGTCATAAAAGAACACAAGGAGAACAACAACAAACGGATAACCAAAATAAAAAGAAAAGACCCCCCTGCTCTCTCCGACGGACATTAAAGCGAAGCGCCGTGAAGATTGGTGCACCCGCGAACCCGGCCCACTCAGGCAATGGAAGCAAAGCCAACGTGTTCGGCACGGCTTACCACACCAGAAACCACATCCGGCAGCCACCCATGGGAACCAGTGCGTCCCGCTGTCCCGGCTCCCCAATTAGGCAGACGCCCGCTCGTGGCGCCCCTGAGAGTGTCCCGCGACGCCTCCCCCATTCCTGGTCAGGCCGCCGTCTTCCCCCGCCGCCCGAGGTGATCCTTCCGACGACACAGCTGCGCTTTGACCCAAACCGACCAAAAAATAATAAATAATATGCCTGTACCTAACTACAGGTAACTCGGAAAGGTGGCTACCGCTTCAGAGCAACAGCCACGGGTAAAGAGAAAGAACCGCGTTATCCTTGAGTTACACTAACGCGTTATTCTTTTTTCTTTAAACCCCAATGCCTTTACTGTCCCGCAAAACACAAATGCGATCTGGCGACTGCAATTTACGTAGTGCATTCATCGACAGCTGAAGGCGAGAAAGCAGTTTGTCTTGAAGACATAACCGGCGCAGGGACAATGGGCATTGCACTTCTCTTGCTCGCCAACACAAGTATTTAACGTCATCCCGGACATAGAATGCAAAATGTTTCTTAACAATATTTCTCGAGTTTAGTTGTCGCTTTATCGGGTCATTGTTACTGTTTTATTTGCCATTTAGTCAAATGTATGTTTCCATTTGTCTCATAAGCCAATATATTCGAACTCGCACGATTTCGCATCGGTTCTGTAGAAAAACTACGGATATTATCGGATACTTTGACTGAAAAAGAAGCAGTTTTTCCGACTGTTGCATTCCTTGGAGCCTGGAAGTTTTTGTTAGGCTAACACAGACTAGCGGCGCGCAACTGCCGTTATGTGTTCAATACAAAAACATTAGAGTTCCGGAGTAGATATTTTTAGGGTCAACGAACGCTAACACACTACAGGGTCGCTCCAGCCGGAGACGCTGAATGCTGGAGATACCTGCGCTTGTCCGAATCAAGTCAAAAATCCTAGACCGTCCTTCGTGAGTGTCCTACGGACATTCCTCTCAGTACTTTCTCAATCGTACAAGGCTACCACATCTAAAAAAGCCATCAGTATCAATCTTTAATACGTACGGTTGGCAGAAGAATGGGACTTCTAGTACGCATGGGAACAGTGCAGATATGCAGATCGTTGAAACGGTAGGTTCGTTTTACCCAAGTTAGTAGAGGTACTACTGTGGACACACTTGGCGATGACGATGACATCGGCAAGGGATGTGGCGTCGTCTGTTTCCTGCCTAACAGACGACCATGTATGGGCGGGTTCACAAACCGTAAGAATAATAAGTGTCCATGAGAAATCACAAAGTTTGATTCCTCTCGGAGATTATGTGCCGCTGACAGTGGAACGGACATCGATCGCGTGTTATTGTTAGAGACAGCTGCGTCCACGAAGAATCTTCCTATTAAAAAAAAAAGAAAAAAATTGATGAAATGCCGGCTGCTGTTTAATACCCTGCAGTGATGTTGTATTTGTACGTACGTTGCTTTTATGTTCTGTTGTTGTATGTTGTATTTGTGATGTTGTATTTGTACGTACGGTGCTTTTATGTTCTTAGACAACTGTTTTTTTATGTTGTTTTTTGTCAGGGAACGTTGAAGTTAGTACAATACCCGGTGCGAACAGCTTAGTATAAACACTAATGCAGTAAAAAAAAATAAAAAAAATAAATCAACTACACTTTTGTAATTTTGTAAGGTTCAACCTCGGACAGAGAATATTGGAAACAAATATACCAGTGAGATTTCGTTAGTGCTGCCGATAATATTTAAAGAAGTCGTACTTTTGCAGTACACGCATGGCAAATCTAATGGTAACAGAATATGATGTGTTAGTGTGGATAAACTGTGTACACACGTGGAGACTGGAAGGCCCAAAATCGCAGCTGGATGCCATCTTCTGCGTTGAAAATGTAAATGCGACTGCAGCGCGGAGCAGAGCTTTGGTTTTAGCTTGCTGCAAAATAGAACAGACATTTGAACAAACTTAAACTGCTGTTACCGTTGCGGCAACGTGTGCACAAACTCACCATCTGGTTTGTTTTCTTTCAGTTTTTTGGTTGCGCTCTTCCCTTCGCACTTTATTTGTGCAAGCCCGGAGCGTGCTCGTTGCAAGGGGCAGAGGGCTGCGGTATGTCTACATGTTCACGTGATGCTTTCACCACACCGGGAGTAACACGGATAGACTCGAAGAAGACTTTCGGCTGGTACTGTGTCCATCCAGTGAAAAGAACAGCACTGGGCCAGCGTTCGACTGGCAGTTCGACAAAGTGCCGAACACCTTGTCAAAGTGTTCGACACTTATCACACCAGCGATGAGAGTGATTGCTATCAAGAGATGTTGGAAGCTGTTCATTTTGACTGTGACCAGCTCTAGCGACGGCGAGTTAAGGAGGAACTCGCCGTGGTCACCGTCGTCCGGGAATATCTCGCAGGCGCATGCAGGGTGGAAGGTCCACGGGCCGGGGGCGAAAGCGAGAATAGCGTTCGGGTTACAAAGTTGCGTGAGCGGTTTTCATCGTATACCGCGGCAAGGACAGTTTGGGCGATCACGGGGGCGCCTAGAATGAAAGAGCGTTCATGTTCACGTGGCTCATGGACATCATGATGTAACTAACTTAGGGAGTGTTGCCTGGCCGCCAGATGAAAATTATAAAAATTTGTAGATTGAATATTGCAATTACCGGAGCTCTAAAAATCGCGTAACTTAATGTATATACTAAGCAGTCTATGCGCATCCCATTTCAAGAATATTCTGTTCGTTTATTTGCGTGTCATAACCTCTTTAATTTTTGCAAATTTCGCGAATTCAAATATTCGCAAAATTTAAGAGCACGCGAAAATTTCGGGCCTTAAGCGTTTCAATGCAGGCGTCTGGAATTTGCGAAATTTAGTGGCCGCGATTATGTCCTCTGTAATCGATTCGAGAAAAATAGGGGCCACGAAAATAAAAGATTTTACAGAATATCAACCTTCCCAATTTTTACGTTTTGAGGTATTCCTGCTACGGTCGAAGACGCACAAACATTTTCTATGTAGCGATATTTTCTGAACATATCGAAACAATCCGAGACTGAGGAAAGCGAAAGTTCACACCAAGAGAAGAGAAGGAGAACGTCGCAAACACAGCAATGTGTTTGAAAATCTCGCACTTGTGCCAAAAGGCTTTCTTCTGTCGCCTCGTCCGTTCTTGCCTCACCTGTCACTCAACGACAATTCTAGAAAGTACGAAAACAAAAACGAGTCATGTTTCTGAACTTCTATTGTGGTTTCAAGGCTAGACATCTTTCTTACAGCTCCCTTTGTCTTTTGCCTTGTCAATTCTCAGGAGTGTTTTTTGTTGTTATTTTTTTTTTGAAAAGGTGGAAGGGGAGTATTTGTCGGATGTGCGTACAAAGAAATACAAAGCATTGTTGTGATGCTCTCTGCCGTCCTTGGTGCGCAGCATATTTCCAGGAGTACACGAATTTCCACCACTGCTTCCTTGGAACGATCATGGTGTCTCCAAAATTGCTGTCACTGCTGGCTAAGAGCGAGCGAGTCAGTTTTTATGATCAAATAAGCATGAAAAGGCGTGACAAAGTTTTTCGTGCCGGTAATTTAGTTCCGTGTTCGTCTCGCCGATCGCAGAAATATGTTGCAAAACAAAAGTGAGCACTGCTCGAGCGTTAGTGACTCTCCTTTCACGGACGCAATATGCTCGCGGTAACCCTACAAGCCTATTTATGTTAGTGGCACCACAGTTTCTCACGAATTGTTCTCAACTCGGTCGCGTCAACGCAAGCGAGCTAAGAGCGAGCGAGCCAGTTTCTATTAATAAATACGCGCGAAAAGACGTGTAAAAGTTCTTCGTACAGATAATTTAATTAAGTATTTGTGTCGTCTCATGATCGTAATAGGCAATATTCATCGGCGAGACCGAAAGAGACAAATAATACTATTCAGAGTTTTACAGCGACTGACCTCGGAAAGCCTATTTCGGAGGCAGTCGAAACTTCTCTGAACCATCCGGTGAAGCCATTGTTTTCGTCGCTGAAGATTTTCTTTTCACGTCGGGACGGCAAAAAGCTCCTTCTCTTTCGCAACCCTGTTTGTGCAATCCACAGCGCAGCATGATGGTATCGCGTTGCCGCCAAAATAGTAATAAAAATAAATAAGAATACCCTCAACGAAGGAACCGCAACGCATCGCACAATGATGGCGTCGATTTATAGCAGGCCACCGAATCACGCGGTATCATAGGAAGGTAACGGTCACGTGTCGCGCACGATCGAACTGATGCGAAGGGAAAGATGACTTTTGAGACGGAAAGGCATGGTCAAAGATAAATTTCTCTTCCCCATTTCAAGCGATGGTTTGCGCTCCCTTTGAGTACATAGGGACCTCATCTGGTTCGGACCTCTAGCGCTACCTTTGGGGGAATCCTTCTGCGATGCGCAGTTTATTTTTAAAGATAATTAAATCCTGCCAACTTTTGGGGGGAAAACTATGTAGAACTTTCCATTATAATGAGTTTAGTGATAATCAATGACGATTTGCGTCTGTTTATTTTCAAAAACGACATTCTAAGGCCTTCTAAGTATCACTCGATGAAGCAGAAGTCATTGTGCGACGAGTGACCTTCTGAAACGAGGTTTAGATGACATGGTGGGGTCGTTCGCGGCTGCTGCCGCTATAGCAAATACGCAAAAAAGAAAGAAAAATATGCTATAAATCACTAATATTTGTGTAAAAATACTCGAAGCCTAAAAAGCAAATGAAGTTTATTCTTTGACCAATCACGGCCACCTGGTTTGCTCAGTGTAGTGCGCACTCACGACTCGTACACATCAATACGGCGGAACCAGACAGTGCCAAAAAATGGGAGATCCCAGGAACCTCTGGTGCCAGTGTCTGTATTCACGATCTAATAAAAGCTGAGATGTAGGAAACTTCAAAATTTTTTTCAACTGATTGGACCACTTGCAGTCATCTCTGATTTCAGATTTCATTGTCCAAGGAAGAATTGAACGACCGAAAAACACCGAGTGATTTTGCACATTATTAGTGTGTGGCGAAGGTGACGTCGCGAATAAGAAGACAACGAGGAGCACACAGAGTGCTCGCGACAGAGTTGAAAGCCTACGAGCAAAGCAAGCAGAAGTCCAGTAAATGAACAGCTTGTAAGCGGTAAACGTTACATTGGTGCCAGAAGTGAGATTTAGAAGATTTACTGGGGTCCGGACGAAGATGAAATGCGCAATCCTCGGGAGCCTTTCACCTTCGTCTAAAGAACTGATTGCCTGGCCCCATGGAGCCCCGTGTCGTTGACGTTCCAGCCCACACTCCCTTGGGGCACCCGAGCCAATGACTAAAACCATCAACATACAACGGTACCACTCCTTGGCCCCCCTACATATCACAATTTAAATTCATCGCTGATGGGAACAATAGGTCAGACTCAAAAGGCTGAAGCCTTGGCCGCCCATCTCGCCGGACCAGCGTTGACTCTATTGCATCATTTGCCACCAGAAAATTGTCAATTCTACCGGGCTTTGGTCGCGGCATTAGACGAGCACTTTGGGGAAGGGCCGCTTAGGTTCCTTCATCACAGCTTCGCAACCGCCGTCAGTCTGCGCTGGAGACAATCTCCGACCTCGCGGATGACATTGAACGCCTCGCAAGTCTTGCGTTCCCAGACTGCCCCGAGGACACGTTGGAGGCTGCCGCTACTATGGCATTTATCGACGCCACCTCGTCTCTTGAGGTACAGGATGCGGTTCGCCTTGCACGCCCTAAGACTCTGCGGGTAGCACACACCTGTGCCTTGGAGGTACAGGCTGCCCGACAGGCATCTCAATCCTAACGTGTAGAGTCCATCATGCAAACGCAAACTCCAGCTATAAAGACGCCAACACCTCCAGCTCCCATTTGCTGGAATTGCCACCAGCAAGGTCACACGCGGTTTCAGTGCCCAAACTATGTCCTTGGCTCTGGTAGCCGCGCCTCAACGACAATGGCTTCAAGAAGAATTACGTCAACTCCCGTCTTGGCTTCATCTTTGACTTCCATCTACCTCCAAGGCGTCATAGAGCGTGACCTTGTCGATACCGGCACAACAACCTCCGTGATCCGGCCAGGAGTTTTGGTGAAGGCAAACCGAGTTGTCCAAGCAAACTCCGGTGGCTATGCTCTACAGACCGCAGCAGGGGAAACGGTAGCTATACTCGGCTACACTACCGTGCCTTTCACCATGGGAAGCCTTCAAGATGCTTTGCCCGTTGTCGTCGCGGCTGTCGAGAAGCAGTGCATTCTTGGCGTCGATTTTCTCAAAGCACACAAATTCGTGCTTGACTTCACTGCCGGATTGCTGCATTTGCGAACTGACTCGTTTCCCCTGGATGCTACCACAGTGACGGTTCTCTGCGACAGTGGACTCCCAATAAATGCCGAATTTTCCTGTCCGTGTCTCCATGTATTACCAACCAAGTTTCGCCCCACACGTGTTACCTCTCTACGAGGTCGCGACTGTTGGCCTCGATAAAACCAGCGCGGGTAAGCTTAATCAGTTACTTGAAAGATTTACAAAGCTTTTCAGCACGGGAGACAGGGATATGGGCTTGTCATCAGCAGCAACACACCACATCGTAACGAGACAGGCTACCCCTGTACGACAGTCTCCTCGATGCGTTCCCCTTGAACAACGGTCATCTGTTAACGACATTATAAAGAACATGCTGCAGCAGGGCGTGATTGAACCCGCGTGTTCCCCTTGGTCTCCCCCAGTCACACTGGTGAATAAAAAGGACGGTTCAACACGTTTTTGCGTGGATTATCAACGACTTAATGATGTCACCAAGAAGGACTCCTTTCCTTTGCCTCCAACTGACGATATCTTGGACGCTCTCGCAGGCTGCGAGTGGTTTTCTATGCTTGACCTCAAGAGTGGAGATTGACAGGTTCCCGTACACCAGGATGATCGAGAAAAGACTGCCTTCACTACAGGTCATGGCTCATATCAATTCCGTGTGATGCCATTCGGGCTCTTCAACACCCCGGCTACATTCCAGAGACTAATGAAATCTGTGCTGCATGGTCCAATAGGAACAGCTTGTCCTGCATACCTCGACGACATTGTGGTATTAGGCAAGAGATTTTCCGATTACCTGGCGAATCTCGAGCTGGTTCTTGCAAGCTTTAAAACTTACACCAAAGAAATGTTCGCTGTGCAGAAGCCAGGTTGAGTAACTCGGGTACATCATTTTGACGGACGGGGTTTCCACAGATCCTCGAATGCTCTCCGCTATTGCCAAGTGGTCAACCCCGAGATCCACCGCTGACGTTCAAAGCTTCATTGGAATCGCATCGTACTACCGAAGATCCGTCCCTAGTTTCGCCCACATCACCAAGCCTTTGTATATCCCGACAGAAAAGAAAGCTTCATTTGTCTGGTCCCCAGATTGTCAACTGGCCTTCGACACACTCAAAACGGCCCTCACGTCTCCATTAACTCTTACCTTTCCGAAAAGACACAACACCATCCACCCTGGACACCGACGCTAGCGCTTCCGCAGCCGGTGCTGTACTATCGCAAGACCAAGATGGGCATGAGCGAGTCATTGCGTATTATAGTAAGGTTTTTACGAAGCCAGAACGCAACTACTGCACCATCTGACACGAACTTTTGGCCATCATCAAAGCCATAACCCAATCCCATCATTGTCTTCTGGGACGGAAATTCATTATCAAAACCGACCACAGATCATTAAGTTGGATGTTGAGCTTTAAGACCCCGGATGGACTGGTCCCCCGATGGCTGGAAAGCCTTCACCAATGCAACTTCGACATACAGCACCGCCCCGGCTAACTCCACAACAATGCTGACGGCCTTTCGCGTCGCCCATTAGGTGAGGAGTCGTGCAAGCAGTGCACAAGCATTCCAAAACGCAGCTGCATCTCGCTCAAAGCAATTCCTTGTGGCAACGAAGCGTGGACACCGGAAAGTCTTCGGGCAGCTCTACTTGACGATCCAGACATCGGCCTGCTCATACAATGGAAAATGAAGAATAGACGACCTCAAGGCAAAGAGGTATCCAGCTGATCTCCTACCCTTAAGGGCTATTTGGTGCAATTGGACTCTTTATACCTTCGCGACAACGTTCTCTATCGACGCTGGGAGTCCGCTGCGGGTGGCTTAGTCGTCTGGTAACTGGTACTGCCACACCGACTGCTCCCACGCATTTCAACAACTGCACAGCAGTCCAGAAGGAGGACACTTCTGTGTGAATCGCACGATAAAGAAGATTCGCCAACGCTTCCACAGTGACGTGAAGCAGCGGTGTCGTCAGTGTGACATGTGCGCCTCCCGTAAAGGACCTCACACCAAACAGCGAGCACAACTTCAAAAGCACGTGACGGGGGCGCCTTTTGACTGCTGTAAAGGAGTCGCAAGGGGCCCCCTCACCGGGTGGTCCTCATTCCACGGCCGCTCGGGCGTGTGAGGAAGAGGGGAAACGGACGCACCCTAGCTGTCGTTGTTTTTTCTACTTTCGACGGGTAACAGCGGTCCTCCCGAGCAGGCACCCCGCGGCGAAGGCGTTGTCTCTTCCGCGAAGGGGGTGTTTTGTTTTGTGTGTGCACGTGTTTCATTATGTGCTCCAGCGTCCCACAGGGTACGCTGGCGATGATCGAGCTTCGGGCCAGGAGCTCTGGTGCGGCGCCACTCTGTCTGGAACCCAAGGCTGCGCCACTCTTACGGAGCTGTCAGCCGTGGCCGTTGCAAACTTGATGTACGGCCGGGTCGGCCCCCAGTTGACCATTGGAGGGTTGACGCCACGTGACTTTGAAAAAGTCTGAAACCATTGGTTAAAACTTCCCTAAGAGCGAGGGAGTGAGTGCCTTCAAAAGCTTCGGACGGGGCGAGGGAGGTCGGTTTTGGACTGATTTGGACATCTGTAAGACTTATTCGATCCAAATATGCTAACTTCCCTTACTTTGTAGAAATGTACATAGTTTGTAAAATTTATTTATTTATTTATTGATACTACTATCTCCTTCGGGAGATGTGGTAGGAGGGGGTACATAATGTTGTATAAGGCATACATTTCTAGTCATTTTAGCACACGCGAATAAGGCAATCAATGTCATCATTACACAGTATTGAATAAAAAATTAAAGCAAAACAAAAACAACAACAACAACAAAACAACCTACAAGAAATACCGTCAATCGCAGGAGTTCCAGAAACTGCGAAGGTTAGCAATGAGTGATGACTCAGATGAAGCATTTATTATGTGACTGGGTAGGGCATTCCAATCATGAATGGTCCTTGGAAAAAATGAGAACTTAAATACATCGACCCTAGAGCTGTATTCTTGTAATGATCTACAATGAAAATTTCGCGTGGGGTAATTATGAAGAGCAGATGAAATATATGTAGAGGTGTCAATATTAAATCGGTTGTTTAGCAGGTCGAGCAAAAATTTTAATCTTTGAAACATGCGTCTATGGGTTAATGGGCTAAGGCTGGAACACACATATAGTTCGGAAACCGGGTATTGTCTCTGAAATTTGTTGTATATGAAACGCAAGCCTTTTCTCTGTATTGATTCAAGTAAATTTATGTTGGTTTTAGTAAACGGGTCCCAGACAACGGACGCATACTCTAATATAGGCAGAACAAACGTTTTATAGGCTGTTAATTTTACATCCGATGAGGTTTGCTTTAAATTTCGCCGGAGAAACCAGAGTTTAGTTAATGCCTTGCGAACAATATATTTGATATGGGTGTTCCAACGCAGGTCGTTTGAAATGATTACACCGAGGTATTTATAGGAAGTCACTTCGGCTAGGACAGTATTGTTAATGGAATATTTATAAAAAAGAAAACTAGTTTTGCGGGTTATATGCATGCGAACACATTTGTTAACATTTAGTGACATCTGCCACGAGTCACACCAATCGTGGATCTTGGATAAGCAGCTGTTAAGTAATGTCTGGTCACTAACACCATTTACCTCAGTGAAGATAACAACATCGTCCGCGAATAAACGTGCTCGCACAGGAATGTTAGCAGTGATTTCGTTTATAAAAATTGAAAAAAGTAAAGGCCCAAGGACTGACCCTTGTGGAACGCCTGATAGCACAGGGACTGGCGAGGATGGACTAGAGTTTATCTGAACGTACTGTTTTCTTTCTAGCAAGTAAATTTCAAGCCAGGAGTAGATGATATCGTTTTGCACGATTGATTTAAGTTTTAGAAGTAGTTTACAGTGTGACACTCTGTCAAACGCTTTGGCGAGGTCAAGAAAAATTACATCAACCTGTTTAGAACGATTTAATATTTCAGCAAATTCATGGACGGTTTCAAGTAATTGCGTTGTGGTTGAAAGGCCATGACGAAAACCATGTTGATTCACATTAAAAATGTTGTGATTTTCTAAATACGCTGCCAAATGTTTAAAAACAACGTGCTCTAAGAGTTTAGAGCAGTAAGGAAGCAGAGAAATCGGCCGGAAGTTCCCAGGCAAGAGATGAGATCCAGATTTGTGAACGGGAACGATCTTGGCAATCTTCCATTCTACAAGAATGACGCACTCCGACAATGATTTTTTAAATATTAGATAAAGATACTTTGAGCACCATTCTGCGTAGCGAACGAGGAACATATTTGGAATGCCGTCGTGACCAGCAGCTTTTTTTGTCGAAAGATTAAGCAACGCTGAAAACAGTCCATCGGGAGAGATAAAAACATCGGGTAACACTGATAGGTTGGGTGACAGGTTTAAACAAGGAATAATGCCGTTATCTGAGGTGAAAACAGATGAAAAATAATCTTTGAAACCTTCAGCGATGGCACAGTCATCCGTTATTAATCTGTCCGAAAACGTAAGTTTGGAAATGTCTTTTCGAACCGGGGACAAAAGACCTCCAAAACTTATCGGGTGATTCCCTAAGGAACGTGTGCAAGGTTATATTGTTATACTTATGTTTTGCAAGACGAATCATAGCTTTCAGTCTTGTACGCATTTCATTGATATTTAAACGTCTTTTGCCCTTCTGGCACGATTACTTTTTCGTTTTAGGTGTAGGATATCGCGAGTGATCCATGGATTATGTTTTCTGGTAACTTTGATACTCGTTGGAACAAACCTTCGTAAACATTCAAGCACGGTTTCTTTAAAATAATTCCAAAGGGTATCAATAGAAGAACCATCAGAACACATGTTTGAAAAAGAATCAAACGACACCTCAAGCACGTCAAGTACTGACTCGTCTTCTGCTTTAGAAAAATTAGACACAGGCCTAGAAATCTTTTTACGTAATGAAGGACGAAGTGTTGAAGTTGAAAACTCAACGAGTACCATTTGATGATCAGAGATCCCATCCACCACTTGGCAGTCGTACGTACGTGCTGCAAGTGGTTCCGATAGAAACACGAGGTCTAGTGTAGATTGAGAAGACGAGGTGATTCGTGTTGGACTACTAACAATTTGAAGTAGATTGTTACGCAATGAGCGAGTCATTGCGTATTATAGTAAGGTTTTTACGAAGCCAGAACGCAACTACTGCACCATCTGACACGAACTTTTGGCCATCATCAAAGCGATAACCCATTTCCATCATTGTCTTCTGGGACGGAAATTCATTATCAAAACCGACCACACATCATTAAGTTGGATGTTGAGCTTTAAGACCCCTGATGGACTGGTCCCCCGATGGCTGGAACGCCTTCACCAATGCAACTTCGACATACAGCACCGCCCCGGCTAACTCGAAAACAATGCTGACGGCCTTTCGCGTCGCCCATTAGGTGAGGAGTCGTGCAAGCAGTGCACAATCATTGCAAAACGCAGCTGCATCTCGCTCAAAGCAATTCCTTGTGGCAACGAAGCGTGGACACCGGAAAGTCTTCAGGCAGCTCTACTTGACGATCCAGACATCGGCCTGCTCATACAATGGAAAATGAAGAATAGACGACCTCAAGTCAAAGAGGTATCCAGCTGATCTCTTTCCCTTAAGGGCTATTTGGTGCAATTGGACTCTTTATACCTTCGCGACAACGTTCTCTATCGACGCTGGGAGTCCGCTGCGGGTGGCTTAGTCGTCTGGTAACTGGTACTGCCACACCGACTGCTCCCACGCATTTCAACAACTGCACAGCAGTCCAGAAGGAGGACACTTCTGTGTGAATCGCACGATAAAGAAGATTCGCCAACGCTTCCACAGTGACGTGAAGCAGCGGTGTCGTCAGTGTGACATGTGCGCCTCCCGTAAAGGACCTCACACCAAACAGCGAGCACAACTTCAAAAGCACGTGACGGGGGCGCCTTTTGAGTGCTGTAAAGGAGTCGCAAGGGGCCCCCTCACCGGGTGGTCCTCATTCCACGGCCGCTCGGGCGTGTGAGGAAGAGGGGAAACGGACGCACCCTAGCTGTCGTAGTTTTTTCTACTTTCGACGGGTAACAGCGGTCCTCCCGAGCAGGCACCCCGCGGCGAAGGCGTTGTCTCTTCCGCGAAGGGGGTGTTTTGTTTTGTGTGTGCACGTGTTTCATTATGTGCTCCAGCGTCCCACAGGGTACGCTGGCGATGATCGAGCTTCGGGCCAGGAGCTCTGGTGCGGCGCCACTCTGTCTGGAACCCAAGGCTGCGCCACTGTTACGGAGCTGTCAGCCGTGGCCGTTGCAAACTTGATGTACGGCGGGTCGGCCCCCAGTTGACCATTGGAGGGTTGACGCCACGTAACTTTGAAAAAGTCTGAAACCATTGGTTAAAACTTCCCTAAGAGCGAGGGAGTGAGTGCCTTCAAAAGCTTCGGACGGGGCGAGGGAGGTCGGTTTTGGACTGATTTGGACATCTGTAAGACTTATTCGTTCCAAATATGCTAACTTCCCTTTTGGTTCACCAAAGAGTTCGCAAAGTCTCCATCGCCTCCTTAGAGCTTCAATGACCATCGGCCTGCCAAACTTGGCAGGACCAAAATGCCGCGCGCGAGCGAACGAATATTTACTGGCGCAGTCGACATGGATGGTCTTGAAAACTGCGGAGGCGACTGAAGATCACGAAGGAGACTCAAGTGCAGGCGAGAAAATGGAGCCCACGGCGGACCATCGCGTGACCTGGGAATCCGCGCCAGCACAGCCGGTGGCTAGGATTAGCGGAGTCCTTAACCTTTCCCGAGGGAAGCTACGTCCCGGAACGAGAGTCAAGCGTTCCTGACAAACCGAAGCAGTTGTGCGTCCAAGCAAGTGAGATCCTGGGGGCCGAGCCAGGGGAGCCAGTGGCAAAAGCCAGCAGAGTCCTGTGCGTGTCCCAGGGCAAGTCGCTCGTAGGGTGAACCTCTGATCCTGCGGGGCTCACTTTGTTCACGACGAGGTCATCAAGCCGGCGGCACGGACGACCAGCAAGCAAGCTACATTGGCACGGACCCCACGCGGACCTGCAAAGTAATAAGCTTAGTCTTGTTTCCCTTTTTGGAAGGGGAGTGTTCGTGTCGCAGTAGGCAGGGGCAGGGCGTATGTTTACGAGGTTCGGGCATTTCAATCCGGACAAACGCACCAGAGGGGCGATGGACGGCGAAGGGACGTCGGGGGAAGGCGTGAGCACCACGACGTTGGTGAGTGAGCGGCAAAGAGAATTCAACGTTGAGGAGGCGAGACAGCGAATAAAAATTCTGAGATGGAGCTCGAGCGCGTTCGATCGGCCGACCGCCGCGCCGAGGGGGCAGACCGGCGGAGACAGGCGAACGTGGGGAGCAGGATGACCTGCGACATTTCTCCAAAGCATTGTCGGGCGTCATTCAGAAATTCCCATCCGAGGCCGATGTGCCAGTGTGGTTCGAGGCGGTAGAGACCATCTTCGCAACATATCGCGTACCGAGGGCCATATGGGGCCAGTTGATATTCCCGCAAGTGGTTGAAAAAGTTTGGTATTTGGCCACGCGACTCACCGCGGCGGAGCTAAACGACTACGCGCGAGTTAAGGAGACCGTACTCGAAGAGCTGCAGCCCGCGCCCGGTGAGTACCAAAAACGATTCCTAAACGCCACTAAAAGGAGAGAAGAAGCGTGGATGCCATTCGCCACGCGGCTGGGCAGCTATCTCCACTTTTACTTGGAAGCGAGGGGAATTCAGACTAAGGACGAATTAATTGACCTTCTCGTGGCTGACCAGTTGAAGGCAAGGATGTCGCCGGAGACGCTTAGTTACGTCACGCTGAAAGAGGACCCTAGCTGGCACAGGGCACCGGAGCTGAGTCGGCTGATGAGGCTCTACGAGCAGGCCGAGGGTAGAGGTCCCGCGTCAAAGAATGTTGACCCATAGAGCTTAGGGGCGTTAGGCAAAACAAAAGGCGGGGGAGCCGCGAATACGACAAAAATCACGCGAAATCTGGCCGCCAGACTATACGGGCCAGTGGAAAGAATGCTACGGGTGCGGTTCCTTGGACCACCTAAGACCTGACTGTCCACACGCTACGAGTCGCGGGGCAGACGGGAGCATCAAAGCACCATCTGAAACCAAAAAGCTCACTGCTCGAGTCACCACGGAGCTGCGCTCGCCGCCACCCCGTGGGCTCATAACGACCCGAATAGCTTGTGGGGGGCGCGAGATCGGCGCCGCTCTCGACACTGGAGCGGACATAACCGTAGTGAGGGAAGCCATTGTACCCGATGAGCTCCGGACGCCTTGGGGCAAGATTTGCCTAGAATCCGGCTTCGGAGAATCCGTGGAGGCGAGCGTGGTGTTGCTGCCTTTGGCTTTCTTCGAGCGGGGGATCTTCTTTTGCTGAAGTTCGCGAGGCGGCGCCGATTCTCTGCGCTTTGACCGACCGACTCACGTTTCGCACTGATTGCCTACTTTCCGGGGAGGCATGGGAGACGCTCCACGGAGCAAAAATCGTGGAGGCGCCGGTCGGAACGGTAGCAAGTGCAGCGGCGGGGGAGGCGACGCCGTCGGCGGTGAGCAGCCCTGCACGAGAGCCCGGGGGAAGCTTAGAAACCAGGGGGGACAGTACCAAAACAGGGGTTGAGGACTGCGCCG
This sequence comes from Ixodes scapularis, assembly GCF_016920785.2. Taxonomy (NCBI): domain Eukaryota; kingdom Metazoa; phylum Arthropoda; class Arachnida; order Ixodida; family Ixodidae; genus Ixodes; species Ixodes scapularis. The sequence continues at coordinate 67,770,869 of NW_024609846.1, read as the reverse complement.
ACGCGAGTTCTTTGCCACGGACGGATGACACTGAAACAGAAGACAGGCAAGCAGGGCGGTCGAAGTTCCGCGAACAACAACTGGGGGACCCCTCCTTGTTCGAAGCGTGGGCAAACGGCCGCGAGAGCCGTGTTCAAGGGATTGGCGTGGTGTTTCGGGAAGACGATGACTATGGGGACTTGGGATGCACTCCACGAAAAGTGAGGGGGTTGTCAAAAGGCTCAATTTCCTGATGCTCAAACGGCGCACCTCGGAGGAGACGCGCACGTCATTCGCGTGGTGTTCAACAGGCACCGCCGGCTCTTCTCGCCGAACACGTGTACACTCTAAGAAAAAGTGAGCACCCCCCTTAGTCATCATGCGTTTTGACGGCTGTAACTACCCCACAGGCTTACTTAACTACCCACTGGGCTCGAGCCATTGAGAGTTAGCATTGAGAGTTGTTCAATAGTAAAAGTCACTTCAAAAATCTCAAAAAGTACTTGAAACTTGTTTTCTTTGTGCGTTGTTTACCATTTATTCAAATTTGAACCGGTCGAAACATGCGTGTGGCTCAGTTCGCCTAAACTGGCAGAAAACAAACATTGCCAAAGAGTACGGCAACCTTGGTAGGCACCTACTAAAACCCGAGGCAGATAAAAAGTATTGCGGTTGTCCTTTTTGGTTCCGTCGCGGGTTTTACCATGTACTGCTAGCAAACAGCTGGCGGCTGGCGTCGTTTGCTCGAGGAATTTAACCAAATCTCTAGAAAATCACAAGAAGCTACGCACAGGCGTGAGTTGACAGGAATGTTCACCGGACGAGATACTCTTGTCGTTTTATTGTGCGGTTCAATAAAGAGCGTGCTCTCATTAAAGGTGTGATCGGTCAGTTCTGCGTGCAGATCAGTTGCAAATGGCCTCCTCGGTTCCGCCGAACTTGCACTCCTTTCATACCGAATTTTTTTGCTTTCAAGTGCAGTGAAGTATGAAGCATTGAACACGACTGAGGCCGGACAGGACGGACGTATAGATATATCTGGGATCATGCCCGCGTATTTCAGTATTTCTCTGTCTTGGGATATATGATTCGCCTTCACTGACTCATTTGGCATTTCATCGAGCATACTCGATAAGAAATGCTTCAAACAAAAAGGCTTCAAACAACTGTGCGTCATCCAAGGTGGAGTACTTTGAAGGGGACTAGGATTTCAGGCCTTTCGGCACGCGTTCCTTTTACCTGTATAAAAGATTCCAAGTAAATTTCCGAAAAATAAGGCGTTGGCAACAATACACGTGCTATTTGGTTTTGATTTTTTTTTTTTTAGAATAAGTACCCAGGTAGCACCGAGTTCTGGGCCAAAACTTGGTTTTTGTCTGGGAGTTTAGGGCATTGAATTGCCCGAAGAAGCCAAAGTAGAGCCAAACCTGACCTCCCTTGGCAACAGTCCGGGTATTTTGGCCCTAATTTGCCAAACAAGTGCCAAACTTAGGCCTCACTTTTTGATAGTTCGGCTGTCATTCGGCACCTTCGGGCCAAAATCGCCACAGATATGTCAGAGTTAGGCTTACTACCTTGTAGTTCGGTTGACATCTGGCATCTTTGGGCCCAAGTCGCCCAACGAGTGCCAAAGTTAGGCTTAGCTTCCTGATAGTTCGGCTGCCATCTGGCAGCTACGGGCCGAAGTTGCCAAACAAGTGCCAGAACTAGGCTTACTGCCTTGAAGTTCGGCTGATGAGGTATTTGACGTTCGCGGGGGGTCTTCATCTTAATTCAATAGACATCAAGTTTTATTCGCTGGCCAGTTTATCTTATTTTGGGTGTCTCTTGATTTCTCCAGTACAGAGGTTGGCTGAAAGTTTTGACGCGGCTTGAGCAGGCTTTGCAAACGCAAATTGTGCCGGATGTTGTACTGGCGCGTAGTAGTTACACACGTCAATCGCGACGGGCCGTGAGACTGGTCCGACATCAGGGAATTGTAGTAGACTCTTTCCGGAGCCCGCTAAGCACCCGGATAGCGCTCCGTAATCCGCCACAAGACCTTGAACTATGCAGACAAGGCTGGCGGCGCGCATACGCAGCTGGGGTGTTTTCTCCCCGGATGCAGTAGCGGAGGAGAAAAACGATCTACTGCAACTCCCTATTAAGGCGCGTTCCCACCGGCGATGCGATCTAGTCGCGCGATAACTTTTATCGCAAAAGCGACCATCGCGGGCAAAAAGCGACGCCATTTGAGCAGTCGCTTGCTGAGCCGACGTTTTGCGATGCGATCTAGTCGCGGAGAGGCTGAAACAATCAATGTCGTTCGGAGCAAGAGTTTTTGAGAAGCGACTCGCCAGCGTAGGCGTTGGACTCGCTCATCGCGCACGCCAGAATGACCATCTAATTACATTTTTTTTTTTTGCGATGCGATTTAGTCGCATTGCGCGACTCCAAACAACCCCGGTGTGACTGCGCCTTTACAGAAAGTGCTGCCATCGTGCTAGCGGTGCATTGCAAAAGCGAGCGTGGGTCTGTGTGTGTCTTGCATTGTGATTGAGCACTGTCAAATCCTAGCGATAACAAAGAGCGGAAACGACCGGGGCTCCGTGGCGCGGTTCCCGCATCACACTTGGGGAATGAAAATGAAATCTCGGAACTTGTACTATTTTAGCGTGTTGGTACTTTTTAAACATTTAGCAAGTGGAGACACAAAAGGGACGATACAGACAAAACAATTTTTCAACTTCAACAACATTTATTTTCGGCTTCAAGCTCAAAGCCCGCCCGCTCCGTTGGAGTACGGGAAAGAAACATCTTGGTGGAAGGAGAGGAAGCGGAGGAAGTGTACGCGATCCCACTGTCCTGCGGGGCCAGGTACACCGGGCAAACGGGGCGATGCCTCAACGACCGACTCCGAGAACATCAAATGGACGCCGAAAGAGCTGCTTCGGATTCTCAGCACCCGATGGTCATTCACGGGAGAAAATGTCCCGGCTGCGCTCCTAATTTTGCCGGTACGACAGCCATGGGAGGCCACTGCGAGCGAGTCGGGAGCGGATGGCGACAAGCCCGCGAGACATAAGCACCCCTTCCATTTCGCTCTCAAGAAAGGAGATTATCTTTCTGAGGCCCACAATGTAAGCCGAACGCTGACAGTACTGACAGACTAGGAAAGGCGACAGAAGCGGCCTTTCCTCTCATGCGTTGTTGATGCCCCTTCGACCTCGCCTTTTGCGAATCCTCCCCACCTTCCTTTGTGTCTTCGTGTGGCTGTCAGCGAGCGCAACAGCCGCTTTAAGCAAATCAAAAGGGTGGAGCGAAATGCATGACCCGGCGTGACCTCTCTACGTATGGCGCGTAGGACAAAAACGTTTGGACGAAAATGTGTCACCTGAGTCTCCCTGTCACGCTGATGGGATCTCTGGGGCTGCCGTTTGCGCCGTTTGCCTAGTTATAGAAATAGGCGGGCCACGTAGGTCCGGTTTTCAAAATGCGCTCTTCAGTGTTCTGTTGCTTTCGTGCCTTGCAGACGCGGCCGTGTTTTTTTCGTCGTAAACGGCCGGAATACGTCAATGCCAATTTTTCGGTAAAAGCCATTTTTTTCACCGGAGTTCGTGGAATTCTTATGATGTGTTTGTTGGACACGCTTCGACAAAAACTGCTCTTCGCCGACGACGGGACGTCAGTTGAATGTGCGCAACCTTCTTTCTCGAGTGTGTTTGTGGGTGCCCTGAGTTGGATTATACATCTAATAAGGATTACATGATATCGCTCTTTTATTAGTAAGTACACTGCAAGCGTGCTTCTGATAGTAGTCCTGCTTTCCTCTCAATTTCCGCGGTTTTGTGTGTGATGAGTTTTGCTTGGCATGAGGACAGTGTTAATTATATTTTATAATTTGCTTTTCGTTTTACAGAGAAGTGTGACGATTGTAAATATGTCGAGAATACACTGTGTGTAATGATAGTGGTTTAATAAACTCTTGGGAGCGATCGAAAAAATTTTGTTTGTCCGTATATGTGATTGGATATGCAACAAATGATATGCAACGTACACATACCTGCACGACGTTCGGCCAATTCGAAGCAGACGCATCATAGAGTATTCCCACAATATTGCGTGAAGGCTAGGCCGGGGCAAAACGGCTGTACGGCATTGCTTGCCGGATATCAAACGGTGGTGCAAAACGGGACGTTTGAGTGATATTGGAACCGAGTTTCGGCCGGTACTGTCACGATACTGCAAAGTATTGCCGTGCTGCTTGGGAACGGAGGTGATGACATCTAACCATCGTGTTCCCAGCGCTTATTTAGTTTAATTCTCTTCTGGGGCGCGTAAAAGCGCACTTCTGTGACACACCAGAGATATTCCAAACTTGGGCAGGCCTCTGGGCTTTCTTTGCCACTTTTGGCACTTATTTTGCACTTCAGTGGGTAGCCACAGAAGAGCTAAACTTCGGCATGCCCCGCATCGCCAAATTAAGATTTATTGCGGCAGTTATGGCTCAGGTCTGGCACTTACTTTGGCAGAACTCTGGCGCACCAGAGAAAGGCCAAACTTGGTGTGGCCGAAATACCAGAATTAGGCGTTGCTCTGGCAGTTAGGGTTCAAGTCTGGCACTTACTTTGGCAGAACTGTGGCGGACCAGAGGAAGGCCAAACTTGCCATGTCCGAAATACCCAAATTAGGCGTTGCTTTGGCAGTTATGGCTCAAGTCTGGCACTTACTTTGGCACAACTGTGGCGGGCCAGAGAAAAGCCAAACTTGGTGTGACCGAAATACCCAAATTATGCGTTGCACTGGCAGTTATGGTTCGTCTGGCACTTTCTTTGGCAGAACTGTGGCGAACCAGAGAAAGGCCAAACTTTGTCATGCCCTACGATCGCCCAATTACTGCTATAGTTAGGCACCGTACTTTGGCACTGGTGATTGCCAACGTGCAAAATCTTAACTGCACCAAAGTTGGGCCCTTGTTTGCCAGACCTTTGCCCAAGTTGGGCATTCCTCTGGCGTGCTACCTGGGTACTGCTGGAGAAGCCAGCAGGTGTAGCGCAGAGAACTATTTTTTCGGCGTTCTTTGATGCTTGAGGCCGGTTCAGACACTTGCGTTTGAATGCCTTTGACAGCGTTGCGTCGAGAACCGAAAGCGACTCACCGGCACATCTGGATCGCTAGGTTGGACATTTGAGAAAAGGTACATGGAAGTGACGTAATGCAAAGGAGGAGCGTATCCTAGCAACACTCACGTGGCGGCTCTGCCCACTTTGACGCCGCTACGTCATCGCAAACTTGACACCCGTCACCCGTTTCAGCGACGTCCGGAGCCAACCACCGACGAGCGGAAGTAGCTACGCATTCCCTGAGGCGTCCCTACGCGCGGGATGCGGGGTAGGATTTACTACGGCGCGGGGAGCAGTTCCTGCGTTTAGCGAAGGAACGGCAACCAATCCTGTGCGTCGCTGGCCGTCGCATCTGTTCTAGTACAGGTAAAAGTATTGAAAAACAATCAAAACCTTTTGGGCGTTGTTAAAACAAACCGCTTTTTTGTACCCTTTTGCAATACATTTAAGAATTAATTGGAGAGAAAGTTGTTCCAATATTATGCGGGATGTGCGCTACGCGCCTTCTTCAAACCAAAATGTCGAACCACGAGGAGCCGGGTGTGCCGGGGGCAGCGGAGGGGTCGGCGGAACCAACGGGGAGCGCGCGAGTGACGGCTGCTTTAGTCAGAAACAATTTTTTTATCTTTCGAGAACTTGCTATTGCTGTGCTCAAATAAGAATGTTTGGCGCAACATCTGTGATAATTCTTTCAAAGTGGTCCAGTGTTTATATGGTGGTATGCTAGTCAGAGAATATATGTATATTTTTTTCCTTTCGAAATTTAACTATTGTGCTCAAATAAGACCAGAGTGTTCAACAAGATATCTGTGATATATACTTAAGATTGCCCAATTGCTTACATGGTTCCAGTCGATGCTCAGTTTTACTTCCAAGAATGAAATATTACATTCCATGTTATCACACTTTTATTCATGAAGTCACAGGTTTTTCTTTAAGAAATAAAGCAATTTTCAAAACAAACTACATGTGCACTGTCTTGAGATAACACAATCACCTAACTTTGATGAAGTACCATAAAAGAGATAATAAAATGGAGCAGAAGGCAAGACGCTTTGAAGTATTTGTAAAATGAAACTGTCCATGACAACAATATCCCTGGTTCAATCAGCAACTATGAAAGCAATCTCTGCAAAAGCAAGCATTTATTTCTAGAGGTAATCTAAATTAATTCTCAGTTCTTTGCAGGGACAATCCGGATGACCTGTTGGTCTGGCAACTAAACCTGCGAACCTTTTCTGTCACTGTCGACTGCGTCTCGTGCCTTCTGCTCATAAAAATAAAAAAAAGGCTGTATCGATATCACCGCGATGCACTCGACACGTATCCGGAGGCAGCACGCTGGCTGTGCGACGAACTTCACAAGGTGTGGGAGCTGAAGAGAGTATGTAGCTTGTGGACGGTCATGACTGTGGAGCAGGAAGCAAAGTGTGCACTTTACGGCTTCCACGGGGAGGGCTTCACTGAGGGCAAGGATGTGACGGGGTCCTTGGTGGTCAGGACCTCAGTCGTGGTGGCGAGAGGTTCCCTGTCGCTGGCGGCGTCCGTGCTGGGCACCACCGCAGCGAGGGCGCTGAGGGGCTTCCCGACGGTGTCCCTGGTGGTCGGGACTACCGTCGTGGCGGCGGACCCCTTGCGTGTGGCGCTCCGCACGGGCACGTCTACGGCGGGTTCCGAACCGGGCGACAAGGCGCTGCCTCAGAGCCTTCCCCCTGTCCGAGAGGCCGACCGGAAGGCCGACCGGAGGGCCGGCAGGAGCCAGCCTCTCGGGAGCCGAGGCTGACCTCTCCGAGCTCGGCTCAGAACCGTCCGAGCTCGGCTGAGACTCCAACTCTGACTCTTCAAGGTCGGAGTCTGACTCCGGTTCTGGCTCGCTCGATGCAAGGCAGATGTTGTGGAGCACTGCACATGCCGAAATAATGGCGGTGGCTGTTGAAGGGTGGTAATACAGAGCCCGGTGCCTTTGCAGACACCGGAATCTGTTTTTCAACAGCCCGATGCAGCGCTCCACAACAGACCTGATCGAAAAATGCGCCTTATTAAACCGGCCTCAAGCGGTGGAAGTCGCGTGGTTCCCGGGGACAGGGGTGATGAGCCAAGGCTCCAAGGGGTAGCCGCTGTCACCTGCACATGTAGAGGATGGAACATATTACATTCTTTACTTTTTAAAATAAAAGGCAAGAAAACAGCTGTGTGCAACTATGTCAATTATAATGTAACTTAAGTGTGACTTAAAAGTGTGTTAATATTTCTGCACTACAGTATCAGTTTACATTATGATTAATTAGCACCAGCTTGCCTGCAAACTCCCTGTTATTTCATGTAACTATGTGTTTTCCTGGTGGGTTGTATGGGATGTGTGCACGATTCCTTAGGGGTGCTGTGTTGTATGCAAGTGCATTATTAGGCCCTTGCATCCGACAGATAAAAGCTCTGTTGCTTTTGGGAGTGTGGCCGTGACCTTAGGCACGGGCATAGCAGAACACGCTGGCCTTGTCTTTGGCAAGCAAGGGGATAAGGCGCCAGTTCGACGAACCTCTTTCCTAATCCTCGGTGGAGTTGGAGATGGGGAAAAGAGAGGGGGTGGTTAGATTGGAAAGGAGTCAGGTCCTGTTGGGACACGGAGGGTCTAATAGGAGGAGCTATATAGGCAGACCGAAGAAGAAGGGTCAGGGAAAAGAATCCAGTGTGTGGGACAGAGACGACCCGAGGACAGATTTGGCGAGCCCCAAGTGGCCAAGGAGGAATTGATCCCATTCCGTACAAACTGACGACCGTCAAAGCGACCAGGCGAGCCCCCAGGTATCAGTGAAAGAGCTCCAACTTCATGCAAAAACCAACCAGCAAGAGGGTACAGGCAGACAGTAACAGTGAGTGGGCCGAACCGGACAGCGACTCGCACTGCGGTCGCATGCCTCGCGTAGTCTATCATTGTCGTGAGATTGGTGTAGTGTGGCTTTCGTAGCCTGCAGAGTGTGAGAGTTATGTGGACATAAACAGAGATTAATGGCCAAACTTTGGGTGTTGTCTCACTTCAAGGAGTTCCAGCAACTGTGTCTGTGTGCCTCACAACAAGCACAGTACGTGTGGTACTGTGGCTTTCAAGCAATGGGAGCCACCGTGTGCGTAAGAAATGAATTTAGTATGCTCACCAAGCAGGAACCGGCCGTCGCGTGGTAGCTGCCATTGCTCGAGTTGGTTTCGGAGCCAGGAAAATTGCCACACGAAGGGGTCGTGCACCGACCCGGGATACCATGGGTCGATGCACATTATCCGGCAGTCGGCGTCACACACCTGAAAGTGAGAGAGATATTGACATGTAATTACCTGAATCCACAAGTAGTAGATTGTACTTATGGTTCACAAAGCAGTCGCAATTTCAGAACCTTTTAAGTTATTTTGTCTGACACACGCATGTCAACACACCTTCCTGGATGCAAGGTACAACTAACTACCTTGAAACAAAAATAATGTGGTCTTTTTTTTACGGAAGCTTGCACGTTTTAACAGACAAATATTATTTTTGGGAGAAACGTCTCACGGCTCACATGCTACGTACAGCACACGCTCGCGCAGTCGTGAGACCCCACAGCCCGCAGTCATAAAACGGCATACTTAAACCGTATCGGCAATACGTTTTTTTTTTCTACAGATTTGGGGCGCGTTTTGACAACGTAACATGAGTGTACTTACCACCATCACGTTGAGGGCGTAGAAGTACTTGCGGCACCAGTACGCCGCCTTCGTGACAGTGGGGTCGTTCTTGGACGGGCCGACGATGGAGACCATGGTCCCGTCCACGCAACCGATGACACCGGGTATCCTGCCGAGCAGCCTGAAGCCCTTCTCCGCGTCGAACCTCTCGCTCGGCGTCTCGGGGGAAATGGATCCAGCCACGCTGGACCCCGAGACGACGCACGATAGCGACGGACACGGCGCGGACCGCAACGCTGACTGTCTTTTGGTCCCGCGCTACGTGTTCGTCGCTCGCCACCATGCCTTGGAAGCTCCCCGTGCCGTAGAAGCGCAGTGCACACAACACTTGAAGCTCCACAGTCATGACGTGGTACGCACTCTCCTCACCTCCGGTTCCTCGCGAAGTTCGTCGCACAACCAGCACAACCACCGCACCACGATCTTGGGCAGGCGGTATTGCTTCCGAAAGATCTCTTCCGGGAGCTCGAATGCATCGCGGTGTTCCCGATACAGCCTTTCTGGCGAAAAAAAAAGCTCTATGAAAGAAAAAGTCGAAGTGACGAGACGGCGACGCCTCGCCGCTGAAAACATGCTGCCAATGACACCTAGTTCCGAGCAAGTACCTTTTGAAACGTACTCGGTACAAAACGAAACGTCATTTTGTTGTCACGTCCGGTAGCCGACTCCGCCCAGTTTTGCCGACTCCGCCCACATTTTTCTAGGGAAATTACGTCACTTTTGCTTCCAACCAATCAGACGTGATGACGTCACTTCCGTGTACTAAAAAAAGGAACATGTACAATGTCGAACCTAGCTATCCTGTGCTTCGCATGAAGCGTGGAATCCAATCAAGGAATCGTCTTGGCACGCGATATAAGCAGCACGGATGTCCTGGTTTCTCGCTGCCGCAACGCAGTCAAACGCAACTGTCTGAACCAGGCTTCAGATAATTTAGGTTACGTATTTCGCGTTCGCTGTAGGTGAGAGCACGTGGCGCGAGCGCGAGCGCATAGAACGCATATTTGAAAGACACGCGCTTGAGCAGAAACAATTGTAGCGAAAAGAAGAACACTGAAACAACGCTTCGGTACGCTTCGGACTGTAGCTTCGGGGAGAACCGCCGGACGGGCTTCGCTAGAATCACCTGCACGCGCTCAGTGTACTCAACATTTACTCAACCGCCGCTGAAGAGAAGTCATTCGGATTTGTAAAAAGAGAAAAGAAAATGCATCAGCGTGTTCAGAATGTTGTGATTGCAGAATTTGGTTTCGATATTTAATACAATTAATTAAACAGGCTTCTGTATACTTGAAGTGTAGGCAAGCGAGAAAACGAAACTGATCGAAGCTTGACGTGTAGTGACTATTCAATTTGATTTAGAACGTGCAGTTCACTTTTCCAATGGATTACATTAGAAATACGAGCGCTTTCCTAAGGGCAGTTATAGAGGAAAATAATATATACGGATAAATCTTACGCAGTGTTTTCGTATTGATGCAAAATATGACAGTGGTCACCATCCTAATCGGTCACAGAAAATACAGCAGTATATAAGCTGGTGGTATCGACTTGTCGCGTGTATAGGAATGTAGAGTGTCAATATCTGATGTTGTACCTTGTGCTGTTTGTGAACGCGTTGATGTATAATGTTGTACGGTGTCTGTATGTCGCGTATATGTGAAGTGTGGTGTGCATTATGTAGTAGGTGCATGTCTGGCGATGCGCTCAAAGCAAAGACTGTTGATTTCTTTTTTCTTAGTTTGAGCGCTGTCCGTTAGGTGGCGCGTGTTGCCGCCCAATTCAAGGAGTCGCGCGTTTGTGTCTAGTTATTTGAGTGAAAAACATGGAGGCGCTCCATGGCTCACCGGAGCAGCCACAAAGGGTTCGGAATAGTGCGTGCACAGACGCGGTGGGGATTACCAGAAACTTGAAAGTGGATAACGAATGCTAACAGGTAAGCAGGAGCGTTGAACGATCGGAACCGACGCCGCTTGAATCGGTGATGCCTCGCCTCGCCACTGTCAACCGAAAACGCCGGATCACTTGCGGCAAGCACAGCAAGCAGATTCTCTGTTCAATGAAGACATCATTTCATTTGTCGCTATACGATTCCTTCTTTGAATGTTTTCTGGCCGCGAAGTAAATGCAGCCGGCCGCGTGAAAGCAGTCGCGGACAAACCCCCTCGAATGACCCCCCCCCCCCCCCCCTCACATCGCCGCCCCTGCTCGTAATAGGTGCGGTGCCGGTGCTTCGAGGCGCGTTTTGGAGTGCGTTAGTGCGCACGGAAGGCAGCGAACGGGCGTACGCACTTGAGAATCGTATTTTAGCGAAAAGCAGTCCAGCTCGCTAGGCCTTACTCGTATTGCTCCACTGTCGCTTGCCAGCCGCCATGTTGCTTTTGGGGGTGCTCACTGTGACTACCTGTTGATTGAATGCCGTGTGACTACACATGGGGTCGTTAGTATTACTAAAGGGGGGGGGGGGGGTAGCGATATCTGTGTCGGCTTCTGACTACAACAAATATAGTACCCTACGACTAGGCTTTTGTTGAGAGTGTATAGCAAAGAAGGGAGAACGCCGCGTAGCGCTTGACCCGGGTACGTGCTGAAGCGGGCCTACCCCCACCGCATACCCGAAATGCTGAGGGGAGAGGTCGGCCTTTCGGCACACGAAGAGAAATACCAGGTGGCTAAGCCTGAAATCAGGTACCTCGGCCACGTGGTGGGGTCCGGCAAGCACGCGCCGGACCGGACAAAACTGGCAGCCATCGAGGGTCTATACGCCTCGCAAGTGGGCTCATTTTTGTCTTCTGCGCATAAGAAAGGAAGTAGCGGTGACGTCAGAACGCCGAACTCTGATTGGCTGATCGCGACCCCCCTATCTGAGCGTCGTCTGCTCCTTTGCAACGTCGTCCGCTCGCAACGTCGTCTGCGTCTGTCTTACCTTTCCTGCGACTTTCGGAGCGAACTCGACCTCGCCTTTAAGAGAGGGCAGACGAAATAACTCGAGCGGTACGTTGTTTTTGTCCAGTGGCGTACAAACTTGTTTTTGAGTGGGGGGGCAAACCAGACCCTCTCCCCCCCCCCCCCCAAATCGAAAATTCGGCGCAACGTTTGTCCAACTTTTCTAAAGATTTGGCAATGATTCGGCAAAATTACAACGTTACCAGACTTAACATTGATATTTTGTTTTTTCTTACGAAAAAAATTTTGCTTCTTCTTCTTAAAATAAATACAACTTGTAGTGCCTATTGAAAGAGTTATGACTAAATAAGGTGATATTCTAGAAGATAATTGTATCGATGTCGCTTTTGTGTGTTTACTTGTAATTTTGGTGTATGCTTCCAGAAAGTGGCGTGACAACGAGGTTGGGTAGTAGCCGGCACAGTCACGAATCACACTACGAGAGCTTTGATTTTTAGGCTTCATCAGCGCACGCCTGCAAGTGTGTTTACATTGTTAAAATAAAGGCAATCACTGCGTTCTTACCTTCTCTGGTAGTCGCCGTTTCGTGCGCGAAAACGGATGCAACGGTTGCTGAGCCTTCACCAGAAGAGATAACAATATTGGAAATATGCATGTTTTTCGATTTGAGTCACTTGACGTCAGCTTTGCACGAAAGTGCGCGTTCCATATTCGCAACGTGCCGTTTTTAACCTTTAAAATTCCGGTTTCTGGTGTTCGGACACACACGGACGTTTAGGAAGATGGGGAGAGTTAGGAATGGTCGGATGTGCAACGTCGACCATGATAGTTCTGTGTTTAACGAATATTTTTCATCAGTGTTTACTAACGAGTGCTTGGACTCCGTCAAGTAACTGTGGGATTAGCTCCGAATAGTGGCGTTTCTTTGTATTCCGAAGCTCAAGGAGACTTGACGCATTTGAAGAAAGGGCTTGTCCCCGCTTCTCTCCAATGTAGGAATTCTTGCCCACTACAGGAGGTGCACACACTGCTCCTTTTACGGTGCAGGCGATAGAACCCCTAACAACGACACTCACGCCGGATGGGCTGCTCGTGTATCACTCGAAGCGCGTTAACCCACCCCCGCGCCTGCGTTCACGCCGCTTCGCGGTGACGGTGTGCGGCTGCTAATTACAAATCTATTAACCCACCTAGCCCCCCCCCCCCCCCCCCCCCCCCCCACCCCCCGTACACGCCGCTTTGCGGCGTCCGGTCGGCAACCCAAGCCCCGCTGCCCCCCATGCACTTCCGTAAATAGAGTCGATACGATTTAGTTTAGCGATGTTTCGTCAACAACATTCGTTTTTTTAGTGTTAATGGTAAAAAAGAAATGTAAATATCACCAAATGCCTCGACAAAACAAAATGTTCGAGAAAAAAAATAAAAAGAAGGAAGCCGGCCCACACCATAAATAGAACCCGGGTCTGACACGTATGAGGCAGACATCTCACCACTAAGTTACGCTACCTCTTCGGAAACTCGCATTGCATCTGCTGCCTATGTTGACGGCGGCAGCGCCTATCTCCAAGCAAGCAAGCAAAACTTTATTTTGTGTAAGGGCCTACGTCCTGGTCTGGACAGCCCGTCCGGCCCATGTCTCGCGGATGGATTCCGTAAGGTTACCGTGTAGCCTTGTTCGTGGAGCAAGGCTTTACGAACCAGCCAATCCGGCGTGCGTGAGCACCGTTGCTAGGGTTTGTATCGCCTGCGCGTTAAAAATATGCCCGCGCGGGTCGGGGGGCAGTGCCCTTGGTATTCCTTGGGCGCCGCCGGCCTGTGTCTGCTCTGCCCAGTGGCGGCCGTTTCAGGGGGGGCAAAACGCATGCCTTGCCCCCCCACTCTGAGAACTGGGGGGGCAAGTGCCCCCCTTGCCCCCCCGGTTGGTACGCCCATGTTTTTGTCTAACAACTAGCAGACGCGCATCAAGGAGGGAAGTCAAAGGACTCCCTGGCGAGGTGTCCCGGGGCGCCGAGGTTTTTTTGCTTAGAACCGAGGCAAGTTTTCTCCCAAATACTTTTTCCCTCCATTCGTGTGCGGCGAGACCCCTCACTCTTTAACGGCGTCGGCGGGTTGGCGCAGTTAACGTCGTCTGCTTTACGTCTGCTAGTCAAAGCGGTCAAAGCGATGGCTGCTTTACCTTTGCTGCGTCTGTCGGAGATTCACCGCTTTTTCATCGGCGAGAGTCACCGTTGCCTCGGGAAACAAGGAGATAACAAGAGGAAGAAATTGACATTTTAATCTAAAACTGAGGTCAGCAATCAAAATATTATACGGGAAGGGTTCACAAGGGTCGCGCGGGCATATTCCACTCAGCACGCCAGCCGGTCGTGGGCAGACGGTCGCCGAGTCGCGGAGAGCCTGCTAGGCCTAACTGCCCAGCTCGTTTGGTCGCGTTCGGTGGGATCGTGGCCGTGGGAGCTTTTCCCAGGTGTTTGTGGATCCAGCGTTCTTGTTCGTCGTGGTCTGTTTCAAGTACTTTTTACTTTTTTCTTGCTGCTTGAAGTCGGGACGCGTCAGAACCGCACGTAAAAAAATAAACGTCCGTGGGTCGTCGCGACCGCGACGTTGTCGGCCATGCTGATTTCATCGTAAGAAGTGCGTAAGACAGCTTCGGAGCTGTCGTAGGATTCTGTCGTAACCTGCGCAAAACTTCCGAAAATTTCGTTTCGTGAATACGAATTTGTTCTTAAGTTTTGTCTTACGCACATTTTTGGCGTAAGATCGTTTCGTGATTCTAGCCTGTGCACTTCCGAAAGTCGCAGGAAAGGTAAGACAGACGCAGACGACGTTGCGAGCAGACGACGTTGCAAAGGAGCAGACGACGCTCAGATAGGGGGGCGCGATCAGCCAATCAGGGCTCGGCGTTCTGACGTCACCGCTACCCCCTGCGCGAGAAGCAGACGAACTTGCCCTCCGCATTGGTCTGTACCACTAAGCAGGAGCTGCGTAGCGCACTGCGGCTAGGCGGGTACTATAGGGACTACATAGCGAACTATGCGGAGATCGCGAAACCGCTCACCGAACTAACCGGTAAAAGGGCCCGAACCGACTGCCTTGGATAGATGCAGCTGACAGGGCCTTGGCGGCACTGAAGAAGGTGCTGTACGACGCAGTGGCGCTGTACACGCCCGATCCTGAAGGGCCGTCTTGGCTTTACACCGACGCCTCGGCTATCGCGGCGGGAGCATGTTTGACGCAATCGGGAGAGGGCGGGGAAGAAAATCCGGTCGCGTTCGGAAGTCACCGCTTCACGCCCACTCAGATGCGGTGGTCCACGATCGAACGAGAGGCATTCGGGGTAATCCGGAGTCTGAAAAAGCTCGATGTATGGTTATTCGGCGCCTCCGTGGCGGTGGTCTCCGATCACAATCTCCTGAGTCCTGACATATCTGACGCTAAGAGTCCCTCACGGTGCAAAGCAAACGAGGTGGGTAATGGCTCTCCAGAGGTACGACGTCAAAGTCGTGCACTGGAAAGGCGCTAGACACCGGAACGTGGACGCCTTTTCCAGAGTTGCAAACGAATGTTGGGAACCCTTCGACACGGCCGGCGCCCGTTCCGAAATGGGAGGTAGGATGAGCTAGGAGCCGAGCCACAAGCGCTTGAGGGAGCAATCTTGTATTTCTTTTAATTCGTTTTAACGGGACTTGCCCCTCAATTGAAGCGTGAAACAAAGAGAGCTCCTGTCAGTGTTGCATGCCGTTTGTTACTTCGCGCCAGGCGCATTTTGACCTTGTTGTTTTGAGCATTGTAAGCCGTTTTTCGGCGTGGCTCGCCTTTTGGCTTTGTGATAAATTGTCCTTTTACTATCTGTGCCGGCCCATGTGTACGGGCATTGTCATTGTCACGGAAATAACCGTGTTGGTTGTCCGCAGTTCTGGGTTGCTGTTATCGTTATATTTTTTTTTTCGTTTTGGGGGAGGACAATAGAACTGTTAGCAGGTCCAAGAAGGACCAGAAACACTCTTAGTGGGGATGTGTAAAGGAGTCGCGAGGGACCCCTTCACCGGGTGGTCCTCATTCCACGGCCGCGCGGGGCTGTGGGGAAGAGGGGAATCGGACGCAGTCTATATAGCTGTCGTTTTTTTCTCTACTTTCGACGGGTGACTGCGGTCCTCCCGAGCAGGTACCCCGTGGTGAAGACGTTGTCTCTTCCGCGAAGGGGGCGTTTTCTTTTGTGTGTTCGCGTGTTTTCTTGTGTGCTCCAGCGTCCCACAGGGTACGCTGGCGACGATCCACTTTCGGGCCAGGAGCTCTGGTGCGGCGCCACTCTGTCTGGAACCCAAGGCTGTGCCAATGTTACGGAGCTGTCAGCCGTGGCCGTTGCAAACTTGATGTACGGCCGGGTCGGCCCCCAGTTGACCATTGGAGGGTTGACGCCACGTGATTTCGAAGACGTTTGAGACTATTGGTAAAAACTTCCCTGAGGGCCAAGGACTGAGTGCCTTCAAAAGCCTGGGATGGGGCGAGGGAGGTCGATTTTGGACTGATTTGGACATCTGTAAGACCTGTTCGCTCCAAATATGCCAACTTCCCCTACTTTGAACAAATGTACATAGTTTGTGAAATAAATTGGTTCGCCAAAGAGCTCCCCTACTGAAAAAAAACATTTGGCGCCTATATGAAAACAAACGGGTCCATACCGGTAACAGTTTAACACCGGTCACCAGTTTGTCAAAGGGGTCGCCCGTATGGCTCAAAGGGGTCCCCGTATGAGCCATAACGGTCACCTATTTGGACAAACAGGTCATTCCTTTGGCAAACGGGTCGCTCGTCTGGGCAAATGGGTCGCTCGTCTGGGCAAATGGGCGACTCGTTTGGGCAAAGTTGTCGCACGTTTGCTCAAACCGGTGACCATGTGGCAAACTGCACCGGTTTAATCAAACGGCTGTCCGGAGCCCGTTTGATACTGAACGTACAGATCGGCGGCGTAGGCACGCCTAGCGTTTCAGCCGTGGCAGCCAATGTTTCCGGAAGGCTGGGAGCGCCGGTTCATCAATTTCAGATCGTCCGCGTAATGCAAGTAATTATGTTTATATATTGATTGCGCTGATGTTCGCTTATACTGCAACTAAAACTAACACCTCTTTTTTTTTTTTTTTTTTTTTTTTTACGTAAACGCGCGACGTTGGTGAGCCGATATTTTTGACAGAACTTTAAAATTTTGTCCATCTTTGTTGCCTCAATTTACTTATTCAGCTCGAATCTCTCTCGCAGAACACGCTACCGCGTGAAAGAATGTACGTCTAGACTCCGTTTCACTTTAATTCAATGCGCAGCGAAGGTAGCACGCGTACACGCGGCTGCAAGAACATCGAGCATTGCGAGAGTACGCCCGCCGTTGCAGCACTCAAACTACGAGCTCGCGCTGAGTACTTTCTTCGCTCGGGCGCAAGCCGAGCTTCTGGCCGCCCCGCCGCCATTTACAAGGTTCGAGCGCGCTAAAATGCGCGCGCGCACGCGCGTTTTTTTTTTTTTTTTCGAGGTTACAAAAACACATCTCTCTGGAATGCCTGGGGAGAGGGAGAGGGGCTGTCCCTGTGGTGCCCGCCCCCTCTCTCCACTCTTGTCACCCGTCACGAGTCCAGCAGCCGCGCGCGAGCTACACGCTGATAAGCACGAGATCCGGAAGGGTGCGCCTAGCAGCCGCTTTTTTCTTTTTCTGCTTGTTCTCAGTTCCAGCTCGAACTTCGCGCGTCCACCTGCTTCGATCTGTCGCCTAACCCTGAGGTCTTATTAGGATGTCTCTCGACAACGTATTGGATGTGCACCAAAGCTACCAGTGTTCGAAAAGTCCTACGTCTATATCGGCAACAAGCGATTCTTTAAAGAAGTCAGGAATTCTTGCGGTTTGGTTGGGTTCGGCAACTGACAGCTCGTGCGCCACATCGTGTTGAAACTTCCAAGAAGCCGTTCTCTCTCATTTATGTTTGTGTGGTTGTCCTGCTTTGACCGTGCCGACAAATATCACGGATTACATCTTTCAAGTCCGCTATTTTTATGGTAAGTGCACTGCAACCTACTTCTCGGCAACGATTGACCGTTCTTCTACTCGTACTCTTCCAGATTATCTATATAATTATGCAGCCACTATTCTCGCGGCAGCCGGGCGAATAATTTCCCGAAAGTCTACCTTCATAGTCTAGAATTACCTCGGTTCTTGTTTGGTTTGCTATCTTCTAAGTTGTTTAAAAGCTCAGAGTGACTCTCACATTTCACAGATCGCTTGCACGTTTGTACTTGTCTACAGAAGACGTAATAAACTTTGAGGAGAATTGAAAACAATCTTTTGTGTCTGTTTTCCTGTCCATTTGTAAGCACATACATGAGCACATTGTTCTAAGTGTTTCCTCCATGTTATAAATAGGTTTATGAGTTTCGGAACGTCTTAAATAAGTTTAAGGGGTATACTTCGGAATTTTGCCCAGAATCCGCCTTCAAAACGGGGACCCTCCCTAATGAGGGGGAGAGGGAGGGAGTCTCACGCTGATTGCAGCGATAACGTGGGGAGCTTTTGGTGGGTGGGGTGGTCCGCTCCGTATGCTAAGAAGGCTGCGGTCATTATGGTAGAGAGGAAGGGGGAACGGACGGGTCTCGGGAATGTGTGGAAGGGTTGGAGGGGATAGGTGGGGTGGGAGTGATACGACCTCGGGCGACCTCGTCAAACGCTGTTAGCGGCCGAAAAGTAAACTTCAAGGCGTCTTGGCTTGACTACGCCAAATGGTTTAGCTCGGCTAGGAGAAAAATACATCGGCTAGAGTGACGGCGGAGAGCCGCGAGGGCGGCGGATGGTGCTTTCGACTTCTTCATGTCGGGTCGGATCTTGTTGGCTATTCGAAAGTGACGGCGCTGTTCCCACGACCGACAAACCGCGCTGTCAACGCGAACACGACATCGGCGATTGTGTGCATTTTATGCGAAAATTGTATTGTGTTAATTCCGTTCCAGTTTCACAAGTAATGTTTCTTTGTGCGTGTGTGTGTGTGGACGTGCTAGGGCTTGTGCATTAAACAACCCAGACTCCGGTTGAATGCGTATCGTCCCGTCGACCGTTTCACCCCGCGATCGCGTCGGCCGCTTTTATCATCATCCTCCGTGATCATCCGCGCGAAGCTCGCCTTGCACCGGTAGACGTGCTCAGTCGCCCACTTTGCCGATGGTGGTGACGTACAAAACCACCGATGAACGCACGTATGGTTGTCACGCAGCGCTCAGTTCCGCGCAGCCCATACATTTTACCAATGATCCAAACTCAAATACGAATACCCCAGAACCGCGCGAGACGGCAAAGCCCGCCGAGGAGCCTCTTTGCTCTCCTACTTCTGCGTGTTTTCTCGTACTATGTCGGCTTTGCGGAGTAAGAAAAACAAGGGGAAAATAAAAAAATAAAAGTGAAGGGCAACCACACGCGCGTCTCTTCGTTTTATTATTTGTGTCCCCGTCTCGGATTAATAATGAGTCGTTCTCCGTCTATACTCAGTTTCACCTTATGTTGTACCGCAGAGAAGGCCAGAAGCGCGAGCTCATAGCGTTGGCAGCTGCCCTTGTTGCACGAGAACTTGTACCGTCGAGCTGTGCTCTAGAGCAAGGAGCTCGCGCTTGTAGCCTTTCCTGCGGTACAACACTAGGTGAAACAGAGTATAGCCTGCGTTTTTGACACGAGTTTGTGACGTGTAAGCAACGCAACTCTTGACACTGCTTTTATTTATTTATTTTTTTCCGCTGCGGATTTTTTCAATTTTTATTTGCCTGGTTCTGCTACTCTTCTGCTCTCGCCTCCCCTCCCCTCCATAAAAGAAAGGCCCACACAATAACGTGTTCCAGTAGCCTGAAGCAAGTCACTCTCCTATTCTTCACCGTTGAAGTATTTTAGGCTGTACAACAGTAATGTGTGCACACTGAAAAGTAACTTCTTGCTGCAATGTTTGTCGTTGAATATTGGATCACCAGCACAAATATTACTTACCGATGAGTGCCCAGGACAGCTTAAGAGACACCAGTGCACCCTTCAATGGTTCAAACCACTGCTTCATGCACCACACAGGTGACTGTGGCATAGTGACAAGCACAACCAGGGTGCTTGCTGTTTAATGTCAGAAACAATTTGGAAAATGCAGTTACCACATGACCCTGAAGTCCTAGAGAACCTTAAACCTTGGTGCCATGCAAAATAACTAAGCTAAAGAAACCGCCAAGGAAGAGTCACAACAGGTGCAACCCACAGGTTATCGTGACTCCACATACCGAGCCGGGCAGCTGTAAATCAGCGAGCAGGTGTCGTAGAGTAGCTGCCACTGCAAGCGGTGCAGTGTCTCATAAAAAGAAACGGTTGCTGGAGAAAGCTCCCATGAATGCAAAGTCTGTGGTGAGCTTGGAGTAGTGATGGTGATCCTGAAGCAAAAAGGATTCAAGCCAAGCCTGTTCCTGTGTTCCATGACGTATGGCATCCTCCCCTTACCAGAATTCCTGGCTGTTATTTTCCTTCCTTACGTGTGCGTGCCCCCATCAGCAGCAGTAGTAATAATTGCACGTTGCTTCGACAGGACGTGCTGATGTGGAGGGGCCTGGTGGCAGAGTGTGTTAGCCCACTGCAGCTCGCAGTGTGTGGAGCGAAAACTTGCACTGATCGCCCCTGCCCGTTTGGACCTGGATGAGCACTGCACCTACACATGGGCGTGCATTACTGCTATATGAATCATTTCAAAGACTTTGGGCTATCGGTTGTACCCGCACTAGTCAAATTTCTCACATAGAGCGTGACAAAGTGTCACCATGCGCTGCCAGACCGACCTTCCTTCTTCTCGACAAATAATGTCCAATTTTCTTTGTTCCTGCTAATTTGGCAGTCGAGTAAAAGAGAAAAAAAAAGAACTACTTTTGTGTGTGATGGGAAACGTATAAACCTCTCCATATACCAGGTTTACCTACAGCCACCTGAAAACATTGCACCTCTTCAAGTGTGAAAGAGGGTAGGCCTGCACGCAATTCACTACACTCTGTTTCACATTAATTTGGGAAACTGTAGAAACTGCGGCGTCTGTGCAAGACGGAGAAGTCTGCTGTGAAATTAGCACACTTGGGAAGAACATACCCCATGTACCTAAAGACATTAGACGGTTTTAAAAAGGCATTCATACTTTCAGTCGGCTTGCAAACTCTAGCAAAAATGTTGGTTTGTACCATAGAAGTTTCAATTTCCCCTGCTTGAACTACTAGGAAAATAACTTCAAATTCACAATAGTGCTGAACGCAACTAAAACACATGGCGGAACGGTGGCCCGAGTCGGCTAGCACGTCTCAGCTCCGGGCATGTGGAGCGAAAGCTTGCGCTGCAGAACCTGGGATCGTGGGCTAAATCCCAGCACTTGGTCATTTCGATCTGGACAAGGATCATACCAGTAGGCGTTTGTGTAATCACTACTACATGATGCACGTTAAAGATCCCAGGCTTTCGGTCATACTGCCCTGGCTAAATTCCTCATCTACAGCGGCAAGCTTGGCACCATTCGAGGCAGGCCGACCTTTCGCTGTCTAAACATCCTCAACACAATGCTACTTTTTTTTTTAACTGAAACACGTACAAAAAAAAACATGCCTATGACCTTGTACAGGAATGCATCGAACTGTTTGTGAATGCTTGTGATACACAAACGGGCAAAAGGCAAGAACAAGAGCATGCACATTCACACTGTGGCAGCAAATACACCACAGCAGCCTCCTTTGCCGTTGTTGCCATGGCGGATGGAAGAGCAGGGCAGCGAATGCCGATATGACTGAAAACATTGTAAAAGTTATTGCTTTGCTTTTAATAACAGTTCAAAAAAATTTAGATTAATAGCTTTTCAAAACAAAGCCACGGTAGCAGTACTTTTTGGCGCAGATGGAACAGTCTGCCGCGATGGTGAGGAAATGCTGTAGCCGTTGCCTTTTGCCAAGTTATGGAGAAACACAGCACAGATCATTCCACTCGGAGAGAAGACGCACCCATGAACCAGAGCACACAGACGGGACTTTTCCTCGGTGCGTCGTCTGCGTCAAGAAACGAGCTGTACAAAAGATTCGTTAGCATGCAACATGGTTCCAAATCTCACATTTAAGCTATTTCAGGTGCAAATTTAGAAGTGGGGGTTAGCATGCAATGCCATACTTGATGAAGAGATTAACAGGGCACAATTGTGCAACCATCTCCTGTGCAAAGGAAACAGAAAACTGAAAACAAGCACATAAACAATGTGCACAGTCAGTCTGCTCTGGCAACAAAACAAAAAAAGCTTTACACCAATTTAGATCGGAACTCATTGAACCCCCTAGATTATGCATATTCAAGGCATTTCGTCGACGAAAAACAAATCCGCCGCCTCAAACCCAGTGCTTGCTAAGCCTTCCAGAAAAAAAAAACAAGGGTGCTCACATTATTGTTGATATTTGTGGCAGCGTTATACACCAACTCATGTTTACAAACAAACCGGAGCGCCCCTAGCGGACGCCACCGGCGCCGCGCATGCACGATGGAGTGTGGGCAAGAAGCTTGCCGTCGCCCATAAACAAACCATTGAAATGCGATGTTGTTGGCGTCGGTGTGAGTCCCCCTGCCCTTTTTCGCGTTCGAATCGTTGATTCTACGTCTTCCTGGCAATGTCTGACTACTTGAGCGGCCTCAACGAAATTACCGGGGCTCGTTACACCGCAAAACATTGCGTGAATAATGCGACATGCAGCGATTCATTCCGCGCGGACGCCGCAGAATGCATGCTTAAGCCTGATTCGCATGATAAGATTTTGCTCGCAATTTTCAGTTGCAACGTCGCTGGGGCTGCAAAAGCATGAACCATAACTGAAATGGTCGACGTCAATACTGAAAATCGCAAGCACAATCAGACCAAGTGAACCAGGCATAACAAGTCAGTAACGCCCACTGGTAACAATGATCAACATCTCCTTGTACCTGCTGTCTATATCGAGCCTGCTTAACAACCTTCAGACTTCAGTCTCTTGAGGCCTGCACTTCTTACCACAAGTACCAGGCCAACATTCGGTCTACGGGCCGGTGTCGTCTAAAAGAGGAGATGACAAGCAGAAACGTTTGAAAGAGCACACAACAGTGCGAACGATCAGGCGGCCGCTTAACCTGAAGACGCACTCAGCGTAGTCCGCAGGTGATTCGTACAACTTGACGGTTTTCTGGCGTTCATGTTCATCAAATAAATCTGATGACCACAAGTATCCGTGAACTCAACCCAGAGTGCTTCCCGCCCAAGCAATCGTGGTCCGGCGGCGTCTGGTTTTCCCTCTCAACGGCACATATCCCCGTTCTCGGACGAACCGAGCACAAGAATACTGACCTTCAAAGCTTTCTCGACTCTTTTGGTACAGGCCCAGTCGCAGAGTTCTGACGAGAGAGCAGGTTTTTGTCCGGTTCCTTTCAAAACAATGCAGGAATACACGTCTCACATGGGGTACTTTCGCCCACAGCCCCAGACCGAAAGTGCGCCCCACACGCCACCACCGCGGTGTGACGTAACAGAGCCGAGTTTGTGTATACAGAAGAGAGGGCGGGGGGACATATAAGTCACATACCTGCCTTTTAGATGTGGCACATGGGACAGAACGCTTTGTACGTTCAGAAGCAAGTTGGATGTGATCAATTATATCCGTAAATAACAATCGCACATTTGTAATTCGAGTGGATGGCCATATTTTTTGCTCCAAACAACCCACCCTGGCAGGCGCTCGACAAGTTGCAGTCGGAGAAGAGTTCATTTGTTACGTCGCTTGCTTCGTATCCCACAGACCACAGGCCATGCTACTTCCAGGCTGGCGCGATTATTGGCTTTGCCACTTGGCGATGCCAGCACGTCACTACTTGGCCCTCTGAGACGCCCCAGGACCGGCCATGACAGCCACGGCTTCGCAGTTGCGTTCAGGTGGACGCGCCAAACTTCCATGGAGCGGCACTGCTCTAGATTGGCGTTTATCTGGTGGTCTCATTGCCTATGCTCCATCCCACAAGTTGTCTGCAGCAGGTGCAAAGGCACGAGCACGTTGCTTTCAAACGTGCCATTCTTGCGCAAGTGCTCATGCAAACAAAGCTCACTGCAGTCCTATGCCCCCGTGCCCTCGCCTTCGTCTTTGCTGCGCACACCCTGCGAGACCGAGTATAGTCGACATCTATGGCTGGTATCAGCACAATTGAAAGCGCGATAAATCTTAAGCTGTCTCTAGGTTCGTATGTAAGAACAATCGTGCATTTGTGTCAAGGATCGAGGGAACCAACTATGAGTTTTGCAAAGTATGAAATCGGAACCATATTAGTCTCTCGTGCAATAGACGTAGTAGCCGGAGGCAGTGCCGCCAGTAGGTGAAATTTCTCTGGACGTAATAATGGAATACCTATGCTAGGTGATTAACGCATGAAAGGAGCAGCAGACAACATACCGAGCCCAAAACAGCCATTCATGCGCTGCACAAACGAACAGCATCACACAAGCAGTAAGGAGGGGGCCGCTAGATGTTTAGTACAGCCCACCACAAGGTACAGCTGAAAATGGCGAAATGCCCGCACTTGGCTCGTGCCCTCTCCTTCGTTCGCCCTGCCGAATTCCGTGAAATTGCCCAGATGCACATAGACAGCACGGCAATCGGACAACATGACGCCACCCTGAAAGCCCCAAGTTGAATGATGTATAGCCATTGACAGGTGTCGCCACAAAAATAAGAGTTGCAGCTGCTTGCTTTGGCTTCAATGGTACAAGCTGTGCCAACAGCTCCATCGACCTACTTTGCACAGCTAATACAACCAATGCTAGACAATGATACAATTAGATAGCCAAAGCGGTGCAAGTGACAGCACTCCTAAGCCCCATATTTATTGCTGTAGCAGACACATGGGCCATAGTCGCTTGCTGTGTTCACTATAGTTAGTAATAGCACCCGAACGGCAGCATGGCCTTGCAGTTGTCCCATCTACGGCACAAGCTTATTGCCTTCAAGAATGCTTTGGAATCTCGTAAGCTTGGAGCATGATGGGGCCTAGAGCCTGTGCAGCCAAAGCACAACGGGAGGTGACGAGCGGGTGCTGGAGGCCTGCCTGCTTACCTACAGTGACACGGGACAGGTTTATGAACCTCCGAAAGGATGAGTTCACATGAAATTCAAAACCGTTGCATTGTGGATATCGCATTATTGTTGTGTCTGCACGCTAGGGCAACATTTGAGACGCCACGCAGAGTGCTCGCTCATTGCCCGGCAACATCAACATGACTTTTGAGGCGGTTCGCTAGCTTCCGAGCGGCAGGTCACAGCTGCTGTATTATATTGAGTGGTGCCATCTACCCGAAGTCAATGAAAGTGTTCCCTCCCCGCTTCCCACTTTGCTGTTGGCCGGCGACTGACGAGCCTGACCTTCGACGCCCAAGTCGGTTTTCTCCGGTTTCCCCAATGTGCCCTCATGGCACATCATAAATCGAGCGATCCGAAGGCGGTGTACAGCTGAGGAGCAGAACAACTGCCGGAGTTATTTGGCCGAAGTCCGAAAATCGTTTCGTGGCCCCTTTAAAGAGCAGCTTTGCTACGCACAAGCAATCGAAAGGATACAAACGTTTAGATATGCCCAACTACCTCGCATAAGGGTGGGTCCAGGAGCCGCCACTGAGAGCAGAATGGTCGACATCCCGCAGGCCAGCTAGGCTTGATGTTTACAAGATCACGGCCAGTCAATCCGGTTTTGGTGGCGTGTCGTCATGTACACAATTTTGTGCTGCACACACGACTGGTTGGATTGTTTTCATCACTACAGATCATCGCTCGTTAGAGAAATTGAATGGCTCTTCTTAGTGCTTGTACAGTCGGGGACAAGAGTCCCCAGGACGGGTGAGCTGTGACTGAAACGCATTGCTGTGCCATCTGCCGGCTGGTTGGCTGGTTTCGAGATTACACAAAAGCGCATGCGCGTCCTACTGTGCCTGCAAACATGTGTGTTTTCCCGCTGGTCTGCGGCGCGGCGCCTAACTCGGAATCAGGCGCGTGGTAGGGGCTCGGAGATAGCGCTTACTGACACGGCACCAATAAAGCAAGAAGTCACGGCAGCTCGACTGAGCGATAAACTCGACCGGTTATAAAGCAAGGTGAGCTGACATGGCGAAATGCGGCGCAATGTCGCAGGCGGTATCTCCAGTTTCGGAATGTGCAGCAGATGCTCGTCAGCCGCAAGCGCCATCTCCGAGGCAGTACCACGCGCCCAATTCCGAGTTAGGCGCCCTGCCACAAAATAGCGGGAAAACACACGTTTGCGGGCACAGTAGAACGCGCATGCGCCTTTGTGTGATCTCAAAACCAGGCGACCAGCCGGCAGATGGCAGAGCAATGCGTTTCAGTCGCAGCTCGCGCATCCTGGGGACTTTTGTACCCGCCTGTACAACTCACCGCAGGCAGGTTAACTTTACCCTGACGAAACATCCATGAAACCTATATGGCAGTTTTTTTGCATTAGCAAACCAACACACCAATCTGACTGGATTTCGCAAGCAACAAAAGTCTGGCTCCTCTACGAGATGATGATCATCCTTTTGGTGCTCACGGCTTTCAGTGGTGGATAATTGTACGCACTCAAAGATCTGTACACCTTTGATGACTCGCATGTAACGAAACTGGTCTTAAAGACTGGAGATCAGGTGGTCGTGGATGTCCGTCGACTCGCAGCCACAGCTCACTGTCTTGGACATGTCACCACTCCCAAGCAGACCTCCAACAACATTCTAACTCCCCTTGCAACAGTAGTGGAAACCCCAGCACAAGCACACCGGAGGAGCACTTTCAAGTACAGCACCTTCCACAGGAATACAAGGAAGGCACGCAACCAAACAAAACAACAAAGCACCTCGGTGATGGCTCGCTACCCTTCCTGGAAGAAACAGATTAGTTGCAGGCAGTATGACAGGCACGCCCGTAAGAGACCATTTTGGAATCTAGGCTTCATCACTTTGCTTATGGTGAATTCCCCTCACAGTTCTCAAGCGCTCCCAAAGCGGTCCATTTTGAGCGCACATATTCCGCTTGCAGATCTGCTCGACTTGGTCATCTTCCGCTCATAGATCTCTGGCAGCTCCCGCTCATTGGAGCGCCTCCAACTCCACGGAACTAGATCTACAGGATTTCAGAGATCTACATGCAAGTTGACAGAGCACGCTACGTCATTTCCCCTCCCTCAGCGGTGGCTCCACCGACGGCAATCGCTGTGCACGCCTTGCCGCTTCGAGGCGGCCGAAAGGTATGCGACGGTGCCGAATGCGGAAGTCTTCCTCGTTATTTGTGACATGGGCTCCGTGGTATGTATAATTTCGTCCGGCCTGTGTTGTGTGTTATTTCTGCAGCTAAGCAGTGACAGTTGTCACTGGTCATCGGAAAGATCAGTCAGCTGAGGCGTCGGTGGGCTTGTTAATTTCAAGCAGCGGCCATTTTGAACGGCCGAGGGGAGAGCAGGGGGGGGGGGGGGGGGGGGAAGGAGTCCCTCTAAAAAGGCGAGTTCATCTTCCCCTCGTCGTTCCGATGCGGGGCCCACAGAGCGGAATTTCGCCTCCCTCGCGGATTTTGGAAAGCACTCCAGATCTACGAGTGGAATTCACCATTAGTTTGAGAATCCAAAAAATAAACGAATGTGGACAAATGCAGTTTTGTTTTGCTCTTTGTATTTCCTTAAAATCCTCGTGACTAGGAATCGCAGTGAACAAACAGAAAAGAAGATAAGATTAGACGCAGGGTAATATGCAGCCTCTTATCTTCGACGATATCCGTCGTTCCGCTCTCGCTCCTCAATAGATTGCCGGCAGCTTCCCCGGAGGCGACGCTGACGCTTTCCGGACATGCGGGAAGTAAAACATTTGATCAAAGCAGGGCTCTTTGACAAGGCTGAGTCACATGTTCCTTGCAAAACGAACTTCACTTACTGACGATGTTCTCGAATGCCGACGTCAGAGCGCGCTTTCAAAGCAACAAGCGCACACCTTTTGTGGTGTTACGCGGACAGCACGAACGCGCGCTGCCCCAACAAGCAGTCTCGACAACGCAACCGTTTGTTTCGTTGTGGGATACGACAACAGATTACATAAAAGCATACCTCCGCAGGCACGATTTCAGCTACAGCTACAAATCGTGCCAGGTGCGCAGAGAAAGAAACGAACGAGAAGACGTTTCGAGCAAGAGTTATTTGAAGAAAGCGATTGTTATTTCTGCATCCTTAAATACTTCTTACTGTACTAATATAGAGATTGCCTGGAAATGCTCGAAAGTTGACCATGGAAGTGAAAGTGAACGTACCGACTCATCTCGCAGCACAAAAGTCGCCATCTTGACATTCCGATTTGGATTTGGATTTGATCGATGAATGGATGATAACGGCTGGTGACCAGTGTTGCCGAGATGCTCGCTTCGTTTCTTTTTTTTTTTTTTTCTGATTGCAATCCAATTTAACATTTTTTTCAAGATTTTCTAGATTCCGCCGGGGAGATTTCTTAACTTACTGGTAGCCTTTTTAAAACGTGTTAAAATTATTTGTGAAAATTTAAGTGAAAAGTAAACCAGATCATGGCTAATCAACACCTCGCTTGCGTTTACGATTTTTGTCCTTGTGATCCGGAGTTTGATCTTTCCTTCTGTTCGTTTTGAACGAAATCATTAGGCTGGATATGCCCGAAAAACAATTTACGCAGGTTAACAAACCTTCTAATCTCTGTTATTCCCCGACACGTCGTCAAAATCCCGGGCCCTGGGATTTGGAAGATTCGTTAGGCCTAAGGATTGTTGGCCCGTCGGTCACTGGGATAATGGCTTAATGTGCCATATCAGCGGAGTCAGCATGTTTTCTGATGGGCTTAAGCGGCTAAAGCCAAGGTGCCATGCTGGTTGCCGCACCGCGGCATTCAGGCAGTTGTGGAATACGGGAGAATGAATTTCGAGCGAACGCGTTTGTTTCATCGATACGTCTTCCCACGTTTTGGGGACATTTCTTTTGTTGCGACGTTGCCATGAATATGCATGGCACCCTTGGTTTGAGATAAATAGGTCTGGTTGCGGCAACGTGTACGCCGCTACGTTTAGGTAGTTTAGTGACACCGGGTTCTGCGTACTGCGAAGACTTGTCCCGATGACTCTCGTTGCTGCCTATCCAATCACTCTGATCCAACGCAAGTGTGGTGCTACATACTATCACGGACACACTACTACCATCTAGATATCCAAAGCACAGGAGAAAAGTAACAGCCCTTACAAATGAGAAAACAAATTTTTTCAACACTTTGGTACACCCGAGACGAAGACAAAGTCTCGGTTTTACCGAACGTCTGTGCTATTTATGTTATTTCTAACAAATCCTTGATTTGGAAACGATTTGCCGAAAGCCTTAGCTCCAGTGAGCTCTGTATGGTCCGTAGCCTTTGCTGCAGTGAGCTTGCTGGTGAAGGGAGTTTTGCTATGACAGAACAACATCAAATACGCGGGCTAGCACAGTCACCACACTTGCGTTGGATCAGAGTGATTGGATAGACAGCAACGAGAGTCATCGGGACAAGTCTTCGCAGTACGCAGAACCCGGTGTCACTAAACTACCTAAACGTAGCGGCGTACACGTTGTCGCAACCAGACCTATTTATCTCAAACCAAGGGTGCCATGCATATTCATGGCAACGTCGCAACAAAAGAAATGTCCCCAAAACGTGGGAAGACGTATCGATGAAACAAACGCGTTCGCTCGAAATTCATTCTCCCGTATTCCACAACTGCCTGAATGCCGCGGTGCGGCAACCAGCATGGCACCTTGGCTTTAGCCGCTTAAGCCCATCAGAAAACATGCTGACTCCGCTGATATGGCACATTAAGCCATTATCCCAGTGACCGACGGGCCAACAATCCTTAGGCCTAACGAATCTTCCAAATCCCAGGGCCCGGGATTTTGACGACGTGTCGGGGAATAACAGAGATTAGAAGGTTTGTTAACCTGCGTAAATTGTTTTTCGGGCATATCCAGCCTAATGATTTCGTTCAAAACGAACAGAAGGAAAGATCAAACTCCGGATCACAAGGACTAAAATCGTAAACGCAAGCGAGGTGTTGATTAGCCATGATCTGGTTTACTTTTCACTTAAAATTTCACAAATAATTTTAACACGTTTTAAAAAGGCTACCAGTAAGTTAAGAAATCTCCCCGGCGGAATCTAGAAAATCTTGAAAAAAATGTTAAATTGGATTGCAATCAGAAAAAAAAAAAGAAAAGAAGCGAGCATCTCGGCAACACTGGTCACCAGCCGTTATCATCCATTCATCGATCCAATCCAAATCCAAATCGGAATGTCAAGATGGCGACTTTTGTGCTGCGAGATGAGTCGGTACGTTCACTTTCACTTCCATGGTCAACTTTCGAGCATTTCCAGGCAATCTCTATATTAGTACAGTAAGAAGTATTTAAGGATGCAGAAATAACAATCGCTTTCTTCAAATAACTCTTGCTCGAAACGTCTTCTCGTTCGTTTCTTTCTCTGCGCACCTGGCACGATCTGTAGCTGTAGCTGAAATCGTGCCTGCGGAGGTATGCTTTTATGTAATCTGTTGTCGTATCCCACAACGAAACAAACGGTTGCGTTGTCGAGACTGCTTGTTGGGGCAGCGCGCGTTCGTGCTGTCCGCGTAACACCACAAAAGGTGTGCGCTTGTTGCTTTGAAAGCGCGCTCTGACGTCGGCATTCGAGAACATCGTCAGTAAGTGAAGTTCGTTTTGCAAGGAACATGTGACTCAGCCTTGTCAAAGAGCCCTGCTTTGATCAAATGTTTTACTTCCCGCATGTCCGGAAAGCGTCAGCGTCGCCTCCGGGGAAGCTGCCGGCAATCTATTGAGGAGCGAGAGCGGAACGACGGATATCGTCGAAGATAAGAGGCTGCATATTACCCTGCGTCTAATCTTATCTTCTTTTCTGTTTGTTCACTGCGATTCCTAGTCACGAGGATTTTAAGGAAATACAAAGAGCAAAACAAAACTGCATTTGTCCACATTCGTTTATTTTTTGGATTCTCAAACTAATGGTGAATTCCACTCGTAGATCTGGAGTGCTTTCCAAAATCCGCGAGGGAGGCGAAATTCCGCTCTGTGGGCCCCGCATCGGAACGACGAGGGGAAGATGAACTCGCCTTTTTAGAAGGACTCCTTCCCCCCCCCCCCCCCCTGCTCTCCCCTCGGCCGTTCAAAATGGCCGCTGCTTGAAATTAACAAGCCCACCGACGCCTCAGCTGACTGATCTTTCCGATGACCAGTGACAACTGTCACTGCTTAGCTGCAGAAATAACACACAACACAGGCCGGACGAAATTATACATACCACGGAGCCCATGTCACAAATAACGAGGAAGACTTCCGCATTCGGCACCGTCGCATACCTTTCGGCCGCCTCGAAGCGGCAAGGCGTGCACAGCGATTGCCGTCGGTGGAGCCACCGCTGAGGGAGGAGAAATGACGTAGCGTGCTCTGTCAACTTGCATGTAGATCTCTGAAATCCTGTAGATCTAGTTCGGTGGAGTTGGAGGCGCTCCAATGAGCGGGAGCTGCCAGAGATCTATGAGCGGAAGATGACCAAGTCGAGCCAGATCTGCAAGCGGAATATGTGCGCTCAAAATGGAGCGCTTTGGGAGCGCTTGAGAACTGTGAGGGGAATTCACCATAAGCAAAGTGATGAAGCCTAGATTCCAACATGGTCTCTTACGGGCGTGCCTGTCATACTGCCTGCAACTAATCTGTTTCTTCCAGGAAGGGTAGCGAGCCATCACCGAGGTGCTTTGTTGTTTTGTTTGGTTGCGTGCCTTCCTTGTATTCCTGTGGAAGGTGCTGTACTTGAAAGTGCTCCTCCGGTGTGTTTGTGCTGGGGTTTCCACTACTGTTGCAAGGGGAGTTAGAATGTTGTTGGAGGTCTGTTTGGGAGTGGTGACATGTCCAAGACAGTGAGCTGTGGCTGCGAGTTGACGGACATCCACGACCACCTGATCTCCAGTCTTTAAGACCAGTTTCGTTACATGCGAGTCATCAAAGGTGTACAGATCTTGGAGTGCGTACAATTATCCACCACTGAAAGCCGTGAGCACCAAAAGGATGATCATCATCTCGTAGAGGAGCCAGACTTTTGTTGCTTGCGAAATCCAGTCAGATTGGTGTGTTGGTTTGCTAATGCAAAAAAACTGCCATATAGGTTTCATGGATGTTTCGTCAGGGTAAAGATAACCTGCCTGCGGTGAGTTGTACAGCCGGGTACAAAAGTCCCCAGGATGCGCGAGCTGCGACTGAAACGCATTGCTCTGCCATCTGCCGGCGGGTCGCCTGGTTTTGAGATCACACAAAGGCGCATGCGCGTTCTACTGTGCCCGCAAACGTGTGTTTTCCCGCTATTTTGTGGCAGGGCGCCTAACTCGGAATTGGGCGCGTGGTACTGCCTCGGAGATGGCGCTTGCGGCTGACGAGCATCTGCTGCACATTCCGATACTGGAGATACCGCCTGCGACATTGCGCCGCATTTCGCCATGTCAGCTCACCTTGCTTTATAACCAGTCGAGTTTATCGCTCAGTTGAGCTGCCGTGACTTCTTGCTTTATAGGTGCCGTGTCAGTAAGCGCTATCTCCGAGCCCCTACCACGCGCCTGATTCCGAGTTAGGCGCCGCGCCGCAGACCAGCGGGAAAACACACATGTTTGCAGGCACAGTAAGACGCGCATGCGCTTTTGTGTAATCTCGAAACCAGCCAACCAGCCGGCAGATGGCACAGCAATGCGTTTCAGTCACAGCTCACCCGTCCTGGGGACTCTTGTCCCCGACTGTACAAGCACTAAGAAGAGCCATTTGATTTCTCTAACGAGCGATGCTCTGTAGTGATGAAAACAATCCAACCAGTCGTGTGTGCAGCACAAAATTGTGTACATGACGACACGCCACCAAAACCGGATTGACTGGCCGTGATCTTGTAAACATCAAGCCTAGCTGGCCTGCGGGATGTCGACCATTCTGCTCTCAGTGGCGGCTCCTGGACCCACCCTTATGCGAGGTAGTTGGGCATATCTAAACGTTTGTATCCTTTCGATTGCTTGTGCGTAGCAAAGCTGGTCTTTAAAGGGGCCACGAAACGATTTTCGGACTTCGGCCAAATAACTCCGGCAGTTGTTCTGCTCCTCAGCTGTACACCGCCTTCGGATCGCTCGATTTATGATGTGCCATGAGGGCACATTGGGGAAACCGGAGAAAACCGACTTGGGCGTCGAAGGTCAGGCTCGTCAGTCGCCGGCCAACAGCAAAGTGGGAAGCGGGGAGGGAACACTTTCATTGACTTCGGGTAGATGGCACCACTCAATATAATACAGCAGCTGTGACCTGCCGCTCGGAAGCTAGCGAACCGCCTCAAAAGTCATGTTGATGTTGCCGGGCAATGAGCGAGCACTCTGCGTGGCGTCTCAAATGTTGCCCTTGCGTGCAGACACAAAAATAATGCGATATCCACAATGCAACGGTTGTGAATTTCATGTGAACTCATCCTTTCGGAGGTTCATAAACCTGTCCCGTGTCACTGTAGGTAAGCAGGCAGGCCTCCAGCACCCGCTCGTCACCTCCCGTTGTGCTTTGGCTGCACAGGCTCTAGGCCCCATCATGCTCCAAGCTTACGAGATTCCAAAGCATTCTTGAAGGCAATAAGCTTGTGCCGTAGATGGGACAACTGCAAGGCCATGCTGCCGTTCGGGTGCTATTATTAACTATAGCGAACACAGCAAGCGACTATGGCCCATGTGTCTGCTACAGCAATAAATATGGGGCTTAGGAGTGCTGTCACTTGCACCGCTTTGGCTATCTAATTGTATCATTGTCTAGCATTGGTTGTATTAGCTGTGCAAAGTAGGTCGATGGAGCTGTTGGCACAGCTTGTACCATTGAAGCCAAAGCAAGCAGCTGCAACTCTTATTTTTGTGGTGACACCTGTCAATGGCTATACATCATTCAACTTGGGGCTTTCAGGGTGGCGTCATGTTGTCCGATTGCCGTGCTGTCTATGCGCATCTGGGCAATTTCACGGAATTCGGCAGGGCGAACGAAGGAGAGGGCACGAGCCAAGTGCGGGCATTTCGCCATTTTCAGCTGTACCTTGTGGTGGGCTGTACTAAATATCTAGCGGCCCCCTCCTTACTGCTTGTGTGATGCTGTTCGTTTGTGCAGCGCATGAATGGCTGTTTTGGGCTCGGTATGTTGTCTGCTGCTCCTTTCATGCGTTAATCACCTAGCATAGGTATTCCATTATTACGTCCAGAAAAATTTCAGCTACTGGCGGCACTGCCTCCGGCTACTACGTCTATTGCACGAGAGACTAATATGGTTCCGATTTCATACTTTGCAAAACTCATAGTTGGTTCCCTCGATCCTTGACGCAAATGCACGATTGTTCTTACATACGAACCTAGAGACAGCTTAAGATTTATCGCGCTTTCAATTGTGCTGATACCAGCCATAGATGTCGACTATACTCGGTCTCGCAGGGTGTGCGCAGCAAAGACGAAGGCGAGGGCACGGGGGCATAGGACTGCAGTGAGCTTTGTTTGCATGAGCACTTGCGCAAGAATGGCACGTTTGAAAGCAACGTGCTCGTGCCTCTGCACCTGCTGCAGACAACTTGTGGGATGGAGCATAGGCA
Organism: Ixodes scapularis; assembly: GCF_016920785.2. NCBI lineage: Eukaryota > Metazoa > Arthropoda > Arachnida > Ixodida > Ixodidae > Ixodes > Ixodes scapularis. Next base: position 67,736,434 of record NW_024609846.1, on the reverse strand, counting down.
ATGAGACCACCAGATAAACGCCAATCTAGAGCAGTGCCGCTCCATGGAAGTTTGGCGCGTCCACCTGAACGCAACTGCGAAGCCGTGGCTGTCATGGCCGGTCCTGGGGCGTCTCAGAGGGCCAAGTGGTGACGTGCTGGCATCGCCAAGTGGCAAAGCCAATAATCGCGCCAGCCTGGAAGTAGCGTGGCCTGTGGTCTGTGGGATACGAAGCAAGCGACGTAACAAATGAACTCTTCTCCGACTGCAACTTGTCGAGCGCCTGCCAGGGTGGGTTGTTTGGAGCAAAAAATATGGCCATCCACTCGAATTACAAATGTGCGATTGTTATTTACGGATATAATTGATCACATCCAACTTGCTTCTGAACGTACCAAGCGTTCTGTCCCATGTGCCACATCTAAAAGGCAGGTATGTGACTTATATGTCCCCCCGCCCTCTCTTCTATATACACAAACTCGGCTCTGTTACGTCACACCGCGGTGGTGGCGTGTGGGGCGCACTTTCGGTCTGGGGCTGTGGGCGGAAGTACCCCATGTGAGACGTGTATTCCTGCATTGTTTTGAAAGGAACCGGACAAAAACCTGCTCTCTCGTCAGAACTCTGCGACTGGGCCTGTACCAAAAGAGTCGAGAAAGCTTTGAAGGTCAGTATTCTTGTGCTCGGTTCGTCCGAGAACGTGGATATGTGCCGTTGAGAGGGAAAACCAGACGCCGCCGGACCACGATTGCTTGGGCGGGAAGCACTCTGGGTTGAGTTCACGGATACTTGTGGTCATCAGATTTATTTGATGAACATGAACGCCAGAAAACCGTCAAGTTGTACGAATCACCTGCGGACTACGCTGAGTGCGTCTTCAGGTTAAGCGGCCGCCTGATCGTTCGCACTGTTGTGTGCTCTTTCAAACGTTTCTGCTTGTCATCTCCTCTTTTAGACGACACCGGCCCGTAGACCGAATGTTGGCCTGGTACTTGTGATAAGAAGTGCAGGCCTCAAGAGACTGAAGTCTGAAGGTTGTTAAGCAGGCTCGATATAGACAGTAGGTACAGGGAGATGTTGATCATTGTAACCAGTGGGCGTCACTGACTTGTTATGCCTGGTTCACTTGGTCTGATTGTGCTTGCGATTTTAAGTATTGACGTCGACCATTTCAGTTATGGTTCATGCTTTTGCAGCCCCAGCGACGTTGCAACTGAAAATTGCGAGCAAAATCTTATCATGCGAATCAGGCTTAAGCATGCATTCTGCGGCGTCCGCGCGGAATGAATCGCTGCATGTCGCATTATTCACGCAAAGTTTTGCGGTGTAACGAGCCCCGGTAATTTCGTTGAGGCCGCTCAAGTAGTCAGACATTGCCAGGAAGACGTAGAATCAACGATTCGAACGCGAAAAAGGGCAGGGGGACTCACACCGACGCCAACAACATCGCATTTCAATGGTTTGTTTATGGGCGACGGCAAGCTTCTTGCCCACACTCCATCGTGCATGCGCGGCGCCGGTGGCGTCCGCTAGGGGCGCTCCGGTTTGTTTGTAAACATGAGTTGGTGTATAACGCTGCCACAAATATCAACAATAATGTGAGCACCCTTGTTTTTTTTTTTCTGGAAGGCTTAGCAAGCACTGGGTTTGAGGCGGCGGATTTGTTTTTCGTCGACGAAATGCCTTGAATATGCATAATCTAGGGGGTTCAATGAGTTCCGATCTAAATTGGTGTAAAGCTTTTTTTGTTTTGTTGCCAGAGCAGACTGACTGTGCACATTATTTATGTGCTTGTTTTCAGTTTTCTGTTTCCTTTGCACAGGAGATGGTTGCACAATTGTGCCCTGTTAATCTCTTCATCAAGTATGGCATTGCATGCTAACCCCCACTTCTAAATTTGCACCTGAAATAGCTTAAATGTGAGATTTGGAACCATGTTGCATGCTAACGAATCTTTTGTACAGCTCGTTTCTTGACGCAGACAACGCACCGAGGAAAAGTCCCGTCTGTGTGCTCTGGTTCATGGGTGCGTCTTCTCTCCGAGTGGAATGATCTGTGCTGTGTTTCTCCATAACTTGGCAAAAGGCAACGGCTACAGCATTTCCTCACCATCGCGGCAGACTGTTCCATCTGCGCCAAAAAGTACTGCTACCGTGGCTTTGTTTCGAAAAGCTATTAATCTAAATTTTTTTGAACTGTTATTAAAAGCAAAGCAATAACTTTTACAATGTTTTCAGTCATATCGGCATTCGCTGCCCTGCTCTTCCATCCGCCATGGCAACAACGGCAAAGGAGGCTGCTGTGGTGTATTTGCTGCCACAGTGTGAATGTGCATGCTCTTGTTCTTGCCTTTTGCCCGTTTGTGTATCACAAGCATTCACAAACAGTTCGATGCATTACTGTACAAGGTCATAGGCATGTTTTCTTTTGTACGTGTTTCAGTTAAAAAAAAAAAGTAGCATTGTGTTGAGGATGTTTAGACAGCGAAAGGTCGGCCTGCCTCGAATGGTGCCAAGCTTGCCGCTGTAGATGAGGAATTTAGCCAGGGCAGTATGACCGAAAGCCTGGGATCTTTAACGTGCATCATGTAGTAGTGATTACACAAACGCCTACTGGTATGATCCTTGTCCAGATCGAAATGACCAAGTGCTGGGATTTAGCCCACGATCCCAGGTTCTGCAGCGCAAGCTTTCGCTCCACATGCCCGGAGCTGAGACGTGCTAGCCGACTCGGGCCACCGTTCCGCCATGTGTTTTAGTTGCGTTCAGCACTATTGTGAATTTGAAGTTATTTTCCTAGTAGTTCAAGCAGGGGAAATTGAAACTTCTATGGTACAAACCAACATTTTTGCTAGAGTTTGCAAGCCGACTGAAAGTATGAATGCCTTTTTAAAACCATCTAATGTCTTTAGGTACATGGGGTATGTTCTTCCCAAGTGTGCTAATTTCACAGCAGACTTCTCCGGCTTGCACAGACGCCGCAGTTTCTACAGTTTCCCAAATTAATGTGAAACAGAGTGTAGTGAATTGCGTGCAGGCCTACCCTCTTTCACACTTGAAGAGGTGCAATGTTTTCAGGTGGCTTTAGGTAAACCTGGTATATGGAGAGGTTTATACGTTTCCCATCACACACAAAAGTAGTTCTTTTTTTTTCTCTTTTACTCGACTGCCAAATTAGCAGGAACAAAGAAAATTGGACATTATTTGTCGAGAAGAAGGAAGGTCGGTCTGGCAGCGCATGGTGACACTTTGTCACGCTCTATGTGAGAAATTTGACTAGTGCGGGTACAACCGATAGCCCAAAGTCTTTGAAATGATTCATATAGCAGTAATGCACGCCCATGTGTAGGTGCAGTGCTCATCCAGGTCCAAACGGGCAGGGGCGATCAGTGCAAGTTTTCGCTCCACACACTGCGAGATGCAGTGGGCTAACACACTCTGCCACCAGGCCCCTCCACATCAGCACGTCCTGTCGAAGCAACGTGCAATTATTACTACTGCTGCTGATGGGGGCACGCACACGTAAGGAAGGAAAATAACAGCCAGGAATTCTGGTAAGGGGAGGATGCCATACGTCATAGAACACAGGAACAGGCTTGGCTTGAATCCTTTTTGCTTCAGGATCACCATCACTACTCCAAGCTCACCACAGACTTCGCATTCATGGGAGCTTTCTCCAGCAACCGTTTCTTTTTATGAGACACTGCACCGCTTGCAGTGGCAGCTACTCTACGACACCTGCTCGCTGATTTACAGCTGCCCGGCTCGGTATGTGGAGTCACGATCACCTGTGGGTTGCACCTGTTGTGACTCTTCCTTGGCGGTTTCTTTAGCTTAGTTATTTTGCATGGCACCAAGGTTTAAGGTTCTCTAGGACTTCAGGGTCATGTGGTAACTGCATTTTCCAAATTGTTTCTGACATTAAACAGCAAGCACCCTGGTTGTGCTTGTCACTATGCCACAGTCACCTGTGTGGTGCATGAAGCAGTGGTTTGAACCATTGAAGGGTGCACTGGTGTCTCTTAAGCTGTCCTGGGCACTCATCGGTAAGTAATATTTGTGCTGGTGATCCAATATTCAACGACAAACATTGCAGCAAGAAGTTACTTTTCAGTGTGCACACATTACTGTTGTACAGCCTAAAATACTTCAACGGTGAAGAATAGGAGAGTGACTTGCTTCAGGCTACTGGAACACGTTATTGTGTGGGCCTTTCTTTTATGGAGGGGAGGGGAGGCGAGAGCAGAAGAGTAGCAGAACCAGGCACAAATAAAAATTGAAAAAATCCGCAGCGGAAAAAAATAAATAAATAAAAGCAGTGTGAAGAGTTGCGTTGCTTACACGTCACAAACTCGTGTCAAAAACGCAGGCTATACTCTGTTTCACCTAGTGTTGTACCGCAGGAAAGGCTACAAGCGCGAGCTCCTTGCTCTAGAGCACAGCTCGACGGTACAAGTTCTCGTGCAACAAGGGCAGCTGCCAACGCTATGAGCTCGCGCTTCTGGCCTTTTCTGCGGTACAACATAAGGTGAAACTGAGTATAGACGGAGAACGACTCATTATTAATGCGAGACAGGGACACAAATAATAAAACGAAGAGACGCGCGTGTGGTTGCCCTTCACTTTTATTTTTTTATTTTCCCCTTGTTTTTCCTTACTCCGCAAAGCCGACATAGTACGAGAAAACACGCAGAAGTAGGAGAGCAAAGAGGCTCCTCGGCGGGCTTTGCCGTCTCGCGCGGTTCTGGGGTATTCGTATTGGAGTTTGGATCATTGGTAAAATGTATGGGCTGCGCGGAACTGAGCGCTGCGTGACAACCATGCGTGCGTTCATCGGTGGTTTTGTACGTCACCACCATCGGCAAAGTGGGCGACTGAGCACGTCTACCGGTGCAAGGCGAGCTTCGCGCGGATGATCACGGAGGATGATGATAAAAGCGGCCGACGCGATCGCGGGGTGAAACGGTCGACGGGACGATACGCATTCAACCGGAGTCTGGGTTGTTTAATGCACCAGCCCTAGCACGTCCACACACACACACGCACAAAGAAACATTACTTGTGAAACTGGAACGGAATTAACACAATACAATTTTCGCATAAAATGCACACAATCGCCGATGTCGTGTTCGCGTTGACAGCGCGGTTTGTCGGTCGTGGGAACAGCGCCGTCACTTTCGAATAGCCAACAAGATCCGACCCGACATGAAGAAGTCGAAAGCGCCATCCGCCGCCCTCGCGGCTCTCCGCCGTCACTCTAGCCGATGTATTTTTCTCCTAGCCGAGCTAAACCATTTGGCGTAGTCAAGCCAAGACGCCTTGAAGTTTACTTTTCGGCCGCTAACAGCGCTTGACGAGGTCGCCCGAGGTCGTATCACTCTCACCCCACATATCCCCTCCAACCCTTCCACACATTCCCGAGACCCGTCCGTTCCCCCTTCCTCTCTACCATAATGACCGCAGCCTTCTTAGCATACGGAGCGGACCACCCCACCCACCAAAAGCTGCAATCAGCGTGAGACTCCCTCCCTCTCCCCCTCATTAGGGAGGGTCCCCGTTTTGAAGGCGGATTCCGGGCCGGATTCCGAAGTATACCCAGTTTAAGATAACCAACCTATCAGACGATCCCCGTTTAGGGCTAGCGCATAATTTCCCGATTCGAATGGCACGTTCAAACGTGTGGTCACGTGCAAGGTCAAACGGGCACCTGTATCAAACGGGCACTCGTATCAAACAGGCACCTGTATCAAATGGGTACCGTTTCGAGCGGGTACCGTTTCAAACGGCTACCCGTATCCCATAATCACGTTTGATCCAAACGGGTCGACAAGTTTGCACCCGTTTGATTTACCAGTTTGCCACCCGTTTGAATTTCAAATGGTTTTTTTCAGTAGGGTCGCAAAGTCTCCATCGCCTCCTGAGAACTTCAACGACCATCGGCCTGCCAAGCTTGGCAGAGCCAAAGTATTACCAACGAACGGAACCATCATTTACTAGCGCGTTGGCATTGACGTGCTAGGCCCACTTCCTCGATCTAAATCTGGTAACAGGTTCTCGCTAGTCATTGTTGACTACTTTACAAAGCGGCCGCAGGTTATTCCAATTCTAAACCAGACCGCCCATGAAATTCCTGACGCCCTGGTGAAGAATTCGATCACCAGGTACGGAACGCCCCTAAGCATTCACACGGATCAAGGCAGCTGGTGCTTTGAACCTCACGTATTTCAAGAAGTTTGCAAGATCTTCATGATCGCCAAGACGAGGACCACACGTTTCCACCCTCAGTCTAACGACTTGGTAGAAAGAATAAACCGCACTATCTTACAACATCTGTCGATGTTTATACATGATCGTCAAGACGACTGGGACAGCATCGTGCACCTATTTTTGTACGCATACCGTACAGCAGCTCACGAGGTCACCGGTTATACGCCAGCGATGATGCTGCTCGGCCACGACCTTTGTATGCCCCCTGAACTAACCATCCCACGAGCATCAGAACCGGCCACAGACCCTGTGTCTTTCGTGAGCAAGCTGAGAACAAACCTCGAGCGTATGCACGCATTTGCTCGACAACGGCTGTCAAGCGGCCTCGCTCGCATGAAGACCCAGTATGACGCACATCTCACAACACGCCCTTTTTCACCAGGCGACAGGGTAAGGTTGTATAACCCGAATCGGAAACGAGGACTGTCCCCAAAGCTGCTGCGTCACTGGCAAAGACCCTTTACAGTCGTGAAACGGCTCAGTGATGTGGTCTATCGCATGCGTCAAAACGATGGATCCCGGGCTCTCGTGATTCACCGTGATCGACTATCCTTGTATGAAGGACTTAGTTAAACCTGTATAAAAGACGGAAGGGGGATTATGTAGCGAAGGTGATGTCGCGGAAAAGAAGACAACGAGGAAAAGAACACAGAGCGCTCGGGACAGAGTTGTAAGCCTCCGAGCAAAGCAAGCGGACATCCAGTAAATGAACAGCTTGTAAGCGGTAAAGGCTACATTTGGTTTTACAGAAAACATTGCTCAGCTTTTCGAGACGTGTCACGTTTTTATTCTCGAGCCATTTCACACCTTAACTTATCGTTACGATAAATTAAGTTATGATTGACGATAAATTAAGGTCCCCCAAAAGCGCGGCGCCGGATTTCTAAGGGCTATTATTCAAAATTGTGCGAGAGTTAGTCGGGCCAAGATGGACTCCAGCAGCGCGCTCTTGAAAGCGAATTAGTTTTAGTGCAACACAAAGTGCAATCAAAAATTATACCTTAGAAACCCTGAACAGTGGTACAGGAGAAAAAAAAAAAACAGGCTGTAAGAGTTAATTTTTTTTTTTGTGCAAGACAATACTGCGGATATTGTAAAACGCCAAGACGTGCATGCGGCCCATTTTATACCACCGCACAGTTTCAATCCTCGACTGCGTCACTCCTAGCTATAAACTCTATAAACAAACTTCATGCGGATAAATATATTATAGTCTGTCAAACACCAGGAGATTTTCAAGTCGGAAAAAAACCTCTTTAGCTTTACTTTAAGTGTACGCATCCGTGAAATATAATTTAAATGATAACAACATTGACAATCGTGAAGGCCATTCAGAAGGCTGCTTTTTTTGCTGTTGATATGTTGATGTTTTTGTGTATGCTTGCAGTTTGAGCTGGCCCTGAATTATGTATCATGCAGTTCCGTATATTTATATATGGTATTATTGCTATATGTCTTTCTATCTACGTTTCAAGATTCGTGCTCTCAGTGTTGGATAAACAACGTCCTCTACTCGATTATTTCCCTGTCTGGGCACGAATCCGTGGATGCGACCAAGATTTAAGATTACCTACAGCAATATACGTCGTGACTGCCAAAAACACAAAAACTCCGGTTAACAGCGGTGCAGGAATTTGCGCCTACGTGAAAATCGGACCACACATATATAGCTTCTAAACCCGATTCCGAAAATCTGGCATTCAACAAAAAGAAATTGAAATCCCTAAGTTAAAATAACGCGATATAAAACAGTTAACAGTGTCTTGAATCTTTCATTAGCCGTGAGATTGGGATAGTAATGCCATACACAATATATAGAGAAATAGATAACACAAACTAATATCGGATTTTTTAAGTAAATAGTTGAATTAGATGATATCGAATCTATATTGGCGTTATCTTCAAATGTCCCAAAAAGCAGACTTGGAAGTAATCCGTTACAAGTAACGGAATTACTTGCAATTAATTACTTTTCTAGTAATTTTGTAAATAATCCGTCACTTCTTTGAAAATGTAATTTGTAATCTAATTTCATTACTTTTTCAGTAACGCGTTACTGAAATTACTCGTTACAATTTTTCCGCCCCGTCAAAGAGAAAAATAGAGAGGAAAAATGGCGATGCAACGGCCTTCGCGCTTCTAGCATGGTAACACAAGACGGGGGTTCGCTCGCGAAGAGATCTAGTGCTGGCGAAGGAAAGGAATTCACGGAAACCGCGACAGCCCAGCCAGAGCCCGTTTCTGGATTTGTTCGTACGGGCAGTCAGGCTGGGAGGATTCGACTGTCTACATGAAGGCAACAAGCTTCGACTTGGAAAACGAACGGACTGCTTCGAGCGCACAAAAGAGCAGAAAACTAATGGCCCATAAAACCATCGAGTGGGAGTCGTGAAGAGTACGAACGTGGGCACTGTGACCGTGGTGCAGATGTCCGCTCGCCCCCTTCCCGCCCCCTCCCCCCTCCTTTCCGCCCCACCCCCAGTGTGTTGTCCCCCAAAAACCAATCAGCTTTTTTTTTTTTTTGTCACACGTGACCGTCCTTTGGTTGTCGATGTTCTGACTACACACACCCACCCCGCAGACAAAAAAGAATTGTAACGAGATCTTGACCCTGTTCATCTTTGACAGCGCTGTGAAAGCTAAATACTGGCTGGACAAACCAGCTTTGTGTTTTCTCTCACTTGACTTCGCACTAGCGGATGCGTAAGGCACAAACATAAGGGAAGCGATGGCAGCAGCTCATTGGAACAGAAAAAGAATGTAGCATCAACACTACTGTCAGTTCAAACAGTAACTTTAGACATCAGGCGATAAGGTGGTCGGGGAGCACAGCCAAAATGGCTTGGGACTTCGAAGCTGAACCCATATTCCTAGAAACGAGAATGTTGGGGTTCTCGTCAGCGGATTGTGCCTACGGGAACTTAATCCGACATTTTAGGGAAAGGGAACACAGCCCGAGTTTTCTGAGAATAAACAGTGGCTGACTTGGACACAGTAGGGTGCCTCCACAGGAGCTAAGGTAGCGCAAGGCGGCTGTAAACGCGTGAGATACATTGAAGCCTGCTGTTCACTGAAAATTGTGTTTTTTTAATATTTTCTAAACGGAAATATCAGCTTGGCTGAAATATTGTGGATGAATATTTCGTGTGAAGTTTCAGTTTTGATTAGTTTGATGACCAAGAAAAAAGATCAAGTGGGTCAAGGCCGGATAACAACCTTCAACAAGAGGTACTCTAAAATCTGCCCAAACGCAAGTACCGGATGTACGTCTTACAGCCAGTTGGTTTTAGTGGCTAAACCAAGACCACATCTTCAGGAGAGTCGTGTTCTAAAGTTTGCCGTTGTCATATTTCGAATGGTGTGCGTGCCTCCGCCACCCATGTGCATTCGTCGCATGTTCATGGGATTCAGTTCTGTCCCGGGTGGACAGCGCTAGATTCGTTCATATCGAACACCTGTTCCAGTCCTTTAGAGTTTTAGAGATCCATCGTCGTAAAATTATTATCCTAAAATAATCGGTAGATGTAGTACTGAATCTGTTTTTTTTTTGATGGGGCCCGAAATTCCCCCCACAAACACGCAGTAGATATTGCAGTTATTTTGCGTGTTTCTTTAAAGTAACGCAAAAGTAATTGAGTAAAGTAACGAAGTAATTAATCAGTTACTTTTTACGGGGAGTAATTTGTAACGGTAATCCACTACTTTTTAGGCCAAGTAATTGTAATTGTAATTAATTACTTTTTTGAAGTAACGGGCACAAGTCTGCCAAAAAGTACATACTGTAAAACCTTTAACGCTCGCAAGCCCTTAAAAGGGTTATGGCACGCCAAAAATAAAATATGAGATAACAGTGCTGCTAGGACCCATTGTATGTTTCTATAATCCTGCTATACGTGTATTTGTTTTGCAAATGGCGCGATAGTTTTGTGGATAAATCGATTCATATGCGGGTCTCTCGGAGGGGTGGTTCCAGGCGGAGCTGGAGGCTGGTAACGTAGCCAGCCTTCCGCGCGGCGTCCCCTAGCATGCACTCACAGACTTGGCTCTCTTGGCGTCTCGAAGCTTGCTCGTTTACCTTCCGCGTTTTGAGCATGCGGTTTGTGAAGACTACGTCTACGGCATCGATCGCCTTGTCAGAGTGTTCGACATTGGCCGCAGCAGCGATGAGAGTGATTGCTATCAAGAGATGTTGGAAGCTGTTCATTTTGCTGCGACCTGCTGGCGACCAGCTCCAGCGACGGCGAGTTACTGACGAAGTCGCCGTGGTCAGCGTCGTCGGGGAATATCTCCAAGGCGCATGCAGGGTGGAAGGTCAACGGGCCGGGGACGAGAGCGAGAATAGCGTTCGGGTTACCGAGTTGCGTGAGCGGTTTTGAACGTAACTTGGCGAGGATAGCTTGGGCGATCACGGGGGCGACTAGAATGAGAGAGCATTCATGATCACCTGGTTTATAGACACCATGGGTGTGACTAACTTGGACAGTGTTGCCTGGCCGCGAGATAAAGATAATAAAAATTCATAAATTGAATATTGCAATTACCAGAGCTCTACAAACCGCGTACCTTGGCGCATATACTAAGTAGCCTATGCGCATTCCATTCCAAGAATAATCTATCCGTTTAATTTGCGTGTCATAACCCCTTTCATTTTCACGAATTTCGCGAATTGCAAAATTCGAGAAATTTAAGGGCACGCGAAAATTTCGGGCCTTAAGGGTTTCAATGCAGACGTCTTGAGTTGGCGAAATTTAGTGTCCTCTGTAACCGATTCGAGAAAAATAAGGAACAAGAAAAGAAACGATTTTATATATATATAAACCTTCCCTATCTTTATGTACCGAGATATTCCTGCTACGGTCGAAGATACACAGACATTTTCTATGTAGCGATATTTTCTGAACTTATCAAAACAATCCGAGACAGAGGAAAGCGAAAGTTCACACCATGAGAAGAGAAGGCGAAAGTCGAAAACAGATGGCTGTGTTTGAAAATCTCGCGAATGTGCCAAACGGCTTTCTTCTGTCACCTTGTCCGTCCTTGCCTCAAATCTCACTCAAGAAAGCAAAAAATAAAATCAAAACATATTTCTGAACTTCTTCTGTGTCTTCAATTCAAGCCTAGAGATCTTTCCTTCTGCTCTCTTTGTCTGCTGCCTGGTCTTTTTTTCACGCGTTTTTTTTTTGTTGTTGTGGTTGTGTTTTTTTTTGTTTGTTTGTTTGTTTTTTTTTTTTGAAAAGGGGAAAAAAAAGGGGGGGGGGGAAGGTAGTTGTCAGATGTGCGTACAGAGGAATACAAAGCAATGTTGTGAAGCTCTCTGCCGTCCTTGGTACGCAGCATATTTCCAGGCTAAGAGCGAAGGAGTCAGTTTTCATGACCAAATACGCACGAAAAGGAGTGTCAAAGTTCTTCGTGCCGGTAATTTAATTCCGTGTTCGTCTCGCCGATCGCAGAAATATGTTGCAAAACGAGAATGCGAGCTACTCGATCGTTGGTGACTGTCCTTTCACGGAGGCAATACGCTCGCGGTAAATCTACAAGCCGCTTTATGTTAGTGGCACCCCAGTTTCTCACGAATCGTTCTCAACGCGGTTGAGCCAACGCAAGCGAGCTAAGAGCGAGCGAGCCAGTTTCCATTATTAAATACGCGCGAAAAGACGTGTAGAAGTTCTTCGTACGGCTAATTTAGTTCCGTATTTTCCTTGTCTCATGATCGTATTAGGAGATGTTTATCGGCGAGACCGAAAGAGGCAAGTAATACTATTCAGAGTTTTACAGCGACTGACCTCGGAAAGCCTTTGTCGGAGGCAGTCGAAACTTTTCTGAACTATTCCGTGGGGCAATTGTCTTCGTCGTTGAAGATTTTCTTTTCCCGTCGGCACGGCAAAAATCTCATACCGTTTCGCAACCCTGTTTGTGCAATCCACAGCGCAGTAGGATGGTAACGCGTTGCCGCCAAAATCATAATAAAAAATAAATAGGAATACCCTCGGCCTGGCCGTAAGCAACGAAGCAACCACCACGCATCGCAAAATTATGGCGTTGATTAATACGAGACCACCGAAACGCGCGCTATCACAGGAAGGTAAGGGTCACGTACCGCGCACGATCTAAAATATGGGAAGGGAAAGATAACTTTTGAGAGGGAAAGGCATGGTCGAAGATAAATTTATCTTCCCCATTTCAGGCTATGGTTTGCGCTCCCTTTCAGTACTTAGGGACCTCATCTGGTTCGGACCTCTAGCGCTACCTTAGGCAAATTGTTCTGCGATGCGTAGTTTAATTTAAAAGATAATTAAATCTTGCAAATTTTTTTTTTGGGGGAACACCGCGTAGAACGGTTCTTTATAATGAGTTTAGTGACAATCAATGACGATTTGGATCTGTTTATTGTCAAAAAGACAACATTTTAAGGCCTTCTAAGTATTACTCGATGAAGCAGAAGTCATTGTGCGACGAGTGACCTTCTGAAACGAGGTTTAGACGACTTGGTGGTGTCGTCTGCGGCTGCTGCCGCTATAGCAAATACGCAAAAATGAAGAAAAAATATACTCTAAATCACTAATATTTATGTAAAAATACTGGAAGCCTGAAAAGCAAATAAACTTTATTCTGTGACCAATCACTGCCACCCGGTTTGCTCAGTGTGGTACGCTCTCACGACTCGTACACATCAATACGGCGGAAACAGGCAGTGCCAAAAAATGGGAGCTCCCAGGAACCTCTGGTGCCAGTGTCTTTATACACAACCGAATAAAGGCTGAGATGTAGGAAACTTCACAAATCTATTCAACTGATTGGACCACTTGCAGTGATCTTTGACTTAAGATTTCATTGGCCTAGGAAGAATTGAACGACTGAAAGAAACCGAACGATTTAGCATATTGTTGTGTAGCGAAGGTGATGTCGTGGAAAAGAATACAACGAGGAGAAGAACACAGAGTGCTCGCGACAGAGTTGGAAGCCCACGGAGCAAAGCAAGCGGACGTCCAGGAAATGAACAGCTTGTAAGCGGTAAACGCTACATTGGTGTTACAGGTGGGATTTAGAGGATTTCACTGAGGTCCGGACGAGGATGAAAGGCGCAATCTTCGGGAGCCTTTCATCTTCGTCTAGGGGACCGATTGCCTGACTCCATGGAGCCCCGTGTCGTTGACGTTCCAGCCCACACCTCTTGGGGCACCAAAGCCTACGACCAAAACCATCAGCATACAACGGTACCGCTCCTTGGCCCCCCTACATATCACAATTTAACTTCATCGCTGACGCGAACAATTGGTCCGAGGCGCAAAAGGCTCAAACATTGGCCGCCCATCTCGCCAGACCAGCGTTGACCCCATTGCATCATAGGGTCACAGCTGGTCCGGCGTTGACCATATGATGCAACAAAATCGTCAATCCTACTAGGCATTGCGCTTTGGGGAAGGGCAGCTTCGGTTCCTTCGTCACACACAACTTCGCAACCATCGTCAGTCTGGGCTGGAGACCATCTCCGACCTTGTGGATGACATTGAATGCCTCGCATGTTTTGCGTTCCCAGACTGCCCAGAGGACACGGTGGATGCTGTCGTTACTATTGCATTTTTCGACGCAATCTCGTCTGTCGAGGTACAGGATGCGGTTCGCCACACACTTGTGCCTTGGAGGTACAGGCCGCCCGACAGGCATCTCGATCCACGCGTGTAGGGTCTTTCATGCTACCGCAAACTCCAGCTATAAAGACGCCAACACCTCCAGCTCCAATTTGCTGGAATTGCCACTAGCAAGGTCACACGGGGTCGCAGTGCCCCAATTATGACCTTGCCTCTGGTAGCCGGATCAAACGACAATGGCTCCGAGAAGAATTACGTCAACTCGCGTCTTGGCTTCATCTTTGACTTCCATCTACCTCCAAGGCGTCGTAGACGGGGTACCAGTGCGTGCATTTGTCGATACCGGCGGAACAAACTCTGTGATCCGGTCAGAAGTTTTGGTGACGGCAAACCGAGTTATCCAAGCAAACTCCGGTGGCTATGCTCTACAGACCGCAACAATTGAGACGGTAGCTGAACTAGGCTGCACTACCGTGCCTTTCACCGTGGACAACCTTCAAACTTCTTTGCCCGTTGTCGTCGCGGCTGTCGAGGAGCTGTACATTCTTGGCAATGATTTTTCTCTAAGCACACAAATGCGTGATTGACTTCAATGCCGGATTGCTGCATTTGGGAACCGACTCGTTTCCTCTGGGTGCTGCCACAGTGACGGTTCTCTGCGACAGTGAACCCCCAATAAATGCCGAGTTCCCGTGTCCGTGTCCTCATGTATTACCAACCAGGTAGCCCCACACGTGTTACCTCTCTACGAGGGCGCGACTGTTGGCCTCGATAAAACCAACGCGGGTAAGCTTCATCACCTACTTGACAGATTTACAAAACTTTTCAGCACCGGAGACAGGGATATGGGCTTGTCATCAGCAGCTACACACCCCACCGTGACGGGACAAGCTCTGTACGACAGTCTCCTTGACACGTTCCCCTTGCACAACAGTTATCCGTTAACGACATAATAAAGACCATGCTACAGCAGGGCATGATTGAACCCGCGTGTTCCTTTTGGTCTTCACCAGTCACACTGGTGAAGAAAAAGGACGGGTCAACATGGTTTTTGCGTGTATTATCGACGACTTAATGATGTCACCAAGAAGGACTCATTTCCTTTGCCTTGAACTAACGATATCTTGGACGCTCTCGCAAGCTGCGAGTGGTTTTCTACTCTTGACCTCAAGAGTGGAGATTGGCCGGTTCCCGTACACCCGGATGATTGAGGAAAGACTGCCTCCAGTACAGGTCATGGCTCATATCAATTCCGAGCGATGCCCATTCCGGCTCTGCAACGCCCCGGCTACATTCCAGAGATTAATGGAATCTGTGCTGCATGTTTGAATAGAAACAGTTTGTCTTGTATACCTCGACGACATTGTGGTATTATGCAAGACATTTTCCGAAGCCATGGCGAATCTCGAGCTCGTGCTTGAAAGTTTCAAAAGGCAAACCTAAAATTTACACCAAAGAAAAGTTCGCGGTGCACAAACCAGGTTGAGTACCTCGGGCAGACCATTTTGACGGACGGGGTTTCCACAGATCTTCGGAAACTCTCTGCTATTGCCGAGTGGTCAACCCCGAGATCCAGCGCTGACGTTCAAAGCTTCACTGGGGTGGCATCGTACTACCGAAGGTTCGTCCCTAGGTTCCTCCACATCAGCAATCCCGACAGAAAAGGAAGCCCCGTTTGTCTGGTCTCCAGATTGCCAACTGGCCTTAGAGACACTTAAAACGGCCCTCACGTCTCCAACAACTCTTGCCTTCCCAAAGAAACAAAACACCATTCATCCTTGACACCGACGCTAGCGCCTCGGCAGCCGGTGCTGTACTATCGCAAGATAGTACAACGCAATGACTCGCATAAGCGAGTCATTGCGTAATATAGTAAGGTTTTTACGAAGCCAGAACGCAACTACTGCACCACCCGACGCGAACGTTTGGCCATCATCGAGGCCAAAACCTATTTCCATCATTATCTTCTGGCACGGAAATTCATTATCTGAACCCACCACACATCATTAACTTGTATGTTGAGTTTTAGGACCCCTGATGGACAGGTCGCCCGATGGCTGGAACGCCTTCACCAATACAACTTCGACAAACAGCATCGCCCCGGCTCACTCCACACCAATTCCGACGGCTTTTCGCGTGGCCCATGCGGTGAGAAGTCGTGCAAGCAATGCACAAGCATTGCAAAACGCAGCTGCATCTCGCTCAAAGCAATTCCTTGTGGCAACGAAGCGTGGACACCGGAAAGTCTTCGGACAGCTCAACTTGAGGATCCAGACATCGGCCTGCTCATACAATGGAAAATGAAGAATAAACGACCTCAAGGAAAAGAGGTATACAGCTGATCTCCTACCCTTAAGGGCTACTTGGTGCAATGGGACTCTTTATACCTTCGGGACAACGTTCTCTATCGACACTGGGAGTCCGCTGCGGGTGGCTCTCCCGTCTGGTAACTGGTAGTGCCACACAGACTCTGCTCCCACGTATTTCAACAACTGGACAGCAGTTCAGAAGGAGGACACTTCGGCGTGAATCGCGCGATAAAAAAGATTCGCCAACGCTTCTACTGGCTGCAGTGCCACAGTGACGTGAAGCAGTGGTGTCTTCAGGCGACATGTGCGCCTCCCGTAAAGGGCCTCACGCCAAACAAAGAGCACCACTTCAAGAGCATGTGATGGGGGCGCGTTTTGAGCGCGTTGGCATTGACGTGCTAGGCCCACTTTCCCGCTCTAAATCTGGTAACAGGTTCTTGCTAGCCATTGTTGACTACTTCACAGAGTGGTCTAAACCAGACCGCCCCTGAAATCGCTGACGCCCTGGTGAAGAATTGGATCACCTGGTGAAGAATTGGATCCGAGTGAATGCCCCTGAGCATTCACTCGGATCAAAGCAGGAGCTTTGAATCTCACGTATTTCAAGATGTTTGCAAGATCTTCAACATCGCCAAGACGAGGACCACACGTTTCCACCCGCAGTCAAACGGCTTGGTCGAAACAATAAACCGCACCATCTTACAGCATCTGTCGATGTTTGTAAATGATCGTCAAGGTGACTGGGACAGCATCGTGCGCCTGTTTTCGTACGCATACCGTACAGCAGCTCACGAGGTCACCGGTTATACGCCAGCGATGATGCTGCTCGGCCATGACCTTCGTATACGCTGTGAACTAACCATTCCACGAGCATCAGAACCAGCCACAGACCCTGTGTCTTTCGTGGGCAAACTGACAACAAACCTCGAGCGTATGCACCCATTTGCTCGACAACGGCTGTGAAGCGGCCTCGCTCGCATGAAGAGCCAATATACGCACATGTCACAACACGCCCTTTTACACCAGGCGACAGGGTATGGTTGTTTAACCCGATTCGGAAACGAGGACTGTCCCCGAAGCTGCAGCTTCACTGCCAAGGACCCTTTACAATCGTGAAACGGCTCAGTGACGTGGTCTATCGCATACGTCAAAACGATAGTTCCCGAGCTCTCGTGGTTCATGCACCGTGATCGACTGTCCTAGTATGAAGGACTTCGTTAAACCTGGATAAAATTACAGAAGACGGGAGGGGGATAATGAAGCGAAGGTGATGTCGCGGAAAAGAAGGCAACGAGGAGAAGAACACAGAGTGCTCGCGACAGAGTTGGAAGCCTACGAGCAAAGCAAGCGGATGTCCAGTAAATTAACAGTTTGTAAGCGGTAAACGCTACCATAGAGTTATTATAATGTACGCTAGAGGCTCAACTGTCGCTAGTGTGCTGCTGCAAATTGAAGCCGACAGCAACCAGTCCGAAATTGACTTCCGGTAATGCATTTCTATGGGAAAAAGCGAGTGCATTTTCTCTCTGGGATCGGTTATAACAGCAAATATCACGAATAATTCGTATGCACTAGGTACCTTGGAACATTTCTCAGTCACGCAGACGAAATAATTGGTCAGTTACAGCGTTTTTATTTGAAATTCGTGGCACGAAAAACGGTGCTAAAACCGCTTCGTACGTGTATTTATGTGCACTGTCGGACACTGTTAGCTCGAACACGGCGTCGGCGCTTTCCAGCATGGGGGATATACGTGCCAAGCGAACGAAGGATATGTGGAAAACCAAGAGAGACGCCAAGAACTACGTAGTAACACCGGATAAGGAACTCCTTGTGCATACAGACGATCAAAAATAAATTGAAAGCCACGTAATATAGCCAGATTTGCAATAAATAACTACTGATTTATTCTTAAGTTTCTGCTTCTAAATATGTGCGAAGATGCTTGTTCAGTGTTCAAATCATCCCCCGTACGCTCCGAATCTTTGCAAATAGGGCGAAGCTTGAGAACAGTTGCCCGATTAAAACTGCCCGACATAGGAAATAATAAAAAGACACCTTTCGTAGCCCACATACCTAATTTCTAGCAAATCGTAAGGATGCAACGGGCATATTAGCAATATATAAGTGCCACCGGAATGTTAGCGAACCTTGAACGCACTCTACATTCTTTTTTCGATTGTTATTTTGCTTAGAATCGTCGCTCGTTTTTACATATCTGCCATGGAACATAGATTTGGGCCTGAAATATAGCGAAGTATAACATCGTTCAGTGGTAAAGAAGAATGCTGTAACTAAAGCAATTACACTTTCAAAATGTTAATAAATGTACATACGATCCGGTACAACCGAAATCACAAAAGTTATTCGTGTCATTTTCCCGCGAAGAGACAAAATTCACGGGCGTTTTCCCATAGAAATGGACAGGAGCACCGCAAAAGTAGACTGGTTGCTGTCTGCTTCAATTTGCCTCCCGGAAGTCGCATAGACACTAGCGCCAGTTGAACCTCTAGCGTACATTATAACTCTATGAACGCTACAGTTGCTTTTACAGAAAACATTGCTCAGCTCGTCGAGACGTGTCACGTTTTTATTCTCTAGCCATTTCACACCTTAATTTATTCTTACGATAAATTAAGGAGTGATTAACGATAAATTAAGGTCCCGCAAAAGCGAGGTGTCGGATTTCTAAGGACTATTGTTCAAAATTGTGTGAGAGTTGGTCGGGCCGAGATGGACTCCAGCAGCGCGTTCTTCAAAGCGAATTCGTTTTAGTGCAACACAAAGTGCAATCAAAATGATACGTTGGAAACCCTGAACAGTGATACAGGAAACAAATCCAGGCTGTATGAGTTGAAAAAAAAATTGTGCGAGACAATACTGCGGATATTGTAAAACGCCAAACGTACAAGCGGCCCATTTTATACCACCGCACAGTTTCAACCCTCGACTGCGTGACTTATAGCTATAAACTCTAGAAACAAACTTCATGCGGATAAATACATTATAGTCTGTCAAACACCAGGAGATTTTCAAATCAGACAGAACCTCTTTAGCTTCACTTTAGGTGTACGCGTCCGTGAAGAATAATTTAAATGTTTACATCAATGGCAATCGTGATGACAATTCAGAAGGGCTGCTTTTTTGCTTTTGATATGTTGATGTTTTTGTGTTTGTTTGCAATTTCAGCTGGCCCTGAATTAATTATCATGCAGTTCCGTATATTTTTATATGTTATTATAGCCATATGTCTTTCTATTTACGTTTGAAGATTCATGCTCTCAGTGTTGGATACACAACGTCCTCTACTCCATTATTTCCGTGTTTGAGCACGAATCCGTGGATGCGACCAAGATCTAGCATTGCGTACAGCAATATTCGTCGTGACTGCCCCAAAAAAAATCTGGTTTACAGCCATACAGGAATATGCGTCCACGTGTCCACCGGACCACACCTATGCAGCTTCTAAACCCCATTCCGAAAATCTGGCTTTCAACAAAAAGGAACCCAAATCCCTAAGTTGAAATAACGCGATATAAAACAGTTATCAGTGTCTTGACTCTTTCATGTGCCGTTAGATGGGGCTAGTAATGCCATACAAAATATATAAAGTAAAATGTAACACAAACTATCATCGTTTTTTTTAAGTAGATAGTTGAATTAGATGAAATCGCATCTATATTGACGTTACCTTAAAATGTCCTAAAAAGTACACACTGTAAAATCCTTAATGTTCGCAAGCCCTTAAAGGGGTTATGACACGCCAAATATAAGATATAAGACATCGGTACTCCTAGGACCCATTGTATGTTCCTATAATCCTGCTATATTTGTTTTGGAAATGACGCGATAGTTTCGTGGATAAATCGATTTGAAGAAACCGAAGGTTCCTTCCCTTTATTTTACAGCAGACGAACTATATACAAGAAGCTATGTAAATAAATAAGATGTCTGAGATGTCCGAACACCGGTATGCTGCCCTCGGTCTCGAGCCTTCCCTCGTTCCTTCCTGTCTCCTCTTCCTTGTCTTCTCCTGGGACTGGTAGGTCACCCCCTTCAGGGGCTCCCCCCCTAGCAAAGAGGTCCAATGTAGGATTGGCTTGCGATTGGGTGTCATGTGTCAAAAGGGCGGCTGTGGGTTTTTTTTTGTTTTTTTCACTAGGCGCGAGAGTGGTGGATATTCCAATTTCGATGGGGTTGATTGGCACGGTGAGAATGTCGTCCTGTTGACAGTGCCAAACGGTCCGCACTATTGATGTGTGTACTCTGGCTTTTGTCGATGAACGCAGGCTTGAGGCGATCCACGGAGACGGTTTTATTGTGGCCATTGATGTTGAGACAAAAGTATTTGGCGTGACGGTCCATGAGGCGGAAAGGGCCATCATACCGGCATTCCACTTGTTTTCTATCCGTGTCACGACGAACAAATACATGGCTGGAGGTCATGAGGTCGTTAGGAATATAAGGGGCATGAAGCTGTTGGGACCGTGAGGGCGCCGGCCTAATTGCACGCATCGAGGTCCGAAGATGGGTCGCATAGCTGGCAGGATCATATTTCGTAGGGTTGTGACTAGAGTTGAAGAACTCTTCCGGGAGACGAAGGAGTCCACCATAGACCAGCTCTGCGGGCGTGCAGTCAATGTCCGCCTTGTGTGTGGCACGAAGTCTGAGTAACACCATAGGAAGTATGAAGCTTTGAGCGACGCTTTGAGTGTGCGGTGAAAACGTTCGACGATCCCGTTGCCGCTGGGATGATAGGTTGTCGTACGGATCCGGGTAGTTCCAAGAGGTGCCACAAGTTCTCGGAACAGAGAAGACTCAAATTTTCTGCCTCTATCGGTTGTGATAGATGACGGGACTCCAAAGCGGGCTACCCAACCAGACACGAACGTCTTTACAACCGTTTTGGCTGTGATGTCCGGGATGGGGAGCGCTTCCGACCAGCGAGTCTATCTATCAATGCACGTCAATATGCATTTGTTTCCATCAGATGGTGAAAGAGGGCCCACGACGGCTATATGAATAGCATCGAAACGAGCAGCCGGAAGTGGAAATGACATCGTAGGTGCAAATGTGTGCCGATGGACTTTTGCCTTTTGACATTTGATGCAGGTTCGCGCCTAATTCCGAACATCCTTATTAATTTCTGGCCAAACAAACCGCTGGGTTAGCATACGTTGGGTTACTCGAATTCCAGGAGGAGCCAGTGAATGGAGCGATTCGATGGTCTGACGTCGGAAAGCAAGTGGGTCGAAGGGCCGTGGCACTTGTGATGAGTAGTCACAGATGATAGGAACGTCAAACGTCGGGAGTACAATTGACTTGAAGTCAAGTCGATGATGTGAAGCACTGAGCTTCAGCAGTTCAGGGTCATCCTGCTGAGCCAGCGCTATCGCTTGGAAATCGATGCTTGCCGGTATGATGGAGGAGCAGGAACATGTCACGATACGCGAGAGCGTGTCAGCGGGACCGTTGTTTGTACCCTTTACGTGGCGAATATCTGTGGTGTATTCAGAGATGTACGCCATCTGGCGTATCTCGCGAGGGGTGAATCTGTCACTCGCAGACCTGATAGCGTAGGTTAGTGGCTTGTGGTCGGTAAGTACAAAAAAAATGTCGACCATCTAAAAAATGGCGGAAGTCTTTGATGGCTTGATGGATTGCGAGGAGCTCCCGGCCAAACGTGCTGTATCGGCTCTCTGTCGGGGTGACTTTTCTTGGAAAGAAAGCGACAGGTTGCCATGCACTGTGAATGTATTGTTGGAGAACGGCGCCGATTGCGGCATCGCAAGCGTCTGCCATGATGTTGGTGGGCGCATTCTGTTGTTTATGGGTGAGAAGAGTTGCGCTGGCCAGGTCACTTTTTATGCAAGAAAAGGCACGGGAGGCTGTGTTCGTCCAAGTGAGTGATGCGGGGTTGCACTTGACGCCCTTGAGAAGCTCAGTAAGCGGCAGTAGGGTGGAGGCACAATTTGGAATAAAACGTCGGTAAAAGTTGATTAATCCCAGAAACTACCGAAATTGCCGAACTGTTGACGGTTGTGGGAAGTTTTGGACGACCTCGACTTTTTCCGGAAGAGGTCGTACACCATGATGATCCACGCTGCGGCCAAGGAAATTGAGCTGAGAAACCCCGAACTCACATTTTGACTTATTAATTATCAAGCCGTATTCATTCAGGCGTTCAAAGAGCAGACGGAGATGTTGAAGATGTTGCTCTGCAGTGCTGCTGGAAACAAGCGGGTCATCTACATAGGCGTAAAAAATCTAAGAGGGAGGCCCCGGTCTCGAGCCTTCCCTCGTTCCTTCGTGTCTCCTCTTCCTTGTCTTCTCCTGGGACTGGTTAGGTCAACTTCTACAGATTTATATGCGCGTCCCTCGGGAGGGCGGATCCAGGCGGAGCTGGAGGCTGGCTCCGTAGCCAGCCTTCCGCGCTGCGTTCCTTTGCACGCACTCACAGACTTGGCTCTCTTGGCGTCTCGAGCTTCAGCCTCCTCGTTTACGTCCTGCATTTTGATCATGCGGTACGTGACAATTACGTCTACGACTCTACGGCATCGCTCGCCTTGTCAAAGTGTTTGACATTGGTCGCAGCAGCGATGAGTGGTTGCTAACAAGAAATGTTGGAAGCTGTTCATTTTGGCTACGACCTGCTGGCAACGAGCTCCAGCGACGGCGAGTTACTGACGAAGTCGCCGTGGTCGCCGTCGTCCGGGAATATCTCCAAGGCCCATGCAGAGTGGAAGGTCAACGGGCCGAGGGCGAGAGCGAGACTAGTGTTCGGATTACCGAGTTTCGTGAGCGGTTTTGATCGTACCGCGGCGAAGAGAGCTTGGGCGATCATGGTGGCGCCTAGAATGAAAGAGCTTTCATGATCACATGGTTCATAGATGCCACGGTGGGACTAACTTGGACAGTGTTGCCTGTCCGCGTAATGAAACTGATAAAAATTCTTAAATTGAATATTGCAATTACCGGAGCTCGAAAAATCGTGTAACTTGGTGTATATACTAAGTAGCCTATGAGCAGTCCATTCCAAAAATAATCTATCCGTTAATGTTGTGTGTCATAATCCCTTCAATTCTCGCGAATTTCGCGAATTGAAAAATTCGCGAAATTTAAGGGCAGGCGAAAATTTCGGGCCTTAAGGGTTTCATGGAGGTGTCTGGAATTTTCGAAATTTAGTCTCCGCAATTATGTCCTCTGTAACCAATTCGAGAAAAATAGGGACCACCAAAACAAAGGATTTTACAGTATATCAACCTTCTCAATATTTATGTATTGAGGTATTCCTGCTACGGTGGAAGATACACAAACATTTTCCATGTAGCTGTATTTTCTGAACATATCGAAACAATCCGAGACTAAGGAATGTGAAAGTTCACACCAAGAGAAGAGAAGGAAAACGTCGCAAACACAGCAATGTGTTTGAAAATCTCGCACTTGTTGCAAACGGCTTTCTTCTGTCACATCGGCCGTTCTTGCGTTCCCTGACGCCCAACGACAATTCTAGAAAGCACGAAAACAGAATCAAGCCATATTTCTGAACTACTTCTGTTTTCAATGCAAGGCTACAGATCTTTCTTGCTGCTCTTTTGTCTTTTGCCTTGCCTTTTTTCACGCGTTTGTTTTTTGTTTTTGGAAAAGAGGGGAAAGGGGGGGTGGGGTAGTTGTCGGATGTGCGTACAGAGGAATACAAAGCATTGTTGTGAAGCTCTCTGCCGTTCTTGGTACGCAGCATATTTCCAGGCTAGGAGCGAACTAGTCTGTTTTCATGATCAAATACGCACGAAAAGCCGTGTCAAAGTTCTTCGTGCCGGTAATTTACTTCCGTGTTTGTCTCGTCGATCGCAGAAATATGTTGCAAAATAAAAATGTGACCTGGTCGAGCATTAGTGACTCTTCTTTCACGGACGCAATATGCTCGTGGCAACACTACAGCTGTCTTTATTTTAGTGGCACCCCAGTCTCTCACGAATCGTTCTCAACTCGGCCGACTAAACGCGAGCGAGCTAAGAGCGAGCGAGCCAGTTTCCATTATTAAGTACGCGCGAAAAGACGTGTAAAAGTTCTTCGTACAGCTAATTTAGTTCCATATTTGTCTCATCTGATGATCGTATTAGGCGATGTTCAACGGCGATACCGAAAGAGACAAATAATACTTTTCAGAGTTTTACAGCGTCTTACATCGGAAAGTCTCTCTCGGAGGCAGTCGAAACTTTTCTGAACGATCCGGTGGAGCCATTGTCTTCATCGCTGAAGATTTTTTTATTTTTTTTCGTCAGGACGGCAAAAAGCTTCTTCTCTTTCGCAACGCTGTTTGTGCAATCCACACCGCAGCATGATGGTATCGCGTTGCCTCCAAAATCGTAAAAAAAATAAATAAGAATACCCTCGGCCGGGCCGTAAGCAACGGAGCTACTGTCACGCATCGCACAAGGATGGCGTCGATTTATTCGCAACTCGAGCAAAACGAACGGCACCTAGCGGGAAAACACTGAATTGGCCGGAATAGGTCCCCTCGGGATTTCTGCTTGTCTCTTTTGGCTTCTGTGTTTCTGTCGGCGGTTTGCGCGACAGAACAGTTCTACCGGAGACTGTGTCGTAACCGTAATATTGTCTTGTGAGTTAGGTTGCTCTGCACGTGACCTATGGAACCGCGTGAGCCCGACATTCTGCGTTTTTCAACGTTCATCAGCACCGTGGAAGGACAGTGGGCAGTCCTTTCCTCGTTTCCTCGAAGAAAGTCAAGCCTCTGGAAGTTCGCTTACCCTAACACATCACCGCAGGTTCGAAACGTGGAGGATCAAACGCGGGGGATCCAATTTTAAGTCCAATGCTTACTTGCTGCTGCCCCAGCGTTGTGCGTTGAGCTGGCACATGGCACGCCACGACCTAAATTCGACCGCCATATTTGCCCGATAGTGGAGTCCCCTAGAGGTAGCTGGAGTCGCGAATAGCAGACCACCGAATCGCGCGGTATCATAGGAAGGTAACGGTCACGTGTCGCGCGCGATCCGATTAATGCCAAGGGAAAGATAACCTTTGACATGGAAAGGACATGGGCGAAGAGAAATTTCACTTCCCCATTTCAGGCTACGGTTTGCGCTACCTTTCAGTACAGAGGAACCTTATCAGGTTCGGACCTCTAGCGTTACCTTTGGGCAAATCGTTCTGCGATGCGTAGTTTATTATTAAAGAAAATAAAATCCTGCAAATTTTTTGGGGGAACACCATGTAGAACTTTCTATTATAATGAGTTTGGTGATATTCAATGACGATTTACATCTGTTTATTGTCAAAAATGACATTCTAAGGCCTTCTATGTGTCACTCGATGAAGCAGAAGTCATTGTGCGACGAGTGACCTTCTGAAACGAGGTTTAGATGACCTGGTGGTGTCGTCTGCGGCTGCTGCCGCTATAGCAAATACGCAAAAAAAGAAATAAAAATATACTCTAAATCACTAATATTTGTGTAAAAATACTCAAAGCTTAAAAAGCAGTATATTTTATTCTGTGACCAATCACTACCACCCGGTTTGCTCACTGTAGTACGCTCTCACGACTCGTACACATCAATACGGCGGAAACACACAGCATCACGCGGCGCCATCATCGTCCAAAAATAGGAGCTCCAGGAACCTCAAGTGCTAGTGTCTGCATTCACAACAGAATGAAGGCTGGGATGTAAGGAACTTCACAAATTTCTTCAACTGAATCGACCACTTGCAGTCATCTTTGATTTCAGATTTCACTGGCCAAGGAGCATTTGAACGACTCAAAGAAACTGAATTATTTAGTATATTGTTGGTTTTACAGAAATCATTGCTCAGCTCTTCGAAACTTGTCACGTTTTTATTCTCAAGCCATTTCACACCATAATTTATCATTCCTTACCCCCCTCCCCCCCCCCCCCCCCTCCTCCAAAAGCGAGGCACCTGATTTCAAAATTTAAAAATTGTGCAAGGGTTAGTCGTGCCGAGACGAACTCCAGCAGCGCGCTCATGAAAACGAATTCGTGTTAGTGCAACACAAAGCGCAATAAAAAATGATACGTTCAAAACCCTGAACAGCGGTACAGGAAAAAGACTCAGACTGCAAGAGTTCCTTTTTTTTTCTTTGTGTGCGAGACAACCTTGCGGGCGGTGTAAAACGCCAATACGTGCAGGCGGCTCATTTTATACCACGGCACAATTTCAAACCTCGACTGCGTCACTCCTAGCAATAAACTCTTGAAACAAACTTCATGGGCATAAATATATTACAGTCTGTGAAACACCAGGAGATTTTCGAATGGGACAAAACCTCTTCAGCTTCGCTTTAAGTGTACACGCCTGTGAAGAACAATTTAAATGTTTAGATTATTGGCAATCGTGATGACAATTCAGAAGGGCTGCGTATGTTTGCTTTTGTTATGTCGATATTTTTGTGTGCCTGCAATTAGAGCTGGCCCTGAATTATCATGCAGTTCCGTTAATTTTTTTCGTGTATTATATGTCTTTCTATTTACGTTTGAACATTCATGCTCTCAGTGCTAGATAAAGAGCGCCGTCTACTTGATTATTTCCTTGTCTGAGCATGAATCCGTGGAAGCGACCAAGATTTAAGATTACCTACAGCAATATGCCTTGTGACTGCCAAAAAACAAAAATTCTGTTTACAGCGTTACGGGAATTTGCGTCCACGTGAACACCGGACCACACCTATATAGCTTCTAAACTCGGTTACAAACGTCCGGCTTCCAAGAAAAAAAAAAAAAACGAAATTCCCTAAGTTGAAATGACGCGACACAGAACAGTTAGCATTGTCTTGACTCTTTCATAGGCCGTTAGATTGTGCTAGTAATGCCATACAAAGTATATAGAGTAAACGATAACACAAACTAACATCGGACTTTTTAAGTAGATAGTTGAATTATATGAAATCGAATCTATATTGGCGTTAGCTTCAATTGTCCCAAGAAGTACATACTGTAAAAGGGGTTATGACACGCCAAAAAGAAGATATTACATCACAGTACTGCAAGGACCCATTGTATGTTCCTATATTTCTGCTATATTTGTTTTGAAAATGGCGCGATAGTTTCATGGACAAATCGATTTATATGCGGGCCTCTCGGAGGAGCGGATTTGGGCGGAGCTGGAGCCTGGCTACGTAGCCAGCCTCTCGCGCGGTGTCTCTTTGCACGCACTCACATACTTGGCTTTCTTGGCGTCTCGAAGCTTCCTCGTTTACCTTTCGCGTTTTGAGTATGCAGCCTGTGACGATTACGTCTACGGCATCGCTCGCCTTGCCAAACTGTTCGACATTAATCGCAACAGCGATGAGAGTGATTGCTATCAAGAGATGTTGCAAGCTGTTCATTTTTACTGCGACCCGCTGGCGACCAGCTCCAGCGACGACAAGTTACGGACGAACTAGCTTTGGTCACTGTCGTCCGGGAATATCTCGCAAGCTCACGCAGGGTGGAAGGTCAACGGGCCAAGGGCGAGGGCGAGAATAGCGTTCGGGTTACCGAGTTGCATGAGCGGTTTGGATCGTAACTTGGAGAGGATAGCTTGGGCTATCATGGGGGCGACTAGAATGAGAGTGCATGCATGACCACGTGGTTTATGAACACCATGGGTGTCACTAACTTGGGCAGTGTTGCCTGGCCACCAGATGAAAATATTAAAAATTCGTAAATTGAATATTGCAACTACTAGAGCTCGAAAAACCGCGTAACTTGGCGGATTTACTAGTATCCTCTGCGCATTTCAATCCAAGAATAATTCATTCGTTTAATTTGCGCGTCATAACCCCTTTAATTTTTGCGAATTTCTCAAATTGAAAAAAAAAACTCGCGAAATTTAGGGGCCGCGATTATATCCTTGGTGACCGATTGGAGAAAAATAGGGGCCACAAAAACAAAGGGGTTTACAGTATATCAACATTCCCAATTTTATCTACTGAGATATTCTTGCTACGGTCGGAGACGCACAAACATTTTCTATGTAGCTATATCTTGTGAACACATCGAAACAATCCGAGACTACAGATTGCGAAAGTTCAGACCAAGAGAAGAGAGGAGAACGTCTCAAACACGTGGCTGTGTTTGAAAATCTCGCACTTGTGCCAAAAGCTTTCTCCTGTCACCTCGTCCGTTCTTGCCTCACCTGTCGCTCAACGACAATTGTTGAAAGCAGAAAAATAGAGTCGAGTCATATTTCTGAACTTCTGTGTCTCCATTTCAAGGCTAGAGATATTTCTTACAGCTCCTTTTGTCTTTTGCCTTGCCCTTTGGTCCCGCGTGCTTTTTTTTTCTTTTTTTGGAAAAGGGGGGAAAAGGGGGGTGGGTAGTTGTCGGATGTGCGTACAAAGGAAAACAAGGCATAGCTTTGAAGCACTTTGCCGTCCTTGGTACGCAGCATATTTCCAGGAGTACACGAATTTCCGCCGCTGCTTCCTTGAAATGATCATGGTATCTCCAAAATTGCTGTCACTCCTGGCTAAGAGCGAACGAGTCAGTTTTCATGATTAAATACTCACGAAAAGGCGTGTCAAATTTCTTCGTGCCGGTACTTTAGTTCCGTGTTCGTCTCACCAATCGCAGAAATATGTTGCAAAACAAAAGTGCGAGCTGCTCGATCGTTGGTGACTCTCATCTCACTGATGCAATATGCTCATGGTAACAATACAACCCTCTTTCTCTTATTGGCGATTATCGGTCACCAAGGACAGTCTCTCACGAATCGTTTTCTTCTCGGCCGACTAAAGGCGAGCGAGCTAAGAGCGAGCGAGCCAGTTCCCAATATTAAATACGTGCGAAAAGACGCGTAAAAGGTCTTCGTACCTCTAATTTACTTCCGTATTTGTCTCGTCTCGTGATTATATTAGGCGATGTTCATTGGCAAGACCGAAGGAGACAAATAATACCTTTCTGAATTTTACAGCGACTGACCTCGGAAAGCCTCTCTCGGAGGCAGTTGAAACTTATCTGAACGATCCGGTGGAGCCAGTAGAGTGTTTTAGTAGATCATTCAGTCACTTCCGCTGCGCTATTCGGTAGCCGCTACGACCTCCGCTAAATGTAGTGCAGCGGAACCACATTTTAAATTTTAGTATAACGTTCGCCACCCGCTACGGATTACAGCGTTACGAGAGCTAACGCAACGCTACTAGCGGTTCTTTTGGACACTAAGGCTCGCGTAAAACAGATTTGTAAAGGAAGTCTTCGCAATGTTTTTTTATTAACGTCGTTATCTTAATAGACTACTTTGTTCTTTATTGAATAACGGGCTAATCGTTGCTTCTTTTGTATGTAAATGACTATTATGTTTGTGATTGAATAAAAGGGACGGCCAACTTGTCCAAGTCAATACGACATGAGTGAAGCGCCGAAGCCACCGTGATTAATGTTCAAGAATAGATGACAACAACCGTAGCTCTTCTGTTGTGTCGTTTTTCACCGAAAATGAAACGCCACGGAAATCCCTCATGTGCGCCTGCTCGCTCGCTTCCTTGGTCGGTTTTGTCCTCACGACAAAGCGGCCGAGCAGGAGGCCGCACCCTTCGCACACAACACCACGGACTGCGAAGCTTTTTCTTTTTTTTTTTCCCCGTGGCCGTATTCAGCATGTTCGCCATAAATCGCTATAGTGTAAAAACCTTAATTTTCGCGAGCACTTAATATTCGCAAACTTCGAATTGAGAAATTCGCGAAAATTAAGGGCACGTGAAATAATGCCACGTTAATAAAGGGTTTTACAGTAGTCTCTATCTATATTGAAAATAACGCAGTTGCGCCAAACGGCTTTCTTCTGTCACCACGTCCGTACTTGCCTCACCTGTCACTCAATGACAATCCTAGAAAGCACACAAATAGAATCGAGTCATATTTCTGAACTTCTGTGTTTTCAATTCAAGGCTAGAGATCTTTCTTACTGCTCGCTTTGTCTATTACCTTTTCTTTTTCTCACATGTGCATTATATTTTTTTTAGGGGGATGTGCGTTGTTAGATGTTCGCACAAAGGTATATATAACATTGCTGTGAAGCTCTCTGCCATTCTTGGTACGCAGCATATTTCCAGGAGTACAAGCATTTCCGAGACTGCTTACTTGGAAGGATCATGATGTCTCCAAAAGTGCTGTTAGTCCTGGCCTTAATTGTTATCATCGTAACTGTGGAAACGTACGTATTTCAATTATTCATTAAGCGCGTTTTGAAGAGGCCGAGGAAAAAACAACGTATTTGGAGTTGCTTCATTTAACCCGAATTTAGTTTATCACTTATAGAAATTATTAACACCCCTATCTACTCCGAGTAACATGGAGGGTGAAAACATTTGCGCATAAGTGCTTTATATTTGATAAAGGTGTGTGCCAAATTGTGGTGAAATATCTAATCTATTATAGAAGCAAGGTAATGCTTTTATGTTTTGGCGTTTATTTTGGTTGAATTTTCTATTCTTTTAATAGAAGACTATTGGTAAACTATTTGTTTTTGTTTCTTTTTTATTTCAGATAGAGTTACATAACAGGATAGAAACATAAATTATTCCAGATATTTGTCGATCTTTTTTAATATTAAGCAGCATTACTGATTGACCTTCACTTTTAATTTCAGTGTATCACATTCAAAGATCACATAAGAGCATTTAATATTAGCCTTGGAGCAGAAAAAAAAATATTATTGCATTAAAATGAACTAAAACATATACACGTATGATTACTATGTTGTAGGGCGGATAAGAGCAGATCTATGATTTGCAGTGTTGTTCATCAAATCATCAATATTATACTAGGTTGAAAGTATTTGGAGTTCCGCCGTACATATAAAATAACCAAAAGCTCTCGTTCTGTGCTCTTAAATTATCTGCTTCGTAACGTTCGGTTTTTAACAATGTAACGTATCAATATAACGTTCATTTTCACGCATCATGACGTAGAATGTGAAGTAAAAAGTTTAGAAACGAATAATTAGTTCACTGTCTTGAAACGCTGGACGTAATAAGTACTTATAGTACTCTAGATATACTGAACATTTCTGTACTTTGCAGACCCGGTACTGAAGCAATCCAGTCCCAGCCTTCTTGCAGTAATAAGCCTGTAAGTTTGATCGCTCTGAATAATTACAGTAGATTTGGAGAGTTCTCTACAAATATAACTGTTGTGTCAAATCAGATCCCTGGCATAAACGCTGGTAAGCATTACGATTTAAGGGCACAACGACGTGTTTGCGTAGTCTGTCAGAGGATGTTGGTTTCTGCACCAGCTTAGTGACAATTGAATTAAAAATAGCTATAATGTCGATGGTGCTATGATGAGCATTATTTAAAGGCCCCATTCAGTAAAGTGAAATATGGTGATCGCATACAAAAAAAATTGGCGCCGCTATATTTTATGGTTTGGAATATCCTGTCATACTGGATGACTAGGCATTCACCCACACACGTTTTAGACATCCCGGTTTCTGAGGTCTTTCCATTGCGCGTACACTGCCCGTAGTTTACAGTGAATAAAATAACTATATTTGGCACACGCTTGGTTAGAAATACCCTGAATGGTATTTGAAATACACATAAAAACTGGGATACATTATTGAGCAGCCTTCCCTGCTCGGTCTGTTCAACTGAGTGCTGCGTCATGTAGCAGTTTTTTGGCCGCCTAGCGTTCTTATGAGATCAGGCACAATGCGCGCGTTTCGTACAGGTTTGGTGAGCCCTGTACTTTGGCTAGCTGGCAAATGAGTGTTGAGTTTGAACGCACCAAAAAACGACGGACAAGTGAAAAGAAATGGCGAATACCACAAGGCGCTCTTTCTTTTTCACTAGGCCGTTGTTATTTTTTTAGCTTTTATATTTATAATTAATTATCAAATAGTCGAAGTACGGAGTTCAGTCGTAAAAAGCAACATATTTGGCCCGCCTTGCAAAAGTTGAATTTCAAAGGTACACACCTGAAAGTGGGCATGCGAACGTAATTTAGCAAAAAGTTTTAATTATATTAATAGATTTCAGATGTGCTAAAATATTAAAATTCGAGCAAAAACGGCGACCGTGCATTTTCTATGCCCTACAGGGGATGTTCGTCGTTTGCACACTGTAACGGTTTGTGTGCTTGCTCCCAGGTGGTCATTATTCCCATGGTTCGTTCGAGGTAGTATATGTCGCGACGATCTCGCTCATCGCCAACCTCTATTCTTAGTTCTTAACGTTTTTGAGTTGAGGAAGCCACTCGAGAACGAGATCGTAAACCAGTGTGCAAACGACAAACAGGCTGGTGTAGGGCGTAGGAAATACACAACCTCCGATTCTGCTTTTTATGTTTTATGTTTCACTACTTCCAAGCTGAGCTTCGAAAATAAAGCTGAGCTTCGAAAACATTGGAAACGGGAGCAACGCTTCGGGGATGAGAGAATTCCAAGAGTAAGTTTCGTGTCAAACAGCCGTGTTGGAATACGATTATGAACATCAGAGTCGGAGTACATTTATCAAATATGGCATCCTTAATTAAAGCAATGATCGTCGAGTGAATTGTTTGTAGTCTATCAAAAATATAGTTCCGCAATTAATTTTGAAGATGATAGTGGAAAAGTTGTTAATAATTTTAGAAATATTATTCTTGCTCTTAGATGAAAATGTCTTATGTACTTCGAATACAATCTTGTTAAATTTGCATTGAGACGCAGATTGTATTCATATTTGTTTATAAAATCGAATCACAGAAGCACACACACTGTTTACAAAAGGAAAAATCCTCAGAAAGCGTAATCTGGAATGTTATTTGAAAAGTTATTTGGATGGTTGACTTGGAGGAACAATGCGAACCAATAATAGTAAATTAAATATCCTAATTAATTTTGTTTGGGTGTCTTTCAGTGTACATCTCATACCGATTGCGACCAACAAAGTGGGTGCAAATGTAGAGGAACAAGTGGAAACCAAGCATATGTGTGCAAATAAAGCAGCGTGTTATCGCCTCATTTTCATACGGATGTTTAAGCATGCCGCATAAGAGATTTAAGATATACGGTGTGCTATGTTTATATTTCGTCTTATGTATTAATAATTGGCAACTGATATCTATAGAGAGATGGCTGCATAAAGGGTGACGGCAGTTTAATACCACGCCTCTAAGCATATGATGAAAATAATTCCTTAAGAAGGGCAGCAAGGGGGACAAAGGTCAAACACAAATCTCCAAACACAGCTATGTGACTGGTGCGCCATCGAAAAAATCCGGCTGGTCAAGGTATCGAACTAGGGACTTGGTATTGAACCAGGTCCCTGATTCGACACTAGGACCAGGCGGATCTTTTCGGTCGCGCACCAGTCACTTAGCTGTGCTTGGAGACTTCTGTTTGACCTTTGTCCTTCTTGTTCCCCTTCTTAAAAGATTATATTCACCATTCATGTCCAGCTCGCTTGCATTTTTGCATATAATTGCATTATAGCTTAAACCTATGTTCCAGGAAGAAAGAAAAACAGTCACAACATGGTCAAAAGGCATGCTTTTTTGTATTATGCTTGTGAAAATATTAGGTGTTAGAGGAAAGCAGTCAGGTAATGTTAAATCCTTACCTCGAAATTTCTTTTTTCACGCTCGGCCCATTAAAAAGCACGGGCTTCATCCCACAGAAGGACACGGCGGTATAGCGAGATCATGGTGCGTTCTTGGGAGATCTTTCGCCGTGCTTTTTAACGGACGGAACGTGAACAGGAAGAGTTCGATATACGAAATTCTACGCAGATGTCTGATTCTCTCTAGCATGTATATATTTGATGAGCCTTAGACGAAAAGCAGGTTTTCAACTGAAAAAAATTAGCTATAGTCTGTGACAGGTTAAAAGTAAAGTGTAAGCTCCTCCCACCCCTTTCTACTTTAGCAGATCGAACGCTGGAGAAGAGGCTACCTCCTTTCCAGCGTTGGCTCCGCCAAAGTGGAAAGAGGTGAGTGGAATTTCCACTTTACACTTAACATATGTCACCGTTTAATGTTTCTTCTTTCTTTTTCTAGTTTACATCAATATGGGACTAAAATACGCTTGTGACAGAGTGGAGGGAATTGCAACAGATGGTCGTATAGAGGCCAACACAATGTGCACAAACTCGCTTGCATTTGCTCACACCACGTGTGGGCAGTGCGCATGCGCAGAAACCAGATTATTATGAGGAGAAGCGTCTGCGCATGTGTTGTGCAGACAGCAGCACCACCGCAGCAATGTGAAGTCAGAAAAATATGCAAATGTATGACTTTAAACACAACAGTCATATTGCTTTCTTTTCTAGCAGTTTCCTGTCATGTCCTCGTATAAAGCACTAAAAAATGTACCCATCTAAAAACAACAACAGCAACAACACTGAAGAGAGTGCGAGAGCGACCAGTTCGAAACCGGGTTCTTCTGACTGAATCCGGTGCTGAACAGCGTACTTTTTTTTAACGATCATTTATTGTTGAATTTTTTTACATATTCCATTTAGAAAGAGTGCACGTGGTTCTCCGAGGGACATTAGCTTTGTGCAGCAAAAGACCCCCCCCCCCCCCCCCTTTGTTTGTAGTGAACGAACAAAGACGAATTCAACATCTGGATAAGAGCATTATTGAAGCTTGCCCGTAGTAGAAGAAGCTGATGAGCTTTAATATACATCTTCTACTTCCTGCAGAGGTCACCGAAAATTCGCATGCACTTTTTAAGCATGTGTGCCCTCATGTTAGATAGAAATGCGAGTTTTCCATAAACTTTAGCAAACGATCGCCCTTTTATTTGTGGGCTCAATATGTTGCGAATTTTGCGAAGAGCAGGATTTGGAAGTACATCGTGGGCGCAATATTTTGCGATGGAGTGTGATATAATATGCGTTCGTCACCATGGTCTGCTATGTTCGCGAGATAATTTTTGGAATAATTTTCAGATCGCTAAATTCGCGAAAAGTCGGTCCTTGCGAAAATAAAGTGGCCCACAGTATTTAATTCTGTCTTACCAGAATTAAAAAAAAAAAAAAATTATAATAAACATGCGTTGGGGTTATTACGATCCACGTACCTCTTCGGCTGCCGAGGTTGGAGCGGTGAGACGCGAGAATGCATCCCCAAAATTTTCTAGCGGCCGAAGGTCGGTGTGGGATTGACTGGAGGGCGACGCCTGCTGTCTTCTCTGAAAGAAATGAACCAAGCAGCAGCGAATCCCTACCTTTAAAGAGACACTCAATTGAAACTTAAAATATACAAAAGTGATCGAGAAATAAGTCGAATAGGATCAGCCATACCATTAATTGATAATCGCATGCTTGTATTTTCAGCGGATGGCTATATTTTTTGTTCTAAATGCCGGGACTTTGGCTAGCGTTTCAAAATCAGCCATCGAAGAGCGCAATGCAACTCGGGAGATACGGTGCGGCTAGTGCCGTCTTGACGTCATCATGTCATGCAGGGCCAGGCGTACTTAGCTATGAGCTTTGCCACTTGGAGGCGTCAACCCTTTGCAATCATAGAGTAACATAGTGATACGTAAAGAGTGGCCACTCAAGCGCTATCGCGGCCCAGTTGTATAGGATTCATACCACCCGTTAGCTGGCGCAGGGGTGCCTAATTATTTATACATTCGTTATATTTTTACCATTAAAAAGTAGCTTTATCATTATTTACGTATTTCTAAAACTATCGTAGCTTCGAGCGTTTTCAAAAATATTACGACTGCGACCGGGCTTTGGCAAAACCCACGACTTGGCAGCTGCCAGAACGACAACCAAGGTGGCGGGGGGCGGATGCGGCGGGCTGTTGCCATCATCGTGTGAATTTCTCGACTTTTTTTTCTTTGTGGAAAGGTGAGACGGTTGAAGCGCAACCACGTGGAAAGTGTTTCAAGCGTCTTTTGAGCGTCAGCCGCGTCGCCGAAAAGGTATTTTCTGTTTCCCATAAATGCGAGCGAGCTGACGCTACAAACACGAACGTGTTGTCTTGAACGACGCTCTCCCTGCTTTCACTTCACGAGCGAGCTTGCATTACAGGCTCGTTTGAAGCGTCGAGCTCGCTCTCCTCTTTTGCTTCCCTTAAGCGCGGTCCAAACCAACGCGTTTTTGTGCACCTGTAGGTCGTGCGCGCGCCGAAAGTGACGTGTTTCGTGACGTTGCGCCTGTTCTTTGCTCCTTCCGTGCGCGCATAAGAAAGTTGGATGATTTGGACTTTTTTCTCAACGCGCATAAAAATACGCTGTAACGTAGTAGTTTACTTTACGGTGAAATGGATTGTGCATTCTTGCAGACGCTTGCAGAACAGTTCGTTTTGTTATGTCTGCCTCTGGGGTCACAATAAATATTAGTGCATTACCCGATTCTCTTGTTTTTCGGTTGTCCCTTTCTTTTTTCTGATGACTGCAGCGGTTTTAATATAATTTTGAATATTGTGCATATTCTGCTCTGGGATTTAAAATTTACCCGTCCATTTAAGCGATCGATTCCTACTTAAATACATAACTCTAGTTAGTCACGGCAGACTAGGAGGCGCAAGCTACCGCCTGATACGAACGGAACCTGATATTAGTTTTCCACCCATTCAAATAGTAGCCATTTATGTCTCTAGCCACGTAGTCAACGGAAGCGCCTAAGCAGGAAGCCAAAAACAAATTCACAACAGCCGCTAGGTGCGCTGACAGTCAAGTGAGCCGCTGGGGCTTATGAAAGTGGCCACTCTTTACGTTACGCTATATTACTCTTTGTTGCAATCCCACTTTGTCGAAGTACCCGAGGGCTAGATCGTAACGCGGAGCCGGCGGAGCTGTCTCGTGATTGTAATGGCCGACCCACGCGACGAGAGCGGTGGATATGAGGGCAATATTGAGAACGAAGTCGCCTTCACGTCACGCGTGACCATGATGGCCAAGAAGTCATTCGGCCTACAGCCGTATTTCAATGACCCGTCTGCCTTGTCTTCGTCGTCCGCAGCAGGTAACGGATTATATATAGAAGCTACGTTACTTCTTAGTAGCGGATCAATCCTTATGGGGTTTATTGAGTATTATAGAGTTCAAATAAACGCCATATAGATATACATTCGTAACATGAATAGGTACACTCTTCTTAGTATGGGCCTTTTATTCAGACATGACGATATGCCAACACATGTCGAGTTGGAGTAGGTTTTGAGAGCTACTGAATGCCAGTCCAATCTTCCTCTGTCAAGCGTTACGTCAGCATCGAGCGGCGGTTGTTTAGTGGCCCAGCGGTTCATATAATCAGTTGTAAAATATCGCTCCGGAAGCGGCTACCAAGACAGTCCAACAGCGCGGTGCCAGCGCGGCTCCGCTTCCAGTTTGAAAATGTATTTGCGTTGCTCTTGCTGACACTCTTGTAGCTCGCGTATCTTCCTGGATGTCGGCTACCTCCTGCACTCCCGAGGCCACGGAAAACGCTACGGCGACTTGTTTCCACTTGCGCCGCTTTGCATATGGCCGTGTGGGCCGTCCCATTTTAGCAATGATGGTATATATAAATGTGCTGACTTCGTAGCGATTGAGTTCTTAGCAGTCGACCAAGGAGGTTATCCCGCCATCGGCAGAGGATTCAGGCCCGTTTAAATTGAAATTTTGTTGCATCGACATTACATCGCACGGAAACAATCTCCAAACTACCCCAAACAAGCCTTGCCGGAAAGACCACCCGAAACTGACACCAGTGGTGGCCAACTCTGCTGTTACTTTCGTCATCAAAACGCCTCGGTACTATACGTTCAGGCCTAAGTAATCTCTGTGAATGAGCGTACTTCCCGTTGTGGCGCTGCTCATCCTGACACAATATCGTCACGTCATTCCATTGAATTTTCACGAACATTTACCGGGGGATTATTGATTATCGTTTAATTCAGTTTAAAATATGTTTTCTTGCGTTTTCCTGCCAACAACTGGTTTTGGTGAAGACTTTAACCAACTTAAAGTTAAAGCAAAAAGGCGAGCTCCAAAATTTGGTTTCTGTACCTCTTTAAGACGCATTCACAGACTTGCGTTTGACTCCGACCGACTGAGGCAAGACAGCTTTTTAACCCTAATGTGACGGGTTAAGACCGGTTGCGCAGCATTGCAGGCGGGTGAAAGTCGTCACAATAGGTTTCAAAACCGGTCTCAGGCGGTCCTGGTAAAACGCAAGTGGGTGAGCGGCGGCTTATTCGACGCTGCAGGACTGTTTCCCGCAAGCGTCGAATAAGCTCCAGCACTACCCCTCGATCCCCTGTGGTATCGGATGCCCGTTCACACACTTTCGACACACTGGCGATACCTATCAAGTAGCAGCGGAACACTCTGCGGTCCTGGATATTTCCTATTTTTTCGCGCATCATTCTTTTTTTTCTTGCTTGCAAAACTTCTGTTAATGATATAAACGACCATTTATCATAGGTGGTGCTTACATTTGATCTTGCACATACCGCAAAACCTCCGCTCTCGTGAAATGGGGTTTCAGGGTTACCGCATAGAATGCGCAAACGTGTCAGTGTATGCTCTCGTCGTAAGAGACTTTAAGAAGTTTTAAGAGATTCCGTCCTAGTCGCAAGTATGTGACACTTCCCATCGACTACAACCGCTGCTGCGTGACCCATCATAAGCAGTCACAACTGACAAGCGCAAACACAAAAACAAATTGCGGTGGCTTAGCTCGGCTATGCCAGGATATACGTAGCGTGAGTTTACGCGCACAAAATGAGAGGCGCTATCAAGCGGCTCTGGTGCAGCGTCAGACTTGGCTACTGCGCAACAGAGGCGCACAGCTGGGCACGCGGAGGCGCCAGTGCGTCTGCTGCGGCTATGACGTCACTCCTCTGAAATACGCAGACCGGCGTGGCGCGCGCGGCGGCGGCGGCTCCGGCGCGCCAGCTGTGCGCCGTGTGACGTCACTCCTCCTCGCGCGTGCGCAGCACGGCTCTTTCGGAGCCACGCGAAACTGCTCAACCTCGGCCGCTGCAGCTCACGCTACAAAAAATGGTGGAGTCTTACTTCCATTTGTTCCATATAATGCACACCAAACTTACGTTTGACGTACAGCGCACTCCAGTCGAACTGGCTGCCACAACTTTTACGATGGGCTTGACAACGGTGCGATATAACTTATTAAACAGCTAGAGTACGTATCAAAGACCAAAAAAAAAAAAAAAAGAACCTGAGGTTTTGTAGTAGGGCTGAAAAAACCCCGATTAATTTCTTTTTAGACAGTAACACATACAATCAGCACGGAATGAAACCCGAACGCCAAAACGCGTGGCCATCGACACTGCCTGCGCTACCTGGAGGGCCCCTGGAAACTAATGAAAAAGCGCCGGAGTGCGGGGCTAGCCTTTAAGGCTAGCCCACATGGTGCGTTTTCCAGTGCGTCTAGACGTGCGTCTCAGCTTGGCGCGCGCGCTAAGCCAGACGCGTGCGCCCAGTCAAACCACACGCGGCGCTACCGGGCAGCGCTTCGCGTCTGCGTTTCCGAAGCGTCCGCCCAACGTAGCCAGACGCGCTTGAGAAACAAAAGCAAAGCTGAAATACACTGTTAGAAAATTCCATCAATCTACGTGGAAAAACCGAATAGAACATGTCCCGTTTTCTGGCAATGCATCTGATGTGCTGTTTGCGTTCAAAAACTGGAACTGTACCATATGCATTGAAACCTGCTACTTAGGCAATAAGCATGAGCTGATACGAATCCATAAAAAGAGCCTTACAAGGTTACAATTTATAGTCGGTTCGACTGGTATACATAAATTTAACACGTCCAGAAGTTCCAAAAACCCAGCAATTTTTATGGAACTCTATCAGACCGCGGAAGTACAGCGCCCGTGAGCCGTGGTTCGCCGCGCGCAGGAAGACATCTCTCTCTCGCGCATGCGCATTGCGCTGGCGTCTGGCGGGGAACCACGGAATAGGCCCGCTGCTGGATTTCGGAATCCGAGCTCGACGTAGCTATCGCGTGTCAGCGGCGTTGACGGCCTTGTTTTCTAAAGTAAGTAAGTAAACGTTAAGTTGTTCCGAACGCAGTGTTAGCTTGCTCTCTCTAAACGTGTCGCATATTCCAAGTTCGGGACGCCCAGCCTGTAGCGTCTCGCCTTCCCATGCGCATAGAGCTAGGCCTTGTATAGGCTAGGGTGGCTTCATGTGCGCTTTGCTTAGGGTGGAGACATCTGGCCATTTTGTTCCCACTTTTCCATTTATTTTTTTGTTCAGAAGCGCGTGAAACAGCGTGTCCCTGCACGCGTCTGTGGCGCTGACTGTGCTATGGCGACATTTTGTTTTCGTCGATTTCTTTGTATTTTCCCCGTGAGCGCGTGCTGTCGGCATCGGGTGCTACAAAGGGTGGCATCACTCTAACGAGAAGGTCATTGAGGCACCCTAGTATAGGCCACAGCTAAGTGCGCGACTGCTTAGCGCGAGCTAATAACGAGCTACCACAATTCATTTGCAACGTGCATCCGGCACCATCAAAATTGCCAGTCCTAGCGATGCGACCTCGTTTTGAGCACGACCACTGAAGCAGGCGATGGAGCAGACGATGTAGCAGACGATGGTGCTCATCCGGGCTACCTAGAAGGCGCTGAGGGAATCTACTAGTGGTGACGTTTAGAGGAGGAAACGCGCACGCCTTGTGTTCTAGGTGGTATTGGCTATACGCACGACGCGAAACTCGTTTAAAACGAATGGTTACGAGTTTCCCAAGCGGTGGCGTAGTTCAGTGGTTAGATGTCATCGTCTTGTTAATCAGTCATCGTCTTGTTAATACTCGTGTGCGTGTTGCGGATGCTCCGTGGCTCCGGGTGATCTGTGCACTAAATGGATGCCATTTTATCGGGACTGATATGCCCAAAATAACTTGAGCTT
The DNA here is from genome assembly GCF_016920785.2 of Ixodes scapularis. Classification (NCBI taxonomy): domain Eukaryota; kingdom Metazoa; phylum Arthropoda; class Arachnida; order Ixodida; family Ixodidae; genus Ixodes; species Ixodes scapularis. The sequence continues at coordinate 67,695,469 of NW_024609846.1, read as the reverse complement.
CTAATGAATGTACACACTTCGAAGCTACCCCTGTCGAGTTGAAACCTCTATTGTAAATAGTGGTATTCACTAGACGCCACGCTGCAGCTCTCTGAACGCTGCGCATTCTCAAAGTGAACTCCCGCTTACGGCCTGAGAAGGACACTCTTTTTATGTAGAGTAATGCTGCACGCACGACGTCGTGCAGCTCTACCGTAAGTTGCTATACGCGCGTTAACGTTCATTGATTGGACGACCCAAAACCTGGTCATAGTGGCAGAGCTTTGTACTGCCAATAAAAAAACAAAGAAGAGCCGTCAAACAATTATTTCGGCCCATCATCTCCTTACCAGCCTCGCAATTCAAGATCGTGCTCGTGAATGTGCGACCAGACTTGCACATTGTGCATCCAGCCTCGCACATTCACGAGCATGCTCGTAAATGTGCGAGGCTGGTTACCGTAAAATAAAGAGTATGCCCCCCCCCCCCCCCCCCCTTCGTGTAAGCGCCCCCTCCTATTTCATGAAACTTGAATATTTTATGGTCGCCGTCTTGAATGTTGTTCCCGAACAAAGTAAGGGCCCCCTCCCTATTTTGATTGGATAATCTCTAAATTTGGAGGGGGTGCTTGCTTGGTATTATACGGTAGGCAATGGAGGGCGGGAATAATTGTTTCAGGGCTCTGCAGTGATTATTACTCCCAGAGCGACACTCTGTCGCTATAGCCGGGAATCGGGGCATCCGATCACAGGACATTAACGCGTGTCCTGCGTGTTACTCTTTTATATATAGAATGCACGTGGCAGAAGCGTTGTTGAGGCTTGCCTTCAGCAGGCGCTCGGCAGCAAGGAGCACATTTATGGCCTCCAGTGCACCTCTTGTGTTCACCGCCCGGACAGAACGCCAGGGTTATCTTCTCCAAACAGTTGCTCCTAATGCTAACGCATTTTAATGCTTTAGCATTAGGAGTGTCACAGATGAAAAACGTGTGTGTTCTTGTGTCCTTGTGTTCCGGCAGGAAGGAGAGAGGGAAATGCTAACGCATTTCTTTTGCATTTACCTCTAAATCGCCGCTCAATGTTTTTAGAACACTGAGCAATTTGGTTATAGCCTTCTGAATAAATGTGATTATAGCCTGAGTATGGCTGTAGGCATGTAGCTGTGACAAGGTTAGGTTTATGAGGTAGTAGTGGCTGAATGTTTTTCAGCAGTGATCTGTGGATAGTAGAGGCAGTGCTTTGTTCCGTATGTTAGTGATTGACTGCAAACGATGCTCTAGAAGTGTGGAGAAAATTTAGCTGGTTTTGGTCTCTACATTTTTATTGCTAAATCTAACCTTACTGGAATTTTATTTTTTGTTGCTTATCACTTAGCTTGCTCTCCTGTCATGCTCTTGTTCTTGGCACTGTGGTGCAGAAATCCTCTTTAGTGAAAGCGTATAGGAGTATGAGAGAACCCTTGCCCCTTTGCGTGTGTCCGTGCTAAGTTCTCTCACTCAGCTGATTTGTGCATCAAAGAGTTTTCGTTTTATTATTTTTTTATCAGATGCGGCATCGTTGCAACTTGTGCGAAAAAAAGTTCCGTTCTCAGGAGGCATACTTCAACCATACGTTGCTTCATGAGGGAGCTGCGAGACGTGCTTCATGTGGAACTGATGACTGCCCTGCAACGTTTCAAAACTTTGCAGCTTTACGAAGTCACGTTAACAGGTGTCACAGGCCACCTCAGAGCTCACATGCACCATCTGCATCCACTAGCTCATGCACGCAAGTAAATTGTTCTGCAGTACTTAATGATCGCCATGCCTTAATGGAACATCTTAGGGAGCATCTCAGACACAGGGAGCCAGTGCAGTGCCCTTATGAGGATTGTTCCAGCAAGCTCACCACACTGGGCTCTTTCAAGAACCACCTCTCTTTATACCATCGCAACAAGAAAGATCTGTTGCGAAGTGCCTTTGTAAAGGGATCTGATGGTCCAACTGTCATGGGTGACTCGCCTGAGAATCCCATAAGCACAAGTCCTGTGGAACAGTTAGAACCAGGTTCCAGCATCGGGACCTCGCCTCAAGAGGGGCAAGAAGAAGAGAGTGTTTTCTTTGAAGATGCCAACTTCCAGAAGAGTTTCGCACTGTTCTTGTTGAAACTGGAGGCAAAGCACTTAGTACCAAACACTGTGGTTCAAGAAATAGTCCAAGACTTGCAGAGACTTTATGGTTTGTCCCAACAGGAATTACAAAAGAATGTGATTGAAGGTATCACAAATGCCACGAGTGATGAAGAAAGGGAACAAGTAATTTGTCAAAGTTTCCAGAAGATCCTTTCCACTGTGCTTTATCTAAGGATGATGCCTTGCGATCCATTTATTGCAGGACTAAGTTCTATTGTGAAAACCTGCCACATGTTGCACCTGTTTCGATAAGTCTGGGAATGGATGCATCCAATGAAGCAAGGCATTATCACTATGTGCCTGTTATGAATACACTTGAATTGATGCTGACAGATAAGACGGTAGTACACTGCCTCGTGTTCATGCCGAGGCCCCGTCAAGACTCTGTGTATGCCGATTTCACCGATGGTGAGGTTTTTGCAAAGAAGCAAGACTGTGGTCACAGGAAGCTCTCCCTTATCTTGTATCAGGATGCATTCGAGGTGGCAAATCCATTAGGTCCAAGTCGTGGGACATACAAGATGTTGGCAGTGTATCTTAGCCTCGGAAACCTTCCTGCTTTTGTGAGGTCACAGGTAGATCAACAGCAACTTGTTCTTCTTTGCTATGAGAAAGATGTGAGGCAGTTTGGCAGTGATGCCATCTTTGAGAGACTGATCGAAGACTTAAAGACCTTGGAAGATGAAGGAATTTCGACCAATGGTTGCCACTACAAAGTTTCTCTAGCTTTTGTTGCCGGAGACAATCTTGGCAGCCATTTCCTGGGTGGCTTCTTGGAAAATTTTTCGAAGGGTGCAAACATTTGTCGCTTTTGTGACATTACCTTGGATGCATTTCGATGTGGTCAGTTAGAGAGCAACATCCGAACAGTTGAGTCTTATGACTTTGCGGTACAGCAGGTTCAAGAAGATCCAAACTTGAAACACTACAAGGGTGTTAAGAAGAACTCGCCCTTTAACGAGTTGTCAGATTTTCATGTTTGCATGCCAGGCCTACCACCATGCTTGGGGCATGATCTTTTAGAAGGAATTGTCGACTATGACATGGCTCTTATGATCAACCACCTGGTTAAGGAACTTAAATGGTTCACATATTGCCATTTGAACATTGTAATACAATCAAAGTTTAAGTACTCGGTCCATGACATAAAAAATAAGCCTTCTCGTGTACCGCCGAGTTGAAAATGTCTTGGTGGAAATGCAATGCAGAATTGCACGCTTCTGTTTCTCTTTCCGATGATCATTGGGGACAAGGTGCGTGATGCTTCAGACGACGTCTGGCAGCTTCTTCTGGCCCTTCAGGAGATCGTTGAGCTTGTTATGGCACCAACCATTTCTGAAAGCCAGGTGTCTGTGCTCTCTCTTTTTATCGCTCACATTGACGAAAGGAGGAGACTGTTCCCGGATGTGCAGCTGCGACCGAAACACCACTACCTGATACATTATCCGTACCTGATCAGACAGTTCGGACCACTAATTAGGACATGGACATTACGGTTCAAAAGTAAACACCGTTTTTTTAAAAGGTGTGTGAGATCGTCTGGGAACTTCATAAACCTCACCAAATCGCTGGCCGAAAAGCACTACCTTTTGCAAGCGTACTTGCAATGTGCTGGCCTCTGTGAACCACCCGTTTATTTAAAGGAGTTGGTTCCACTTTCGGAAATAAAGAATGCAGATCAGTCTCAATGTGAGATCCTGCAAAGGTTTTTCACCGAACTCTCAGAACTGTTCTATGCTCCAATGGTCACAATTCGTGGCACTTGTTATAAGCCCGGCACTTACGTCCTTCTTGGGAAAGAAGCCTATGACCCATGTTTCGGTGAGATCAAGATGATAGTTGCTAGGCGCGATGTGACTCCCTGCCTGCTTGTCAAAAAAGTCGACTCTATGTTCCTTCCCAACTATCGAGTCTACAAGCTTTCTGACAACACATTCTCGGAATTCCATGTTGTGCTTCCGACTGAACTATGTGATACACAAGCGTACACTCCGTACCATGTCCTTGGATCTTTGGTAATTCGTTTGCGATCATCAGTCGTCTGGTCTGCTTCCTCAAGGTATGTCTGACATACTCTGTTACTGTGTACGTTTTCAATATCGCATGTCTTGAGTTACAGGAGAGGACCCCCATCTACGCTTTCCTCCAGCCCCCCAGTTCTGTAGGGCGAATAGAGAGAAGTTAAGAGCAGGGAACCACCAATCATGATCCATGGAGTTGGAAAAATGCCAACCATTTTTGGTTGGCCTCAGCATGCTTTTTAGTATATGCTAATTTCAAGTTGCTAACTAGATATTTACGTTATGCAGTCTCTTGGAATGCTTGTTGCATTTGGAAGCATATGTTGTGCTTTATACTGGAAGTAGTATTGTGGTCTCTCATTTTGTTTTGCTTCTGTTTAATATATGTTAGTCAAACTATGGAGCCAAGACCATCGGATCAAGAAGTTAGTGTCAGTTTCGGATTTTGAAGATCTCAAAAAGAAGTCTGTTGAAGAGGGAATGTGATCTCCAGGCAGCAACCTCAAGGCAAGTTCAAAAAGGCTTTGTCCTGTTTGGACAATTACACTTCTAAAACTTTGTTTCAAATGTTACAGGTATTTCTTAAGGATGGAACAGAGGTGTCAGAGGCTAGCTTCCAGTGCCTGTTGCAAAGCCCTCTTGGGAAACTCAACCATGTGTTCGTGGTGACATCTGCAAACTCGGACGTCCCAAATGCGGGTGTGTTTTTCTTTGCAAAGTGCATTCTTTAAACTTGTTTGCTTAACGAACATGATACTGCACAATTTCTGAAAGTGTAGCACTGGTGTGAGGTGCTACACTTATAGTTTGTCTTTTGATATGAGCTATATTATAAACTTGGTTGCAAAAAGGTGTCACATGTAAGGCCGAGTATTTATATCAACCAGGATTATTGTTCACAAAAACAAATAGCGCAAATTACTTTTAATGTGTTTAATTGTCCCTGGCTAGTTAATGCTTGTTCCGTCTTTTAGTTACTTTTGTTCTTTGCACTTTAGTTTTATTATGCTAAACACACTTAACAGCTTGTTTTGCTAGTGATCGACTTTGCTTTACCCTTATCATAGTTCAGAGCCGTTACATTTTGTATAAGTGGTGAAGTGAAGAAAGGGAAAGCTTTGTGTAACTATTTCCATGAAGACTTTTCATACAACCCCTTTTGATTTACAAGAGTTGTTAATGGGGGGGGGGGGGAGGGGGTTGCAACGATTTTAAGATTAAAAGAATTTGCATCTGGTCATTTTTATGTTGTTTATCGTGTCCCGGAGGATAGAAAACATCTCCCTCATTAAAAAAATGTCTCGATTTTGCTGCATAACCGCAAAGCAAAAGTCGAGCTTTTTCCCCCACCTGCAGGCGCGAGTGGCAGCCGAAGGAACTAGGGCAAGCAGCTTACGCTCGGATCTAAGCTGCAGCATGACGCCCGCTAATGTAGCAGAGAAAGGGAGAGGAAGCGTCCTCCGAGAGAGCACACGGGAAGCTACACGGCACTCCGAAAGACGTCACTAGAAGTTCAACCAGGTGTGACCCTGAAGGCTAGGAGTGAGTTGAGGGGTGCCAGAAATGCCAATATTTATCTTCTTTTAAACAACTAGGACACGGCGGCGAAATCGGTTTTCTGGTCTTTAGTTCAGAAATGTCACAGGGCAACACCCACAAATTTTTGATCAAGTCTGGAAATCGCTGCACCCCTCTTTAACATTCCTTCTGATGCAGTTTCAGTGTCGTACCTAGGGTGATAAAAACAGTGCAGAATGCATAGACGAAGTCTGGTGAAGCAAAGAGTGAACAGGTTGCATTACATAGTGCACACCATAAGGAGAGTGATTGTGACATTATATCATTGAAGCACCTTCAGTGTCCATAATTATTAATAAGCAAATTAAGTGATAAAAAACCTCTTAGACAATCCAGTTCTACGATGAAAAGAAGGGAAGCTAGCTAGCTTTTGCTGTAAAACCCCTCACCAGCCATAACTTTTTTAAAGAAAACTAAAGCAGCCTTTCTCTCTGTTTTTGACTGTTTAACAGTTCCTTCCTTTTGTATACGCCCCAGATGGTCGAAATAAACATTCCAGGGTAATGAAATTTTATACTGCTATAAGTTATCTCCTTACATCGGTAATTTTCAAAATCTTGCAGCACAATGTTATAATGCGGTGTCGTAAAATCCAAGCTTTCATTTTGTATTTCAACATTTTTGTGTCTCGCTCTGCTCTTTTGTCCATCCTTCTGAATCATCTAATATAGATAGCAGATACGCACAAATGTGCCACGCATTTATTAGTATCTTCCATACTTATGACTTTTTTAAATCGTTGACATTCAGTAAAAGTTACTCTTCATGAGAAGCTGCTATGTTGAAGCTCGACAGACCAGGACCGGCCCTACACCATCAAGCGCCCTGGGTGAACGCCGGCCGTGCACCCCCCCTTTTTTTTTCTACGCACCCCCTATCTACTAGTACAACATCACATTGTTAGTGAACATGTGACTAGTGGCCCAACACGAGCGTTTTCTCAGGCGAGAACCTTATTCTAAAAACGAACGGCGATCGAGCATATCACATTGTGTCGGGCGCAGTGTTCAAATAAATCAAAAAGCTAAAATATTCAATAGGGGGCACAGCGGTGCCCCGCTTTTTATGACACCCTGGGCGACCGCCCAGGTCGCCCACCCCTAGGGCCGGCCCTGCATCAGGCGTCATGTAAATCTGCCATCAGGTCACGGGACATACTATTAGCGCAATCGAGCCTGCGAATAGAAATCTAAGTGTGCCCCTAAATTCTCCTTTGTCTACAGAAAGGCCTTCAACATCTTCAACATACGGAAACACTCCATCACAGTTTTTGAACCATCTATCGGTACCGTGGACATCATTGCCTACCGAAGTTTTGACAGCACTAAACTCATCAACAGCTCTTAAGGCAACCGAACATCAGGAACTGGTGCGGAGGATTGCTACTGCGATGTGTAAGGTGGCGCCGCCAGCCACATTGGTGAGAAGTACCCTCTAGCGCTTCGTGATCCGGTGGCCACCTCGTCGGGAGCTTCAACGTTTCATGGACTGGCACACAAGATAGAGTGCCGAATCGTCAACGCACGGCGAGGTTGTAAGCGTCTTGCTGTCGAGGTTGCTGGTGGAGCAACAAAAAGAGCGACTGTAAGGACAACGTATGGCTGTACTGAGTGGCAGCCGCCAGTTGAGAGCATCAACAAGGACGAGTGCGAGCGTGTCAAGAAAATCCTTGCTGCAGAAAACCTAAAAGCACAAGAAGAGCAAGACATAGAGATTCAAGATGATCTCATGAAGGCTGTGTATCCAGCCATGCGGCTCACTATCAACACCCTGAACAACCGCGCCAGTGACATTCGACGGGAGTGGCCTCTACTCTTCACAAGGCAGCACTTCCTTGCTCACTTCAAAAGGTATGAGTTCGATTATAGTTATAAATTGTGTGTTTCCCTAACTGCGGCGCCTAGAATGCATCTTCAACTGCTGTTTTTAGTATTTGACACCTCTTAAGTATGAAAAGTGACGATCTGGCAACAAAATATGTCACCAGGGCCAGTGTGTCGTTCAGTCAAATGTCACAATCCTGACGATGCATTGTGGAAGTTCAAAAAGAAGATATGATCCAAAGGATGGCTCCTGGAGTTTCTTGGATTCAACCTGGAGAGCAGTCTGCCTTATTGACCTCTGCGAACGTGACGCCACTAGGATCTCGGTAGGCAACTGCATGACGCTTGCATGACATCACCATGCGAAAATCGAGGGAGCAAAAATGAGGATGTGGTAAACACCAGTCGTAGACATAATCTAGTCACTTCAACTGAAATTTATTTTTAACGGATTAAGTTTTATTTGCTTTGCTCAGGACACGCTGATCATGCCTTGAAGGGTAAGCAGAACTGAGAAAACAGTGAAATGTCAACCCAGATATCAAACAAGATGCTTATCGCAAACCAGAAAATGCGTACAACATACGAACATAAGCAGACCTCAGCCAAAAAGCTTGCAATATAAGATATTCATTTGATAACAATTCGTATATTTGATAATACTTCAACTAAAGCATACTCGTTTCGTCCCAAGCTGGCCTCACTGTTGGTAATGCTTCTTTTGCACCGAAATCCAGTAGAATCTTGTGCTGGTTATGAAGCATAACTCAATTCCGCGACAGTTGGGGTCGTCAAAGTAGTGTCTGGGGCTTGTGGGGAATATCAAAAGTTATTAATAAGTAATTGATATGTTTCCGAAAAGCTATTTATATTTATTAGATTCCCCTGCGTATCCTGTTAAAATAACTTTTTTTTATGTTTAGGTTGAGAGCACTCCTCATATGTCGAAATGCTAGCCAATATTTTCACAGCATGAATATTCCTCTTCTTTCAGGCTGACTAGCACTCATCTGAAGGGACTTTTCACGGAAAAGAGGGTGGTCGACCTGGAGCTCCTCCACGCCTTCCTGCGGCACCACGTGAAAACCGATAGAGCACTCCAGTGGCTTGCGATGACCGAGCGGGCAGCACGGGAGCAGAATCGTCCTGCTGCTCTCCTGACTGGGCTTTTTCCGATGCTGTGCCTCTTCTTCAAAGAAAAAGCGACGTTCCTGCTCCGCACTCTCGAGGTAGGACTTTGTACTTTGACAAGCAGATGCTCACGAAGGTTGATATAAAAAACAGAAGTTAATATAGTAGCTTTCCAACATGCTTTAAGGTAGAAGACGACGTGTCTTTGAGGCCAGACAAGTTCAAAAACTACTAATGAAACCAGGATGACATATTTGTATCAATATCCTTGGATTAAGACAGTTAAGGACAAGGACAGACACGACATTTACTGATGTCCCTTCTATGCGCTTGCTTAAACAACTTTAAAAATACACTAGAGAAATCCGAGAAAAAGAAAATCCCTAAGTGATCAAGAAAAAAGGGAAGAAAAGAAGAAGTAGAAACAGTAAAAGAAAAGCAAAGAAGAGAATGATAACTAGCAACGACATCAGTAAATGTCATTGCTAGTTGAAAGAACTGTCTTGCCTGTCGCCGTCCTTGTCTTATTTTTGATCGTTGTTAATGGAGCCAGGCATTTTCTCGAAATTAATCATTTCTGTACATTAATCTTCTCGTTAATGCAGGCATCAGTTGACATTGCAGAAGTCATGGACACCATTCCATCAACTCCCATGGTGCTTGCCCTTGGTGAATGTGTTATTATTTCTACATCTTGTCACATGTTATCATTGGAGCTTGTTTATATTTGCGTGCCACGTGATGTTTCATTAACTTTTGGACGCCAGGCGACGAGCAAAGTAGAACTACAAGTGAAAGCACAACCACACTACTGGTGTGCCGTTCCTTGGAGACGCCAAGGAAGTCAAAAACCAAGTGAAGCATAAATTTCCATTATGCTTTTTTTTTAATCTTAGGTTTTTGGAGCCAACATTGAAATAACCTAGTGCCTTGCTCACACCACCCGAGCCACTGAAAGAGCAATCACATGAGCGCTGCATGCCTCTCTCTACTACCTTCTCTGTAAAGCTTTATTGGTGATGTGTGCTCCCCGTCACTGCATCAAAGGGCACTGAAGTGGTTTTTGTGAAGCTTATTTTTTTGTGACAGCTTAATCTACGGGCTTTAAGCATTCCAAAAATCCAAAAATGTTATTCATGTGCGGCCCATTTCTATACTAAAAATGTATTCCAAGATTGCAAAACTTAGGCTTGTCGCATAACTACAGATGGCGCTGCATACCTTGCCGAATTAAAGTCCCTTCATACTTTTTTTGCAAGTAACGACAACCAATACAAATGACAAAGCACATTCCGCTGGAAGCAAATGGCGGCATTCAGTTTAAACCTTGCTGTGCGCCGCCATGCGCTTCCTAAAACTTGCACCGTCACGCAGTCGGCGCTTCAAAGAATGTCTCTACTTGTAGGAGGCTCTTATCTAAGGGCTTTATGCCGAATATGGTCAAACTATGGTCGGTGCTCCTCATCCCATCGTCAGCGATTGCTTCACGTGTAGAAGAGTGGCCGTCCAGTCCCACTCTTCTATGTGGAAACCTATCGCTCACAGTTGGCTGACGAGCGCCGTCCGTCACTCAACCCTATTCGGCAAGTTTTGGGTAGTGCCATCTGTTGTTCTGCGAAAATCCTAAGTAACGCTACCTTTGAATACATTTTTAGCAGTGAAATAGGGGGCACATGAACAACAGGTTAGGATCTTCTGGATGCTTAGAGCCCGTAGGTTAAGTTCTTACCAAAAAAATGAGCATCTCAGAAACCACTTTAGTGCCCCTTTAAGGGTTTTTCATACTTCAATGTAACGTCGCAGGGTAAAAACTATTTTTTTAAAGGGGACTATTTCAAAGGGGACCTCCTCCTCCAATTTCGGCAGGGGGTTGGAGGCCCTCCGGTTGTACCCGAGGTTACTCTGTCTTAGTCCTGTGCTTGGGGAACAGAGTCGTGGTAAATTGTAAGAATACATAGCTGTAGATGTGTCTGTTTAGTGTTTTCGAAAAAGAACAAATAGAGCCCCCCCCCCTCCCCCCCCCCCTCCCCCGAAAAAAACGTTACTTTTTAACTTTTTTTTAGCAGCATTGTGTTTCGAAGTTTGTTTGGGGGGTTGCGGGAGGGACTACAGTTGGGGAGGTACTAATGCTGCAAGCATGTGTGTTTGTGCACCGAATGTTCTGCCAGAGTACCAGTGCCACGGCGTTCATTTTCGTTGCCTGCGGCGCCGCTATCGTAGTCGCTCTTCTATTAACACGCACAGATAGGAAAGCGCCTAGACATTGCATACCCTCGCAGGCGTACATCATCTGTACATACAAGTGCGTGCACCCACAGTATGGATGAAGAGGTTCGTCTCAAGGGTGCTTTTGCTAAACAGTTTCTCAGAAACCACTGCAAGAGACGGCGGTAGTTTTTTTTTCTTTTCTTTTTCGATTGCTTTACACAACGAGAGTAGGCAATTTAGAACTTTGCCCGTCTTTTGTCCGAACCTGTCGTGACGTTTCCCTTCCTTTGCAACTTTGGCACATGGTTCTGTTTACTGTTGCTTGCCATTTTTATTTTTTAGTCATTTTCAATATGTGTACTTTCTCACAAAACGATAGAAGGGATTTTTTTAGTGAGCTGTTTATGCCCACAGATTTATTAATCCAAGGAATAATAGCAGAAAAAAAAAAAGAAAGATGCTTGCTTTAGTGACTATGAAGCACCGTAGTCAACATGTGCAACAGTGGCAAGCAAGCTGCCATGCCGCGCAACTTGTGAGCTATACATACTGGGCGAAAGTACAGCGGGCCTCAGCGGGTACGTGAAAATTAGCATCGGGCCGGGCCGGCTGTCTAAAAGAGCAAGCGAACCGCCGGGCGGGGCTGGGCTTAAGTGACATGAACAGCCTGTAAATGTGCTCGAGCTAGGAGAGACCCCCCCCCAGACTGGAGGGGGACTTTAAGCCCTCTCTGCATGTGAAAGAAAGGAACAAAATGGACATGAACAGGATGAGACATCTTTCTAAATGCTTAATTTTCCCCAGAATGTAAGCATTTCATTTCAGCAAGCATACGTTCATAAGAATCAATAGATTGGGTTGCTACATTCCATGATAAAATGAAGTGCCGAAAACACTTTAAACAAGAATGTTTCGCAACTTAATTTTGTCCTTGTAACTTGCTTTTCTCCTTGTTTGAAATATAGTGACCTTTATTGTCTGAAGCATGCTTCTTCTTTATCACAGACCCTCTTCCAACATGTTTCTCTACTCCAGCCTTTATTGGAATATGTCAACAATCGCTCTTTTTGATCTTGGCTGTGGGAACCTTCGCATTTTTGTATGGCCACTTGTCACACTTCATAGGGAATGTTAGGCTCCACTAATGGCTTCTCTTTCTAGCCTCCTACTGAGGCTGAGTGGGTGGAGATCGCGGAGGGGTTCAGGCGGAGGTGGCAGTTCCCCAACTGCCTAGGAGCTGTCGAATGCTAGCACGTCGCAATCACCTGTCCCAAGGACTCTGGCAGCGTTTTCTACAATTACAAGGTGTGTATCACATGAACAAGATGTCTAAATAAATCATGTTGTACAAATTAGAGAAAGTGGTAAGAAAAAAACAAACTATGAAGTGGGAGAAAAAGACACAGGAGGGTTACAGCTCAGCGTCATTTTTGAAGAAGGGTAACATTCCAGCATCAGTTCTTGAGAAGAAGTCTGTGGAACCTCTCAACTCACTCTTTCTTGGATGCGTGGGTAACGTTGAAAAAATAAGGAAGACTATCGTCACTATCCTGAAGGATGATATAAATTGCCTGGCCAGTGAACCAAACAAGGATAATGTTAAGTTTAAAGCTTCCCCCTAAAGATCACAAACCAGGGTCGCTAATCTCGTCAAGCACAACTTTGTGCCCAAAGTTTGTGGAACGCGCTAATTGGACTCGCGCGACGCTGACGTCACGCCGAGCAAGGTGTCAATCATTCGAATGCTCATTTCTTTGAGAGAGGCAGAATGTAGCGAAGTTCATCGAGTCGCGCGTGAGGGGCGCGAGGAGCCCGCTGATTGAACGGCTTCGCCGATGACGAGCGCCCGTTTGTCCCTACACCCCTACACCAAGCTAAAATTAATGCTTTGCAGATTGTCCCTAGGCAACCGGCTGACGCTCCAAATCCCTCCAAAGTTTCTGTTAAAAAAAAACCTTGTTTGTCGAAGTTGTCGCTGACGTCAAAGTGACGTTTCCGAACTTCGCGAGAGCCGTGGTTTGAGCTCGAGATCTTTGCTTCGGATCGAGGCGAAGTTAAACTTTGTCAACATGGCGGTGCCGTACGCTGCGGCCGAGCTTATCTTCCGCCACCGTCGGCGTCGCTACTGATACCACCGGGGACGCTTTTCAACTCCCCGACGACGACTTTCGGCCTCAGTACCGGCTATCGAAAGCCGTTGTGCGTTGACTCTGTGACGAGCTTCGTTCAGCGCCCGGACTTCGAGGCGGCCGACAATCGCGTCTACCATTACCGTGGAACCACAAGTTCTCTGCGCGCTCCGGTTCTTCGGAACTGGTAGCTTTCAAGGCATGGTGGTGACTGACGAGCACCTGTCAGTCCCCCACATGACTGTGAGTCGGGCTGTCAGAGTTTTTGCGGCTGCCATCGATTTTTTCTGTAATATCCAAAGAGGTACTTACTAATAAGTTGGTATACAATTCAGAACGTTGGAAAACAAACAAGAGCCGGGGTAATTCTAGGGTAGGGTCGAGTCTCCCGGCAGAACTATTCCCTCGAAATTCTACTGGCAGTCGTCACAAATTGCCGGTTAAATCAGTTCATTGAACGACGTGTCAACGACAGATCGTTTCATCGGCACGCGATGTGGTCACATGAAAGAGATTTTCTTCAGTTAGAGTTATATACACATTCAACATTTTCACACCTTTATACATGCAAGTGGGGTGTCCCATAAATAACCCTCTAATAAGTGTATCAATAGACCTTATAAAAAATGTAAACCTCACACCTTTAAAAACTCATAATTTTTGAAACGCGTTCCTTAAAATGTGTGATAATGCACTACACCTTTTTAAGATGTAAAACTACAATACCCCTTCTTGTCAGGCACGTAGCCAGGGCGGGGGGGAACCATAAGGCCCCCCCGAAATCTTCCATTTGCTGAGGCCTCCTCTCCCCCCTCCCCCTCATAGAGCTCTTTGTCATGGCCGCCCCCTCCCCCTGAAACAAAATCCTGGCCACGTGCCTGCTTCTCGTCAAGGTGTAATTACCACAATACATTTCTTTTTTAGGATGTACACAGTGGCCCGGGACACAATAAAATGACTGAACAAATAAATTACGCAAACGAGTCGCCAAAGAAGCGCGTTGCTTCTTGGCGATTGTCGAGGCAATTTCAGCTGAAAACCGGCTTCAATACTGGCCGGATGTACGGTTTTGCGCCTCGTCCCGACATCCGGCAGGTATGGTTGTACCGATGCAAATAAACGATTTATGTCTAATAGCACTGCCACCACTGATCTCTCAGTAGGCTGATCGCGGATATAGGCCTGTATTGCTGGGGTCGAGCGGCACCACCGGCAGTTATTGCTTGACATGAGCTAATGCATGCTATAGGAGAAACGGGAAAACTCAATTTTATTACGTTAGTAGGCTGTTCTCAATAATGAAACTTCTATCGTGCTTCCCCAAATAACAGTTAATATTGTTGGCAAGAATATTAAATGCGTTAGAATATTAATCTTGTTTAAATAAATGTTGTGTGGTTGAGGGTGGAGGGCGACTTTGTTGGGCGTTAACTGTGATGTGTTTAATGAGACAAGGGCTACCGAGAGTTATTGTGGAGTCATACGTGATCTCGGAGTCATCAGAGCTCAGCAAATGATAAGTTAGAAGGCCTTTACTGGGGACATTCGCATCGCATCGTTCTAACCGCTTGTCATAGTACTTCATGGTGAAAGCTTTTTCTTTGAACTGCTGCGAGGGCTTCCGTGACAAACTGAAACTCGGAGCGTGCCGTTCAGTCGCTGAACGCGCCATTTATTTAGCAACCGAAGCAAGCGACGTCGGTATAATCGGTGGTCCTCCGGGCCATTTTTTTTAATCAATGTTCGAAAGTTTGAAGAATGTCTATTTGATCTTTAAGCACCTGATATAATCGTCGCAGCACGTCATAAAATACTCACCTTCGAACACCGCATACAAGCTTCCTATTTCTGCGTGTTTCTCCCTTAGACTTGCGTGTATTACCTCATGGTGTAATAGACCAAAACAACAAGGACGAAACCGAAGGGAGAACTAGACAGGACGCGGCGTATTGCCTGTTGTCAAGCAATAGCCGCGGTGAGGCCAGTGACGGGCTCCCGATCCGCGATCCAGACTTGCACTGTGAGAGTTCTAATGCATTACACCCGCGGAGTGCTGCACGGAGAACAGGCCCCGAACGAACTTGCCGAAAGCACCGAGTGCAGACTGGTGCTGACGCCGTAGGTGTTGTAGAAAAGTACCAACCTCAAACCGAAACTAGCACCTTTTTGTTCGACATGATGGGTGGGCATGCGAGAGCGCAGTCGCTGCCATCGTTTATCTATAAACTTTGGTTGCTGCAACGTGCAACTTATATTTGCGATGACTTCTAATTAAGGAACTCGGCTGTTAGAAATATCTACAGACGGCGTAAGTTTCCGAAACCAGCTGACTACAAAACAGCATACACTTGAGAAAATTGATGGCACTGTAAGCGCAAGAGCTTGCTTCGTTTTAAGCATAGTATTATGAGTGAACCACTGAAGGGATGCGGCTTAAATCTAGTTCTTTGGAACATCTAACAGTACGTTTCGTGAGACTTTTTATTTCCCTTGTGACAGCATTGAAAACGAGAGCTTTCTCAAAAAAAAAAAACAAAAAAAAAATACGACGGGGCAAGATAGCTGCCGTTTAAATATGACTTTGCGTGAGCCTCGGGCAACGTTTCCATGTTTAGCCTTCCTGGACGCTGAGTAAATGCGTCACGGGTTTCTGGCAAGGGAGCTTTGTCGAAAATGTTCCACTTTTCACCCGCACATACATGATGCGATATCTCGCGGCCTCTGCGTTTGTCCTGGGCCTTTCATTACACACTGGTAGGTTTCAGCGTCTGCACGGCAAGAAAGTGACTCAAATTTTGCAAATAAAACACGGGTCGTCGATTTCTCCCTTCGTGAAATATCAGACGCTTACAATTCAAGCTCGCGTTTGGGTTTGTGGCCCGCGGGACGCGATTTTGAGCAGAAAACCAACTTTTTCTTTCGGTTCCGCTCTGCGAATGCCGCATCATAGCAGACAAACTCTCGTCGTCTGCTCTCGCTTCTTGCCTGGGCGAGGCATGACGGGATTGTCGGCGCTAGAGAGCTCAAAGACAATGTACAGCGAGCGGCGTGAACGCTCGCCTCCCCGCGCTGTCTCGTGCTCTCGTGCACCACCTAGGGATCGCGGGGGATTTTTCGTCAAAAGTTGCGAAGTTGAGCGCGCGCAGGAAGGAGGAAGCTTTGCGGCGTTCTTTTGGTCACTCCTCACGCTACGTCAGAAAGTGAAAAATGTTTTTCTCCACGAGTTTAGCTACCTAGAAATGTCTTTCCGCGCACGTAATCAACCAAAATAAAATTTGCAGTATATTGCCTCTAAATTTCTCTGAGGGCACAATGTAGTGAGTCTGGAAAAAAGTTTTGCGCTAACAAATTGAGAACTAATTGATGTTAAGATGTCACCCTCTTGCTTGTGTCGTATTCTTCTGCTTCCAAGTTTCTCTTTTCCTTACCGCAGCCTCGGGTTCAGATCACATTGATTGCCCTCATTGTGCGACTTATCCCTGGGCAGTTTGCCTGAGACAGTAAGGTTTTACACGTGTACAGGCATTCCACGACCATATCCCCCACCCGACATTTTTAGAAGAGTTTTTGGAATTTACCACTGTGTCGTGTTGCCTAAACTCAACGTCCAATTGCGACACATTATGTGTGTCTTTAACAAATGCAGACCTAAGATCTATCGGTATACCACTGCTCCAGCCAAGCACATAGCCAGGAGTTCTTTTTTGAGGGGAGGGGGGAGGCCCATCGTTGTCAGTTTGGCCTGGGTGAGGGAGAGGGCGTGCCATCAAATTTTGTAGGTGGTCCCGAGAACCCTGGGCCTCGCCCCTGGATATGCGCCTGGTTCCAACATCAACCTCCACTCTGTCTGATGCACACTTCTTTGATGTGCACAATAATCTCGTGAGTCTCTTTCCACCATCAGGAGGCTACTAATTTACACAGTGACATTTGCTGAGTACTGTGGCCGGCAATTTAAGTCTGTTATTTCAAGTACTCTTCAAAACGCATGGTATTTAGCATAGTTTCTCTGCACAGTGGAATTTCACCTCAAATTGAGTCGTTGAAATATTTTATGGGAAGCTCATAGCTGGTAAAGTATCACATTAAGTTTAATTTAAGACGGGGCAGTCTAAAGGCTTGTCTAGCCTGAAGGTGTTGCAAACTAAGAACATGGAACTCGGTGATGTTGTCCTTACAAAACATTGTAACACTCATAATCGTGTAAAAAGGGTGTAAGAAGGGTGTAGGTTAGGAAAAACACCCTTTTTACACGCTTTTTACACGATTTCTGAACATCGGTGGGTGTAAAAAGGGTGTGCTGACGTTTTACACCCTTTACACACCCTCTTTACGCCCTACTTGCAGCGATGGTGTCTGAAATCGTGTAAAAAGGGTGTATGGGCGAATTTTACGCCCTTCATCCACACGGTGTGAAAGGGGCGTAATGGTGATGCTCTCAAATACACCCATGATTTCATAGCCGTTCATATGTATTGCTTTGGTGAAACTGGGGCCCTAATCTGGACACTTTGCGAAAAAGTCTGCGAGAAATCTGGCGGCTGCGATTGGCCGACGCCGCACTTGTCCTTGGCGCCGGCCAATTATACCCGTCAGATTTCTCGCCGTCTTTCTCGCCAAGTGTCCAGATTATGGCCCCTGTTGTTGACGTACGGCGGTACAAACATTGAATATAATTAATCGCCACACGAAGTCGCGTATGATTAGGAAGTGCTAGAGAATAGTTTTTGCAACTCCTATTGAACTCTTCGTTCGTCACAAGCCTAATATTACGTTTCGCGCGTGCATCAGTTTTATCGGTTCAAACTTGATTAAAAAAATCATCTCCGCTCGCAAAAAAAAAAAATGAACGAAGACGTGTAAATTTACAACCTAGGCAGGGCACACTGTATTGCGCTGTTATGGAATTAAATCAGAAATATTGTGTCGATATTATTTTGGTCTAGCCAATATCTGTGAAAAATGGGATGGGTCGCGCCGATGCTATCCTGACATACCGTACGTGGCGCACATTTTGGTTGACTGTCAAGAGTGTCCTGCGTGAATCGGCTATGCCGGCGAGGTATTTCTATTTCTTGACTGCCTAAAATCCCCGACGTTAAAAAAAAACAAAACAAAGAAAGATTAAGCGAAATAGAATCAGCTTACTTTTAACCTGAAAAAGACCTTTTAAGCTGAAGACTTGAACAAACTGCGGCGCCCTCATTTCGAATATTACAAACTCACCTGGCTGGGTTTCGCACTACTTATAGCACCTTCACTGAGACCTTATTTTGGAGTGTAGCTCTGAAGAAACAATGTCGCAAGACAATCGAAAGTGCCGGATTAATGACACACCCAGGGACGCGACTCTTATCTCTGCGTAATGTACCAAAATATTTAGCTTCCCGACGCTTTTTTTTTCCGGTTTTTCTTTGGTAGACGTGAAACCGCGTCTTCGACGGCGTTCAAAATTGTTTTTTGTATTTATCTTGTGATCTCGCCGTCCGCACCAGAGCACGAGCGTCTACATGAGTGGCAGTTTGAGACGCTCAAGGTTGTACTAAGCAAAGCAAGTCCTGACGAGTCCGATTTCGCGACCTTCCCTGGGCAGGGAAGGTGGCAATACAAAGCAGCAAAGGGAGATAAGCGGCTTTGTCCAACCCCCTTTGACCTCGTCTTCTGATAAGCCTACGAACCTTCTTTTGTGTCTTCGTGTTGCTGTGAGCGAGTGCGAAGGCCGCTTCTAGCAAACCAGAGGGGTGGCGCGAAACACGTGACCGCTCTCCGTAGGACAAGGACGCTTGGACGAAAATTTGTCACGTGACTCGCTCTGACGCGCTGATGGGCTACTGGGGCCGTAGTCTTTGCCGTATGCCAAGTTATGGTGAGTTGTAGGGGCCACGTAGGTCCGGTTTACAAAAAGGGGGGCGCCCGTCAGTGTATTCCTGTTTTTCGTGCGTTTAGTCGGGGCCGTGATGTTTCGTTGTGAACGGCCGGAATACATCCATGCCAACTTTTCGAAAATGGTCTTTTATTTCGTCGGAGTCCATGGAATTATTGTGCTGTATTTGTTGGACGCGTTTCGACAAAGAGCTGCTCATCGGCGGCCGCGAGACTTCCGTTGAATGTGATCGACCGCCTTCAACCTCGGCATTGTGTTTGCGTTGTTTTGTACTGCCCGAATCGGATTATGCATCTATCACGACAGAGTGGTGCTCATCGGCGACCGCGAAACTTCCGCTGAATGTGAGCGACCGCCTTCATCCTCGACATTGTGTTTGTGGATAGTTCTGTGCTGCCCCAATCGGATTATGCGTCTATCACGGATTACATGAGATCGCTGTTTCATTTGTAAGTACTCTGCAAGCATGCTTCTGATAGTCCAAGGGGGCTATGTTCGACAAATGTTTCATTTCTCCTAAAATGAAACGGAAGTGACGGAAGCGACGATATCGCGTTCGATTGGTTAGAAGGTCAAATGGCGAAAATAGGTAACTTTGGTGATTTGAACCTCTAACCAATCAAACGCGATACCGTCACTTCCGCCACTTCCGTTTATTTTTAGGAGTAACGAAACATTTGTCGAACATAGCCTCCTTGCTTCCGTTTCAATACCCCATTTTACGGTTTACAAACTTGAACTGCCGCTTACGTCCCAAGCAACTCCCGGTCTTTGCAAGCCTGCCAGTTTTGTCCACGTCACCAGTGCAAGGAACCGTCACAAGAAAAGTACAGTTCGAGATTCAACTAGGGCCTTCGGTTGTACAATTTGAAGGGGTTATGAAACAATATCCGGTTGAAATATTCATGACCTTACACGCACGGACCTCTACTGGTTTAGAAGAGTCTTGGTCGTGGTGGAATTGCGAGGATAAAAGAGAAATATTTCTTCCAGTCTTGCCTTCGCCAAGTTTGATGACGTGCGCGTGAACGTAGCTTTGCCCTTCGGCACGCTTGTAATTGCACGCACTTGCCCGCATAAGCAGAGACATGGCTGTGGCCAGATGACCTGCTTGCAATCGTCTATAGAGAATTTTGTAGAACCTGTGAGAACCTTGATTAAAAAATAAAAAGTGAACCAGGCATTTGCAGTCATTTTTTCGTGCACTCTTTTGGGTTGTTACGCCCTACTTTATCGGTGTTGGTAATCGCACCTTTTTTATTTCTTTTTCTGGCGGTGATGCACCCAATTTAGAGGGCGTACTGCGCAGTCATAACGCCCTAATGAAAGGTGTCCAGTGGAATCACACCCTAATTTAAGGGTGTTCGGTATAACGCCGTCTTTTAAGGGTGTTAGAGAACAACACCCTATTTTAGGGGTGTTAGGAATAACGCCCTTTGTTTAGGGCGTTTTGCTACACCCAAATGGGTGTTAGTTATAGGACAAGCCATTTACACCCACAAGGGTGTTACGATGTTTAGTGTGTACAGTGAATGCTTTGATGAACTAAGTTGCCCTACTTTTGTTTCAGGGCACCTACTCCATAGTCCTGATGGCTGTGGTAGACAGCAAGTACAAGTTTGTGCTTTTTAACGTCGGTGCAGAGGGACGACAAAGTGATGGCGGCATTTTCAAGACCTCCGAGATTGGTCAGGGCCTTGATCAAGGCACACTCAACCTGCCGAAGCTGGGAGTGCTCCCAGGGTGTCAAAAGGCACCCCTGGCACCCTACGCATTTGTGGGCGACGAGACGTTTCAGCTTCGCACCGAATTTCTCCGGCCATATCCGGCGAAAGGTCTTGCTGATGAGAGGAGGGCCTACAACTACAGACTCAGTCGAGCTCGGTAAGTTCATACCAGAGCTGTATATGGGGAGAATTTGGCCAGTTTATGATCTCGCCGCCATAACGCCCCCCTCCCAAGTGAGCCAGTCGGCCTGCGGCGCAGAGCGAGAGGAATGAGCGCATGCGCATGAGCTCCCGGCTGCTCCCAGCTGCGCGGGGAGGGCCACCATTTTCATTCATTCGTCCGGCGGAATGTATGGGATTGACATCAAAATTTTGGTTTTCTCTTTTGATTTGGCAGGCTCTGGCAAGAAAATGATATAGTGTTATTCCTCAGCGGCTTAAAGAGCTAACGAATAAAGTTTCTCCATGTTTAGACGCAAACTTCTATTCAGGCGAAAAAGAAATAAGCTCGTAGTAGACAACTTGTAGCCTCAACAGTGCTTGGCGCGCCGACAGCGTCGCATCAAAACGGCGGTAGTCTTTTCTTTGCTCCCTTCTTTCTCTCTCGCCCCTTCGGCACTCTCCTCCCCTTCTTTCACTTTTCTCCTCTCCAGCACCTTCGTCGCCACACCCACTGGCCAGATTCTCCCCATATACGGGTCTGGTTCGTGTTGCACAATCAAACCACCAGACAGAAAATTGTGTTGCAGTGCATGTTTTGATAACTGCTATAGATAAGAGGTTGGAGTCAAGATTAATGAAAATCTTTGCACTAAGACAAGCTTGCTAAATTGTTGAAATCTGAGCACATGAACACAGTCTTAAAAGGACACTGAAGACAATTTGCATGTTCTATTTAAAATTGAAGTATATGTCAGGAGTTTCCCCGGCTATGTTGACCATGTTCTAACCGAAACTGAACTTCCGTCTGGCACAAATCATGAAAGCAGTCCTCTTAATGATCATACTGTGAGCAACACTTCTCGGGGTATCTAGTGACCGGGAAAACCGGGAATTGTCAGGGAGATTTGAACTACCGGGAAAAATCAGGGAATTGCCAGGGCTATTGTAAAAAAGCGAGCCCAGTCAAGGAAAATGAGACGGCAATCAATCAATCAATCAATCAATCAATTATTTATTTCACATCAGAAACTGATGTAGGCTGCAGGGGCAAAAAGTCAAAAGTTTGACTTGACAAGGCCTCTGCAGCCTTACAATTGGCACACGGCGACATACTACACATGAAGTAATAATATTAAGTTTTCAGCTTTTAACATTAAGCAAATAAATAAATAAATAAATAAATAAATAAAAAAAAACAGAAGAACAGCATAAGTTAAACACGCTGTTAAAGATAACAAAAAAAATCATATATATATATATATATATATATATATATATATATATATATATATATATATATATATATATATATATATATATATATATATATATACATACACACATACATATGTATATACATACATATATATACACGCATGCATACATACATACGCATCATACACACGCGCATATACACACATATATATAAGGCACATAGCATATTTAGGTACATGACAGGACTAGAAATAATAATCGTACTACCTCAAGGATAACTGAAACATACAGAACACACGACCTCACAATACAAGCGAAATTTTAATACAGGAAAAAATTTCTAATTGTACTAAGATTCAGTCTCTCGATATTTGTTAAATTATGCTTCTGAAGTTTATTTAGAATAAATGGAAGATTATACCTTAGCATTTGGAAACCGTAATTTGTGCGATTTGTTGGCATTTTCCAATGCTCCCCCTCACGAACGTCATATACCCGGATATTTGGTGTTAGGTTTGAGATATGTGCAAGGAAAGGCTCGTTAGAACGGAGGGCTGATCTATATCGTGTTAGTAAAGTATACTCATATAGATTAGGGACAGTTATTAGACGTAGTTCTTTAAATAAGGGGGGTGTATGTGTATCGAAAGGAACATCGAGTATTGTGCGAACAGCCTTTTTTTCAAGAAGGTGTAATTTGTTAACATTTGACAGAGATGTGGTACACCACACTAAATTACAGTAGTTCAAATGGGGTAAAAAAAGGGCCCTGTATATAAGCATTTTTATGTGACGAGGCAATAAATTTCTAAATTGACATAATTTCCCAAGCACTCTTGATAGTTTTTTAACAACATTATTAACGTGATAATCCCAAGACATCTGTTCATTAAAATACACTCCGAGCGTTTTGACGTTCGGCACCATTTCGATGACGGAGGGGCCCAAGATGATATTAAAAGAAAAAGAAACATGTCTATTCTTGGGTTTGAAAAGGACAGCCTTGCTTTTGGTCGTGTTAAT
Organism: Ixodes scapularis; assembly: GCF_016920785.2. Taxonomy (NCBI): domain Eukaryota; kingdom Metazoa; phylum Arthropoda; class Arachnida; order Ixodida; family Ixodidae; genus Ixodes; species Ixodes scapularis. The sequence continues at coordinate 67,672,420 of NW_024609846.1, read as the reverse complement.
TATTAGTGAGTTAACTTCACTCCAATCATACAGTTTCTCTAGTGAGGCATTCGTTTCTTTAACAAGGTCTTCTATCTCTGTACCTGAAAAAAATAGATGATGCCATCGAGTTCCCTGAGCAGACTTGAGGACTGGGGGCAAAAAAATAGGCAATAAGTTCTGCTTAGAGCGGAGCGCGGGCTCTGCTCACCCGGTGTAGAGTGCACTACCCGATGCAAATGAAACGACCGACAAATCTAGTCCGAGCCTTGGATTGGATTGGATTGATGGAGCAACACTAGGCTCCATCCAGTTAGAGCTACTAGATTCAGGCCGTGTTCCAAAATTTACTTAATCTTGCTCCAGGGTAAGGGTTTTGTACCTTAGCGTTCTATAACCTACCCGCGTCCAGCGCTTTTCAATTGGCGTTGTCACGTGACACGACCCTCCGGAGTAACTCGGATCCATTTGGGTAAGATTTGGAACACAGTCATAGTAACAAATGATAAAGCCGCAAACCCCAATCCAAGCCAAAAGTATCCGAAAGTGCATCTGGCGGCTTTGACGCCATTCGGTTATTGAAGTCCATAGTTGAGCTTCGTGTTTCCGGAAGCAGCCTCTTCACTGCAGTGTCTGCGGCAAGAAAACGCTTGTTCAATCCGGACTGGACAAACCCGAATATTTCGGAATATGCAATTTGGATCAAGCCTGCAGAAAATTATCCTCACAGTGCTCAATTTCTTGTGTTGTAATTGTCTTGTATATTTAACCAAATTGTTTTATATATCTAAGTGGTCAGAGAGTTTCGCCTGAAATTGTCAGGAAAAGTCAGGGAATTTCAAAATAATAATTGGCTAGACACCCTGCTTCTATTTTGGGGGACGAAAATCCAGTTAGTTTTGATTTTGCCAGTTTATTTGCAGATGCAGGCACAGGAGTTAACAAAAAGGGCAGTGACATGTTTCGGCGTATTGCAAGTCCTGAACATCTTGAGAGTGGGCTATCCAAGGAGGGTATTAGTACTAGGAGGGGGCACATTGCAATATGTGTGAAGCCCAGTCATAAAAATGTTTAAATAATGTTGTGCCAAACTTGACCCAAGATCTCTCTGGCAATTGGTGCACGTGACATGTCACGTGCGAGATGGATGGTTGGTTGTAGCAGGATTCCTTGCAGGCTTGCGCGCGCTCCGTCCGGTAGGTTTTATCAGATCGAAGGCTAGATGTGAAGCAAGCAGCTCCGTCCGGTAGATTGCGTCTTGGGCCGATAAGTGAGGAGGGTAAGGAGGAAAATGAGAAAGGCGAGGCGTCAAGGGAGCTCGGCTTGTGGAGGCTACACGGCTGACGTCATGCCCCCTCCTACCCTTCTAATCTTCCAATCGACGACACTCGTTTGTCGATTGTGCCCAAGCACTGCAGACAGTGCCAACAGGGCAAGCTGTCTTGAATTTTCAATTTCAATGACCTTGGTCACACTGAGCAGGATGCCGCAGATGACCTCAAGCTCGGCATACACCGGATGTGCTCAACTCGGGAGCTCATCACTGCGCAAACTTCCACCTCCTCCTCTAATTTCACTATCTTGAGTTTAGCGCTCTAGCAGCATTGTAGTCTACTACGAGGAGGAACTTTTTTAACCTCGCGACTACAGAAAGGTGCACCTGCCTTGCAACAGAAATTTTGCCATCTTTTTTTTTCTTTTTGCCCCCAATAGTATTACTTTTATAACTGCCTCTTGTGAAGTGCTCAACACATTTAAGAAACTGTCGTAGGATTTTGTCATAATTACATAAACCTTGCAATGATTTTGTGAATCGATTTACACTCGGGTTTTATCATACGCATTTTTTAGACCCAAGTCTTTTTCATAAATTGCTTAGAAGCGCATCCAGTTTCCATGTTTAGAACATCTGTCAGTGTTTCACTATTCCTTTCATTCTAGTGCTATTGTGGGCACACTAATCACTTTAATAACTTCTGCCAAACAGGAGATGTGTTGAAACTGCCTTTGGGATCATGTCCGACCGGTGGAGAATTCTCCTCCGGACAATCAACCTCCTGCCAGAGAACGTCGATTACATCATCAAGTCCTGCTGTGTCCTGCACAACTTTCTCTTGGTACACAACGAACACCCAGCAGCCTATGCTGATCAGGACGACAACATGGGAAACCCCACGGCAGGAGGGTGGCGCCGCGAGATCCCAGACTCAGCGAGGGAATTGCTGTTTCCGCAGGAGGCCACACGTGCACGGAACTTTGGCGATTATGCAGACTTCGCCGGGAAGATGTACATGTATTATTTCTGTAGTCCTGCTGGGGAGGTTTCCTGGCAGTGGGTCCAGCCTGGCGTGAACAAACAGGTTGCACGAAGCAACCTGCGAAAGCTCGGAGTCCATGTGAACCTCATGTAAAATTTCTAGTCAAGTTGACATTTATTTGGCAAACCTCGGAAGACACAAAACAAAATATTAACTAGATTCTGAACTTTAATAAACACAATAGACCATTCGCAATATCACCTAAGCGACCTGGCCCGTGCTAGAGGAATCATGGGAACGGTGTCCCTTCAGCTCCTTAGTGATCGGTAATTTCGACACAATTTATTGTTACATAGCTTTATCATATCGCTCTTAAAATTTCTCAATGTCAGCGTTTTTGACACTGTGCATGCTGTCCCCCCTTTAACCTGGACGGGCTGCAGAAATCTCTTGCATTATTATCATTTTCGTGATATTAAGTTGGAAACTTTAAAAATGCTATAAGCCCCACTGACTCCGAGCTAAATCCTGGTTTTTGTTGTTGTGAATTGTCGGCTTTTTAAACCATTGCCGCTAAAACAACAATCACGAGAATGATAATATTGCAAGAGATTTCTGCAGCTCAGCCAGGTTGAAAGGTGGATCGCATACACAGTATCAAAAATGCTGACATTCACGAGCAATTTTAAAAGTGGTACGACAGGTCCTTGGGGGTAGGGTGGTTCCGAGTTGTGCTCAAAAACTGTGTAACTATAGAATTGGTCAAAATTAGCAATCACCAAGGAGCTGAAGGAACACCGTTCCCATGATTCCTCGAGTGCGGGCCGGGGCGCTTGCGAATATAGTAAATGTTCTATAGCCATTTTAGCCTATCCGTTGAGTGCATGTGCCACACGGCAATGACTAGTTAATTTGACTAACCATGATTATTTCAACTAACCTGTACATGCAGCACCAAGTCCCGATTACATTTCTATCCAGTTGCTTCATTAGTAAGTTGCTGTTTGAAGGCACTTAGTAGATGCTGTAGGTAGATTGATTCACAACAACTTGTCAAGTTTACATATTTCTCACATTGCATATTTTGTTTTGAATTTTGTATTGCACTAGTTGTATCAATGTATTTGAATTCTTGAATGAATAAATATTCTGTATATAGATGTAACTTGAACATATCACCATATTTGTAAATTGCTTGCTGCAGCAGTACAGAATCCACGACTTATAATGGTAACAGTAACAACGTACCAGGTACATATAATAAAAGTGAAACTCATAAAAGAAGATTAGTCTTGACAACTTTCATTCCTAGAAATAAGATATTGTTAATAGTATGAAAACATTGCTTGGGCACAATATGCTATGCAGCAATCTTGCCAAAAAATAAAACGAAGTTGTACACAGGTAATGTATTGCACACAACAGCCTCATGTCTGTAAATGTCCTGCAACTGTAGACTAAATGCACTGAATGTTACGTTCCACTATTGCACCCCCAGTAGCTTTTAAACATTAAAAATAGAGCAAAATTAAACCAGGTACCCTCTTGGCAGCGCGAAGTCCCACTACAGACAGAGCAATTTACAGATCCTCGAGCTGGAACACGGAATTGCTGGAATTGATCCGGCTCGATGCCACCTATAGCAAGAACGGCGGGATTACTGGAAAAAATTGCCCCATCTGAAACAAGCTTAAGTTATCTAGTCCTGGCAGTCTTCGATAGCCTGCAAGATGTTTTTACGCATTCTTAACACCTTGGATGGATGAATAGATCGCATTGGATCGCACAACGATAGGGCAAAGTATTCATGAGCATCTGGCTTCTTCTGGCATGCAACACTAGAACTTATATTTTGGAGCTCCGTCAAGAGCGGGTCAGGATTGCTCTTTTTCCTTTTCTTTTGCGGCTCGTTCGTAGCGCCACTGGAAAAAACTGGAGGGAATGGGCTTCCCACCCCCCCAGACTGGTGCTCCTCGTCCACTTCATACACTTCGACAATGCAAGCCTCCGGCTCCGGCCCATCCGCTGCTGCACTTTCGTCTAAATAGGCCCCCTCGTTCACCGGACGGATGAAGTCGTTATTACACGATGTGCTAGATGTCTTCATGTTTCCTGACGTGCTGTTGATTAAGGAGAAAAAAATTAGTTTAATAAAACAAACAATCAGTGCCACACATCAGGGGCACAGCCAGGAATTTTCGGGTAGGGGAAGGATAGGCTCACTAGTGCAGTGAACGATTGTGTGAAGCGCTTCGGCAGATTTCGCTTAGTTAGCATGAAAAATGGTTATAAGTCACTGCACACTGCTAAAAATAGCGTCATTCTATTTCGTTCTTTCTGTACCTTTCATTACACTGAGTATTAACCAGTAGAAAGTTCGCATTGTGCAGGAAGCTTATGCTAGCCGAAATGTTCGATCGGCACAGCTACTACGCAGCTCCAAATCTACTCAGACCTTAGTGTATCAGAACGTCACTAAAAGCGCCGTAATATCGCGTAATTATAATAATGATCATGTTTATTTGCACTCGGATGCCGGTGACAGCAGAAAGACCGAAGGGCCATACCAGAGGCAATGACACGTGGAATCTATGAGTGGCGATCTATTATTTGGGGACAGCGAAGCCTGGACGGCCATCAAATAATTTAATCAAAGAACACTATCGGAGAATTCGCAGTGCACGCATTACCTTCGATGCTGCAGGGTATCTCGCACGAAGTACATTTGTTCAAAGTGTGGCCACGACATCGGGTCTTCGACGTCGTCGGCGCCGGCACCGCTCGTCCTGGTTTTTTTCATGTCGCGAGGCAAGCACACCAGCTTGTCCCGGAGAGATCTCAAACGTTTCTGGACTTTGTCCACTAAAATAAAAAGAACACTCAAATTGAGGTGGGCAATTCCGTTGATGAAAGTTAGGACTTACCGCGATCCTTGTCTCCCGGCAGAAGGAGATCGCCGAGTTCACTCCAAATTGCCGATTTTTTCTTTGTATCCTTGTAATCCTTACATTCCGGCTGCCAGAGCGCAGGACGCTTTTCAACTTCGCTAATTAGGCGTTCGTTGTTCACTGCCATTCTCGCAAGGCCGCGGCAAAAACTACAACAGTCCTACAGGGGTGAAAACTGAAGAAACTTCAAACGCTGCTTGCTACTAAACACGGCCGTTCATTGGTTGTTGCCTGCTGGACGCAGCGGGAGACGCGCCGCCTGGACGCAAAATATCTGGCTCCTCCAGATACACCGGAATGCGCCTAAAAACGCTGCGTTTCGTCCTTGCGCCGGAAGTGACGTCAAAGCGCAGGCGCAGACGCGACGCAGACGCGGAGAAAAACGCGCCATGTGGGCTAGCCTTTAGGGTGCCTCCATGTGCGCTTCGCATAGGGTGATGCCAACTGCCTGTTTCCCTTTCCCACACTCCCGTCCACCGCCATTTTGTTCCTCATTGTTTCCCCGTGCGCCGGAAAGTGGCCTTTGTGTCCATCGGTCCTCCCATCCGAGGGGGGAAATGATAATCCTCCCTCCGTGGGTTCCACAACGCTGCTCCGAACTTGTGAGATAAGGTGCTTGTTTCCGGGAGGGTATTAAGCCCACAGATTATCGCCGAGGACCGAAATGGCTGCTGGTTTGTAGGCGAGTGGTATTACAAAGGGTGGCATCACCTTAGCAAAGCGCACATGAAGGCTCCCTACGCGCTGTAAGCACCGTCACTCAGGGTGCTTTTGTGTCACTGCACTGTCGCCCGGTCGACACCTGCGGCTTCCACGAGGCGCGAGAAGGTCGACCTTCTCGCCCCTCTCGCGCCGCGCAAGCTGCAAGTGTCGACCGGGCGATTTTGCGGCGACATGAAAGCAGCCCGAGTGACGTAGAGTAACTGTATATGCTCCGCTTGCGGAGCAGAGTACCGCAATGGTGCCATTCTGGAGCCAAGCACTGCGGGAAGCCACGGTCGGTTTTTGCAGGGGACGCGAAGGTGCGCGAAGGCGCAGACGCGAGGCGGCGTGCTGTGGCGTGGTGCGGCGCGCTGGGTAAGGAAAATAGTGCGGCGTGCGGCGACGAGCCGCGCGGCGCGCAGGCGCCGTCATCGTTGTCCCGTCGTTTCCTGTTTACCTCTCGATTGCAAAAGTCGCACTCGCGGATCCTGCGGGTCGCGTGTGAAGTGAAGTCATAAATTCATTGCGGTAAACGACGCAGCGGCTGACGAAAGCGCCGTCCCCCTCGCTTTGGCACGAGAGCTCGGCGACTCGCCAAGATGGCCGGATGTGCCGGTCGCGTATGGCGTATCCCTCCGCGAGAGCCGCAGACGCGAGCAACGCGATCGTCGTCCGTGTCGTCTGCTTCCCGTACCTTGGAAACGGATGTCCTAAAACATCGCTCGCGTTATAAGAACAACAGGATTGTATTGTACCCAGTTGACGCACATAATGTTCAATGACTTAGGAAGCTTTCGGTTCGTTCGATTTTAGTCTAGGATCTATATTTGGCGAACTCAAAGCGGAAAATATGTTCTCCCGAAACTCGGCGCTCTGAAGGCCGCTTTCCCGCACGAAGGTCGGATCCAGTTCTGCCCACGTGACTACTGCTCCGCCAATACGGAGATGGCGGCGAAAGGAAAAGGAACGCGATACTCTGGCTCTGCAAGCAGAGCCTATACAGTTACTCTAGAGTGACGGCGCTTACAGCGCGCCACCGGCGAAACGCGGAAGTCCCAGACGCGCCGCCGCGAGGGTCGAGCATATCTTAGTAAGACCCGCACCCTCGCACTCCAGCGCATTTTCATTAGTTCTCAGGGGCCCTCCAGGTGGAGCAGTCTGTGCCAATGGCCATGCGTTCCGGCGGTCGGGTTTTATTCCGTGCTGACTGTACATTAGGTATTTTAATAAGTTGTACCACTCGGCTATCAAGCCCCTCGTGAAAGTTGGTACCTTCAGTTCGACGTCAGTGCGCTGTACGTCGAACTCAAGTTTTGGGGTGTATTATATGGGACAAAGGGTGTAAGTACTACACCGCCTATTTCTGAGAGTGAGGCTCAATAACAGTTTGTGTCGCAGTCTGTCTTTTGCAACCGACTGCGACCGACTGCGACGCAATCGCTTTTTAAGCCGCTTGTGACTGCTTATGACAACCCGCGCTGCAGCTGTCGTAAGCGGCTTAAAAACCAGTTGTGTCGGAGTCGGTCGTAGTCAGTCGTATAAATGTGCGAACCAGCCTAACGGCCCGTTCGCACGCTTGCGTTTGACTACGACCTACTCTGACAAGACTGCTTTTGAGCCTCTTGCGACACTCACGACCGGCTGCGCAGCACTGCAGCCGGTCCTAAGCCGTCACAAGATAAAAACCGGTCTTTCCTCAGAGCCTATAGGAGAACTCGTCACAAGCCCGGTCGTCACAGGCCAACTGGTCATAGGTGAGCTCGTCGAGGGGGCAAACTCGTCACAGGGCATCTCGTACGAGGAATTCTCGTCACGCCGGAATAATCGTCACAAGGATCACTCGTCTCACGGCGTGGAGTTTGACTGTAGAACTAAAAATTTACTTCTGTTTACTCCTATGAAAGATTTAACGCATCGTGTTGGCAGCTGTGACGAAAGCATGACGCTGACATTGAAATAAATATAGCTGGATGCCACGACATGGTTGAGCAAGAACAAATAACAAATGCGATTTGATTGAGCTTGTACGGGCCATTACAGCATGCAACTCAAAACCGTATATTCCTAGCAGTATTTTGAAGCGTGCCGAGAGGAGATCCGGTGAAGTGCTCCTCTAGAACCCTACATATGCGCTCATCCATATCTTTATATTTTTGTGCGAAAAGTGGCGGCGGTTGTCTCGCGTCTCGCTGGGCCATCTTTAATTCCTTTAGGGCGGGTTGCACCAACGTCGCTTACCTTAACCCAAAGCAGCTCTTTCTTAAGTCGGCTTAGCGTGCTAAACCGAGCTCGGATAAGCACGGGTTTAAATTCCGGTTGCACCAACGTAAACCCGGCTTTACAGACGCGCCCCTACCTAAACGCTGGATTTGCGTAGGGAATGTAGGGACAAACAGAGCGAACTAGGCAACGCTCAGGGGGACGAATACGATTGGTGGAGAGGAATCACGTGATATAAACAAAAAAACTGCCGTAGTAGTCGTCGGCGTCTGCTTTTCGCTGTATTTCTTCAGTGAGTGACAAATTAAAGGTCTCCAAATTCAATCATTTTCTTCGCTCAACTTTCAATAACAGAAGTCAAAGCTTTAAATAAACACGAATGCTCTTTACATCTGTGAATGTGTGTTTAATATCGGTTGATAACAGGATATTTTGACAGTGGCAGTAGTTTTCGTGCTCACATTTTGAGGTGAAGGAGCCATCGGGGGCCCCAAATCTCACCGGACGCAAGAAGGACACTCTACTCGCTACATCGCTGAAGACAAAACATCGTCGAGAATAAGTTGGCAAGTAAGATGACTACTAAAATCAAGTCATGCCTGAGACCGATGAAGTTCAAAACAGTGACGAACTCGCCACGGAAGCTGCGAAAATGCCCGGAAATCGTCGAATAGAAGTCGTCGAGAGGTCAGGTCACGAGACATTGCATCGACGGTACTCGTTGCTATCAGCAAGGTGACAGAACTGTACTGTACCGTCGTTGAACATCCGCTGCAGCCTCAAACGGACTTCAGTTTCACACTGTCGAGTTCAGAAACAAAAAAAAAAAAACTCCCACTAGTACATCACATCGCGCCGTTAAGAACGGTCGTCTCTTCGCATCACCTGCCCCAGCCCGCCCCGATACAGCAATGAACGAATCTAGCATAGTAGTCGTTACGATTTGTCGTCGCCACGAATGAAAGATATAAAGCAAAATATTCCTAAAAAATCGCGATCACCAAAAAAGTTACGGTTATGGAACGGTACGGTTTTCTGAAGCCAAGATTCTACTCGCGAGATTAGGAAAGTTCACTGAAGACTGTCTCAAAACTCAGAAAACGAAAGAAATTGAATTTTCGCTCTTTATTACAGTGTAGTTTTATAACTTAAAAGCGCCGCAATCTAATGCAAACGGCAGAGGTGTCGACAATCAGCTGATCGCCGAGATCATGTACTGCCACTATTCAACGCGATGATCGGATTGAAGGATACGCGCTGCAAGTGTAAATAAACAAGGTGGTAAATAACAATACGTTACAGTTATGCGAAAATTAGTAAGTACATACGAATAAGCTCGTTGACAGAAGAACCAACGGGAAGACAGTAGTGATGAAAAACTATCGATAAATCGACTATCGATACTATCGATAGTTTTGGAAAAACTATCGATAGTGTCGCAGAGCTATCGATAGTCGACTATCGATTGTACTATCGATAGTTTTTCGATAGTCGACTATCGATAGTCGACCATCGATAGCTTTTCGATAGTTGACTATCGATAGTACTATCGATAGTTTTTCGATAGTCGACTATCGATAGTACTATCGATAGTTTTCCGATAGTAGGCTATCGATAGTACTATCGATAGTTTTTAGATAGTCGACTATCGATAGTTTTTTTACTACCGATAGTCAGATTTTTGGCGGCTATGGAGACTATCGATAGTGCTATTGATAGTTTTGCACCACCACTAGAGCGAACACAGTTGCCACACCGCCACTCGCCTGACCTTCCTCCTCTTTTCACCCAAACTCCCGTCTTCGTCGTCACTGAAAGCTGAACCAAAGTTGGGATGGTAAGTTCTTGGGCTAGTTGGTGTCCGATTTGAAAAAAAAGCAAGAAAAAGAAAAAAAGGGAGCGACGCAAACTGCTAGTGTCGGAAAACTGTCGATAGTAAACTGTCGACAGTACTATCGATAGGTTTACGATTGTCGACTATCACTAGTTTTCCAATAGTCGATTAACGATATTTTTCCGATGGTCGACTATCGATAGTACTATCGATAGTACTATCGATAGTTTTTCGATAGTCGACTATCGATAGTACTATCGATAGTTTTTCGATAGTCGACTATCGATAGTACTATCGATAGTTTTTCGATAGTCGACTATTGATAGTACTATCGATAGTTTTTCGATAGTCGACAATCGATGGTACTATCGATAGTTTTTCGATAGTCGACTATCGATAGTACTATCGATAGTTTTTCGATAGTCGACAATCGATGGTACTATCGATAGTTTTTCGATAGTCGACTATCGATAGTACTATCGATAGTTTATCGATAGTCGACTATCGATAGTACTATCGATAGTTTTTTGATAGTCGACTATCGATAGTACTATCGATAGTTTTTTGATAGTCGACTATCGATAGTACTATCGATAGTTTTTCGATAGTCGACTATCGATAGTACTATCGATAGTTTTTCGATAGTCGACTATCGATGGTACTATCGATAGTTTTTCGATAGTCGACTATCGATAGTACTATCGATAGTTTTTCGATAGTCGACTATTGATGGTACTATCGATAGTTTTTTGATAGTCGACTATCGATAGTACTATCGATAGTTTATCGATAGTCGACTATCGATAGTACTATCGATAGTTTTTCGATAGTCGACTATCGATAGTACTATCGATAGTTTTTCGATAGTCGACTATCGATAGTACTATCGATAGTTTTTCGATAGTCGACTATCGATAGTACTATCGATAGTTTTTCGATAGTCGACTATCGATAGTACTATCGATAGTTTTTGGATAGTCGACTATCGATAGTACTATCGATAGTTTTTCGATAGTCGACTATCGATAGTACTATCGATAGTTTTTCGATAGTCGACTATCGATAGTACTATCGATAGTTTTTCGATAGTCGACTATCGATAGTACTATCGATAGTTTTTCGATAGTCGACTATCGATAGTACTATCGATAGTTTTTCGATAGTCGACTATCGATAGTACTATCGATAGTTTTTCGATAGTCGACTATCGATAGTACTATCGGTAGTTTTTCGATAGTCGACTATCGATAGTACTATCGATAGTTTTTCGATAGTCGACTATCGATAGTACTATCGATAGTTTTTCGATAGTCGACTATCGATAGTACTATCGATAGTTTTTCGATAGTCGACTATCGATAGTACTATCGATAGTTTTTCGATAGTCGACTATCGATAGTACTATCGATAGTTTTTCGATAGTCGACTATCGATAGTACTATCGATAGTTTTTCGATAGTCGACTATCGATGGTACTATCGATAGTTTTTCGATAGTCGACTATCGATGGTACTATCGATAGTTTTTCAAATAGTCGACTATCGATAGTACTATCGATAGTTTTTCGATAGTCGACTATCGATAGTACTATCGATAGTTTTTCGATAGTCGACTATCGATAGTACTATCGATAGTTTTTCGATAGTCGACTATCGATAGTACTATCGATAGTTTTTGGATAGTCGACTATCGATAGTACTATCGATAGTTTTTCGATAGTCGACTATCGATAGTACTATCGATAGTCGACTATCGATAGTACTATCGATAGTTTTTTGATAGTCGACTATCGATAGTACTATCGATAGTTTTTCGATAGTTGACAATCGATAGTACTATTGATAGTTTTTCGATAGTCGACTATCGATAGTACTATCGATAGTTTTTCGATAGTCGACTATCGATAGTACTATCGATAGTTTTTCGATAGTCGACTATCGATAGTACTATCGATAGTTTTTGGATAGTCGACTATCGATAGTACTATCGATAGTTTTTCGGTAGTCGACTATCGATAGTACTATCGATAGTTTTTCGATAGTCGACTATCGATAGTACTATCGATAGTTTTTCGATAGTCGACTATCGATAGTACTATCGATAGTTTTTGGATAGTCGACTATCGATAGTACTATCGATAGTTTTTGGATAGTCGGCTATCGATAGTACTATCGATAGTTTTTCGATAGTCGACTATCGATAGTACTATCGATAGTTTTTCGATAGTCGACTATCGATAGTACTATCGATAGTTTTTTTATAGTCGACTATCGATAGTACTATCGATAGTTTTTCGATAGTCGACTATCGATAGTACTATCGATAGTTTTTCGATAGTCGACTATCGATAGTACTATCGATAGTTTTTCGATAGTCGACTATCGATAGTAATATCGATAGTTTTTCGATAGTCGACTATCGATAGTACTATCGATAGTTTTTCGATAGTCGACTATCAATAGTACTATCGATAGTTTTTCGATAGTCGACTATCGATAGTACTATCGATAGTTTTTCGATAGTCGACTATCGATAGTACTATCGATAGTTTTTCGATAGTCGACTATCGATAGTACTATCGATAGCTTTTCGATAGTCGACTATCGATAGTACTATCGATAGTTTTTCGATAGTCGACTATCGATAGTACTATCGATAGTTTTTCGATAGTCGACTATCGATAGTACTATCGATAGTTTTTCGATAGTCGACTATCGATAGTACTATCGATAGTTTTTCGATAGTCGACTATCGATAGTACTATCGATAGTTTTTCGATAGTCGACTATCGATAGTACTATCGATAGTTTTTCGATAGTCGACTATCGATGGTACTGTCGATAGTTTTTCGATAGTCGACTATCGATAGTACTATCGATAGTTTTTCGATAGTCGACTATCGATGGTACTGTCGATAGTTTTTCGATAGTCGACTATCGATAGTACTATCGATAGTTTTTCGATAGTCGACTATCGATAGTACTATCGATAGTTTTTCGATAGTCGACTATCGATAGTACTATCGATAGTTTTTCGATAGTCGACTATCGATAGTACTATCGATAGTTTTTCGATAGTCGACTATTGATAGTACTATCGATAGTTTTTCGATAGTCGACTATCGATAGTACTATCGATAGTTTTTCGATAGTCGACTATCGATAGTACTATCGATAGTTTTTTGATAGTTGACTATCGATAGTTTTTCGATAGTCGACTATCGATAGTACTATCGATAGTTTATCGGTAGTCGACTATCGATAGTACTATCGATAGTTTTTTGATAGTCGACTATCGATAGTACTATCGATAGTTTTTTGATAGTCGACTATCGATAGTACTATCGATAGTTTTTCGATAGTCGACTATCGATAGTAGTATCGATAGTTTTTTGTTAGTTGACTATCGATAGTACTATCGATAGTTTTTCGATAGTCGACTATCGATAGTACTATCGATAGTTTTTTGATAGTCGACTATCGATGGTACTATCCATAGTTTTTCGATAGTCGACTATCGATAGTACTATCGATAGTTTTTTGATAGTCGACTATCGATAGTACTATCGATAGTTTTTCGATAGTCGACTATCGATAGTACTATCGATAGTTTTTTGATAGTCGAATATCAATAGTACTATCGATAGTTTTTTGATAGTCGACTATCGATAGTACTATCGATTGTTTTTTGATAGTCGACTATCGATAGTACTATCGATAGTTTTTCGATAGTCGACTATCGATAGTACTATCGATAGTTTATCGATAGTCGACTATCGATAGTACTATCGATAGTTTTTTGATAGTCGACTATCTATAGTACTATCGATAGTTTTTCGATAGTCGACTATCGATAGTACTATCGATAGTTTTTCGATAGTCGATTATCGATAGTAGTATCGATAGTTTTTCGATAGTCGACTATCGATAGTACTATCGATAGTTTTTTGATAGTCGACTATCGATGGTACTATCCATAGTTTTTCGATAGTCGACTATCGATAGTACTATCGATAGTTTTTCGATAGTCGACTATCGATAGTACTATCGATAGTTTTTCGATAGTCGATTATCGATAGTACTATCGATAGTTTTTCGATAGTCGACTATCGATAGTACTATCGATAGTTTTTTGATAGTCGACTATCGATGGTACTATCCATAGTTTTTCGATAGTCGACTATCGATAGTACTATCGATAGTTTTTTGATAGTCGACTATCGATGGTACTATCCATAGTTTTTCGATAGTCGACTATCTATAGTACTATCGATAGTTTTTCGATAGTCGACTATCGATAGTACTATCGATAGTTTTTCGATAGTCGATTATCGATAGTACTATCGATAGTTTTTCGATAGTCGACTATCGATAGTACTATCGATAGTTTTTTGATAGTCGACTATCGATGGTACTATCCATAGTTTTTCGATAGTCGACTATCGATAGTACTATCGATAGTTTTTTGATAGTCGACTATCGATAGTACTATCGATAGTTTTTCGATAGTCGACTATCGATAGTACTATCGATAGTTTTTTGATAGTCGAATATCGATAGTACTACCGATAGTTTTTTGATAGTCGACTATCGATAGTACTATCGATTGTTTTTTGATAGTCGACTATCGATAGTACTATCGATAGTTTTTCGATAGTCGACTATCGATAGTACTATCGATAGTTTATCGATAGTCGACTATCGATAGTACTATCGATAGTTTTTTGATAGTCGACTATCTATAGTACTATCGATAGTTTTTCGATAGTCGACTATCGATAGTACTATCGATAGTTTTTCGATAGTCGATTATCGATAGTAGTATCGATAGTTTTTCGATAGTCGACTATCGATAGTACTATCGATAGTTTTTCGATAGTCGACTATCGATAGTACTATCGATAGTTTTTTGATAGTCGACTATCGATGGTACTAGCCATAGTTTCTCGATAGTCGACTATCGATAGTACTATCGATCGTTTTTCGATAGTCAACTATCGATAGTACTATCGATAGTTTTTCGATAGTCGACTATCGATAGTAGTATCGATAGTTTTTCGATAGTCGACTATCGATAGTACTATCGACAGTTTTTCGATAGTCGACTCTCGATAGTACTATCGATAGTTTTTCGATAGTCGACTATCGATAGTACTATCGATAGTTTTTCGATTGTCGACTATCGATAGTACTATCGATAGTTTTTCGATAGTCGACTATCGATAGTACTATCGATAGTTTTTCGATAGTCGACTATCGATAGTGCTATCGATAGTTTTTCGATAGTCGACTATCGATAGTACTATCAAAAGTTTTTTGATAGTCGACTATCGATGGTACTATCCATAGTTTTTCGATAGTCGACTATCGATAGTTTTTCGATAGTCGACTATCGATAGTACTATCGATAGTTTTTCGATAGTCGACTATTGATAGTACTATCTATAGTTTTTTGATAGTCGACTATCGATAGTACTATCGATAGTTTTTCGATAGTCGACTATCGATAGTACTATCGATAGTTTTTCGATAGTCGACTATTGATAGTACTATCGATAGTTTTTCGATAGTCGACTATCGATAGTACTATCGATAGTTTTTCGATAGTCGACTATCGATAGTACTATCGATAGTTTTTCGATAATCGACTATCGATAGTACTATCGATAGTTTTTTGATGGTCGACTATCGATAGTACTATCGATAGTTTTTTGATAGTCGACTATCGATAGTACTATCGATAGTTTTTCGATAGTCGACTATCGATAGTACTATCGATAGTTTTTCGAGAGTCGACTATCGATAGTACTCTCGATAGTTTTTCGAGAGTCGACTATCGATAGTACTATCGATAGTTCTTCTACTATCGATAGTCAGATTTCTGGCGACTATCGATACTATCGATAGTACTATCGATAGTTTTGCACTACTAGAAGACAGACGTGAGCCCCGCAGCTCCGTACTATCTCGGTTAGGGCTAACAGGCCCTGAGAGTGGAGAGCCAACTTGAAAACAGGGGTCGATAAACACTTCACGCGACAATATTTTGCATCCTTGTCACAATCGAAGGTCATTCTGTCAAGACTTTCACGCTGATGTAGCCTAAACACTTTGCACAACCAATTTCGTCCACCGCGTCGACCGCGACAAACCAGCCGCCATGTTTTAAATCCAGGATTAAGAAACAACCAAAAGCAAAGCGACCAATGTTGAGCGCTCAAGTTAAGCGTAGTTTAGTGCTAGGTTTAGCGATAAGCGATTTTGGTGCAACCGAACGAAACCGAAACTAAGCTTAAGTTCCCGGCTAAGCTCCGTTTTGCGCTAAGCGGCGTTGGTGCAACCGGCCCTTAGTGGTCGTTCATTCTTCAGACACCTCAGTAAGGACCAGACAGAGGTCGAGAAGCATCTAGAAAAGACAATACTTATTGGCATATACGTCGATGGAATATTGTCGTGGTTATCACGCTGGGTGTAAAACTTAAAGCGAGAACCTCGCCACAAAGAGCACTTTCGTCTTCTGTCGCCAAAGTTTCTAACCACTCAGCATGGCCGCGGAACCTGATGCTCGCTAGATGGCGCTACAGTATTCAAAATGGCGCTACCCACGATAAAACGGTGTATATAGTACGTTTTATACACCTTTCCAGAAAACACTCGTCTCCAGGTACAAGATAACCTTTTTTGAGCGGAGTTACTGGGTTTGAGGCTAGTCTCTCACCGCGGCGTCCCATGTAACCCTAGCCGAGTGGACTGTGATTTCGATAGGGCGCAGCCTGCCTAGACGCAATTTTAAACACTGCTGGTGGCTAAATTCTCGTCTTTTCCCACTTTTTTTTTTTTGTTTCACAATGTTTGTTTTTCCCGAGGGCATTGAGAAAACACTGTACAACATTTAAAAAAAAAAAAAAAAAAAACTTAACAATTTTTGTTGGGTGCGCGCGCGACGGAACGAATGCGAATGAAAAGTTTCTTTTATTTTACGATAAGTTTTAACGACGACGCCCGCTCAGCCGCGTGTCAAGCGACAAAGCGCTTAGCTGTCGAAAATAATTTGCAACAGAAGATAGCCAAAAGGCATGCTATTTCACGCGCACATATACCGTGTTTACCGGTGGACAGGACTCGGACATACAATTTAGCAACTGTTAATATTCGAACAATATATTGTAAGTACCACATGGTGCAGCATTATCCAAAACATATTAGAGAAAGATCTAAAATAACGCAGCACTAGTGCAGTGTCGACGACAGTGACATCTTGACGATTGGACGAATCCTAAATGACATTGTGTTGGGGCTTTTTGGGGAGAGCTTCTTTCTCTTCCACACCAGCACCGATGCAAAAGAACGAACGCGACTGACACGTTCCAGACCCCAAACCGAACAACTATATTTGTGTATGACGGGGAAGGACCCCACGCGGATTACCTCTGAAAATGGGGGGGGGGGGGGGGGGGGGGGGGGGGGAGTGGGGGAGAACAGTTGTAAATGTTTGCAAAATCCCGTCGAGGCGTCGAGGGCCGTTCGCCGTCCTTTTCCTCCTTCGTTTCCGGGGAATGTCATGCAGAAAAACACGAATGGCAGGCAATTACTAGCCCTATTTCTCACAGGTGAAGATAACACAATAAGGGTGCGCAACACGAATAAGAAAAATTAGGTGAAAACTTTTAGGCGGGGCCGGAAAACTGCGAATGCAAAACCACAAAACATAGGTGGAGGGTCGCGTTGAGCTGGATTCAACAGTCTAAGGGAGTGGCGGGAAATTTCTGGCTGAGAGGGGATGCAAGAGTCGCACCGGCTGCATCATCACGAGCAACAAGGCGGTGGCCTAAGAGCATTTTTTTTGTAAAGTTGAGCGAACACAAGCGTCGCTGTGGTCGCTGCGCCTTGATTGGGTGAGGTGCAGCGTTACGTCATAGGAAGGACTGCACTTCGCGATCTAACGTCCAGCTCGCTTCCCTGCTCCCGTTTCTTCACGACCGTAGGGTTTGCGACCATGCATTGCTGATCTACTGTTCAATACCGCAATGCAAATCCCGAGAAAAAGAAAACAGGTATTAGCTTTCCTTGCCCCAAGATGTCGAGGTTAAATAAAGCATGGACAATCAAACTAAGGCTGGGAAGGGCACTGTCAACGTTGGCCGTTGTGTGCCGGAAGCACTTCGAGGAGCAGGACTTCATTTACCCGGTGTACAAGACGCTGGGTAAGACCGACACCGACGGTCTTACCCAGCGTCCCCACGTATTACCAACCAAGCTGGACCCACACGTGTTACCTCTCTACGAGGGCGCGACTGTTGGCCTCGATAAAACCTGCGCGGGTAAGCTTCATCAGCTACTTAAAAGATTTACAAAGCTTTTCAGCACGGGAGACAGTGATATGGGCTTGTCATCAGCAGCAACACACCACATCGTGACGGGACAGGCTACCCCTGTACGACAGTCTCCTCGACGAGTTCCCCTTGCACTGCAGTCATCTGTTAACGACATGATAAAGACCATGCTACAGCAGGGCGTGATTGAACCCGCGTGTTCCCCTTGGTCTTCACCAGTCACACTGGTGAAGAAAAAGGACGGGTCAGCACGTTTTTGCGTGAATTATCGACGACTTAATGATGTCACCAAAAAGGACTCCTTTCCTTTGCCTCGAACTGACGATATCTTGGACGCTCTCGCAGGCAGCGAGTGGTTTTCTACGCTTGACCTTAAGAGTGGATATTGGCAGGTTCCCGTACACCCGGATGACCGAGAAAAGACTGCCTTCACTACAGGTCATGGCTCATTTCAATTCCGAGTGACGCCATTCGGGCTCTGCAACGCCCCGGCTACATTCCAGAGACTAATGGAATCTGTGCTGCATGGTCTCATAGGCAGAGTTTGTCTTGTATACCTCGACGACATTGTGGTATTGGGCAAGACATTTTCCGATCACCTGGCGAATCTCGAGCTTGTGCTTGCACGACTTCAAAAGGCAAACCTAAAGCTTACTCCAAAGAAATGTTCGCTGTGCACAAAGCAGGTTGAGTACCTCGGGCACATCATTTCGACGGACGGAGTTTCCACAGATCCTCGGAAACTCTCTGCTATTGCCGAGTGGCCAACCCCAAGATCCACCGCTGACGTTCAAAGCTTCATTGGGCTGGCATCCTACTACCGAAGATTCGTCCCTAGTTTCGCCCACATCACCAAGCCCTTGTATATCCTGACAGAAAAGAAAGCTCCGTTTGTGTGGTCCCCAGAATGCCAACTGGCCTTCGAGACACTCAAAACGGCCCTCACATCTCCACCAACTCTTGCCTTCCCAAAAGACACAACACCATTCATTCTTGACACCGACGCTAGCGCCTCGGCAGCCGGTGCTGTACTATCGCAAGAACAAGATGGACATGAGCGAGTCATTGCGTATTATAGTAAGGTTTTTACGAAGCCAGAACGCAACTACTGCACCACCCGACGCGAACTTTTGGCCATCATCAAGGCCATAACCCATTTCCATCATTATCTTCTGGGACGGAAATTCATTATCCGAACCGACCACGCATCATTGACTTGGATGTTGAGTTTTAAAACCCCTGATGGACAGGTCGCCCGATGGCTGGAACGCCTTCACCAATAAAACTTCGACATACAGCATCCCCCCGCTCACTCCACACCAATGCCGACGGCCTTTCGCGTCGACCATGCGGTGAGAAGTCGTGCAAGCAGTGCACAAGCATTGAAAAACGCAGCTGCATCTCACTCAAAACAATTCCTTGTGGCAACGAAATGTGGACACCGGAAAGTCTTCGGGCAGCTCAACTTGACGATCCAGACATCGGCCTGCTCATACAATGGAAAACGAAGAATAGACGACCTCAAGGCAAGGAGGTATCCAGCTTATCTCCTACCCTTAAGGGCTACTTGGTGCAATGGGACTCTTTGTACCTTCGCGACAACGTTCTCTATCGACGCTGGGAGTCCGCTGCGGGTGGCTCTGTCGTCCGGCAACTGGTTCTGCCACACACACTCTGCTCCCACGCATTTCAACAACTGCACAGCAGTCCAGAAGGAGGACACTTCGGCGTGAATCGCACGATAAAGAAGATTCGCCAACGTTTCTACTGGCTGCAGTGCAACAGTGACGTGAAGCAGTGGTGTCGACAGTGCGACATGTGCGCCTCCCGTAAAGGACCTCACGCCAAACAGCGAGCACCGCTTCAAGAGCATGTGACGGGGGCGCCTTTTGAGCGCGTTGGCATTGACGTGCTAGGCCCACTTCCCCGATCTAAATCTGGTAACAGGTTTTTGCTAGTCATTGTTGACTACTTTACAAAGTGGCCGGAGGTTATTCCAATTCCAAACCAGACCACCCCTGAAATTGCTGACGCCCTGGTGAGGAATTGGATCCCCAGGTACGGGGCGCCCCTGAGCATTCACTCGGATCAAGGCAGGAGCTTTGAATCTCACGTATTTAAAGAAGTTTGCAAGATATTCAACATCGCCAAAACGAGGACCACACCTTTCCACCCGCAGTCAAACGGCTTGGTAGAAAGAATGAACCGAACCATCTTACAACATCTGTCGATATTTGTAAATGATCGTCAAGATGACTGGGACACCATCGTGCACCTATTTTTGTACGCATACCGTACAGCAGCTCACGAGGTCACCGGTTACACGCCAGCGATGATGCTGCTCGGCCATGACCTTCGTATGCCCTGTGAACTAACCATCTCACGAGTATCAGAACGGGCCACAGACCCTGTGTCTTTCGTGAGCAAACTGAGAACAAATCTCGAGCGAATGCACGCATTTGCTCGACAACGGCTGTCAAGCGGCCTCGCTCGCATGAAGAGCCAGTATGACGCACACGTCACATCACGCCCTTTTTCACCAGGCGACAGGGTATGGTTGTATAACCCGGTTCGGAAACGAGGACTGTCCCCAAAGCTGCAGCGTCACTGGCAAGGACCTTTTACAATCGTGAAACGGCTCAGTGACGTGGTCTATCGCATACGTCAAAACGATCGATCCCGGGCTCTCGTGGTTCACCGTGATCGACTGTCGTTGTATGAAGGACTTCGTTAAACTTGGATAAAATTCCAGAAGACGGGAGGGGGATAATGTAGCGAAGCTGATGTCGCGGAAAAGAAGACAACGAAGAGAAGAACACGGAGTGCTCGCGAGAGTTGGAAGCCTACGAGCAAAGCAAGCGGACGTCCATTAAATGAACAGCTTGTAAGCGGTAATTGTTACAATATTTTCCAGTCCAGATACGACTCAAAAACTGGGTTTGTCACTTTCAGAACGCCGATAATTATGAAACAGTATGTATCAGCGCGTAAATAAGATTCGCAGAGCTGGGTTCCGAGAGGTCAACTAGGCTTAGCCTTTTATTATGGAGCCTTGTATAGATCTCGGATGGCACTGGGTTGCCAGACACAAGGTTGGTTGACTGGTAGAGCACGCTCCCATTACACCCTCCTTTTTTAACAAACATGAGCAAGCTCGAAGTAACAGACACCACGCATTAACACATAGGAAGGTTGAATGAATTAACAACCAGCACAGATTAGGAGAGTTAATTCAAATTGGCATTGTAGAGAAGCCGCTGAGGAAGACGTCGGATCCGTGTCGAGGCTCGCGTTGGAAGCGGGACGCCGATGCCCTGCAGAGCGACTGGGGCTGCACTAGTTGCTGTGGGTGGGTTTTTTGGGCAAGATGTACCCGGAAGGTTCCTAAATGGTTAGGTTGAGGTCACCATGGGTGCGTCGGTGTCGTCAGAATGAGGGTCAGGGACGAAGACCCTGGGTATTGCGATGAGGTGTTGCCGGTTGCGACGCAGCTCTTTCCCGTCCTCTGTTACGTCCCTGTAGGACCTTGGTGCCACCTTAGTTTGAACCTTGGCCATGGTTGGCCAACCCTTGCTGTCACTTATGGGAGCGACGTCCCCCGACTGGAGCGGTGGTAGCTGCCACGTTCATCGGAGCTGCTGACGCTTCTTCACGTGGTCTGCGGGCTGCACGGTGAAGTCTGGTACCAGCTGATGCGTCGTCCCATTAGCAGCTCTCTGGGCGATCTGCCATCCAACGGTGATTATTGATAGTTGAGGAGACCTAGGTAGAAATCTCCGTTTGAGTGACAGGACTTTCTTATAATTCTCTTGATTATCAGAGCACCCTTCTCCGCGAGACCGTTATTGCGTAAATTACGGACTGGATGTGACATGTTCAAAAATTGCACCGCCTAGTGAAATCCCGGAACTCTTTTGAGGAGAACTCCATTGTCGCTGCATAACTCGAGCGGAATCCCATGTCTCGCGAAAATTTCCGAAAGCTTGTGGGCCACAGCAACTGTTGTGGTGTTGTCTAGAGGCCCCACTTCGGGATAATTGGAGTACACGCCCTTAGCGAAAAGTCGTTCAAAATCAGTGCACTCGAAGTGTACTGAAGTATACTAAAATTATACTTTCAGTGCGGTCTTTGTACTGATTGTATACTTTAAGCGTACTTAAAGTATACTTCCAGTAAAAATGGCGGTGGACTGAAAGTATACTCGTCCGTACAAAAATAGTACATGTAATCGAATCGTACACTGTTAGCAAAAATAACACGCCCAGGTGTGTAAACCGTTGTCCCATAGCGGACACGTCGAAACGTGTTCGTTTTACACGCAGCCATCTGTGTTTTTCGTCTACACATGAGGTGCTGTGTAAACTTAACACGATACACCGTGTTTTTCTTCCGCTAAGCACGGTTCAGCGTGTTGGCTGAGCGTGCTCATAAAACATGGCGGCCAGCAGCCGAGAACAGGCGAGGGACGAGCCCAGCAAGCCGCGCGCCTTTCGGCTGAATTGAAAGCACACTGGACGGCGTTTGTTCTCCTTCGATGTCTTTTATACACACTAAACAGTCTCCAAGCGGCGGACGTAGCTACGCGCAAAAATACGTACGTGCGTCGTCGGCGGTCGGCGGCGCCGGTAGCTACGATCGAGCCGCTAGACAGAAAAGCGAACTTAAATAGACAAATAACTCGAGCAAACTATTTGAAATCGGGCGGTAACTTCCGCCACCTAGCAGGATTTCTAGCAGTCTATAAAAAAAGTTTGTTAATATGCTACGAGCCTACGACCGTTCACAAGTAGACACAACCCCTACATACATCACGCACAACACCAATACCACGCATTACACATCACCGACATATACACAAACACAACACCCGACACTGCGCCCAACACTTCCTACTGAACATGCTTTTTCTCCGTGGCGTATATAAGCTTGGCATGTGCGGGTGAGCTATTTAGTCGCTGACCGTTACAGATTTATAGAAGAAGACACAAAACACGGCGCAATGGACAGCCGTACGTAAGAACTCTTTGTATTTAAAAAGTATGGAGGCAAAATCTATAATGTTAGTCCGTTGCGAAAGATAACGATGTATTGACAATAAATCCTAAACCGGTCATGAAGAAATTCAAATTTTTGTTATTTTTATGCTAGACCAGTGTTATGAGCAGTCCGACTAGCTTGAATCAGATTTTTTTTTTAATTATTAAGATTTTATCATTATATAATTAATAATAAACGGAAATGATGCTTGCGCAAAGCATTTTTTTATATATTCTTGTGAAGGACATGTGCTCAACACTTCACTTCCGCTAGGTGCAGTACAGGAGCAGACGCCTTCACTTTTGGGTCGTGTTGATGCAGTTTGTTGTCGTCTGTCGTGTCGGTGTTGAGTGGAGCGGTGGGGCTCGGGAGTGCGTGGCCGGTGTTATTCGTGATCACTGATGTAAGGCGCTAATGCGTCTTTTTTTTTTTTTTTTTTTTTACACTGCCACGCTGTTACCATTCCGAACTTTGAATATACACGGGCCCGTAGCACTGCATTATGCTGAATGGCGAGCTCCTTCTCTGCTGACGTCGCTTTCCTGGTACCACTCGTGGATACTGCAAGCGTTTAAACAGTGTACACCGTCTCGCCTACATCCCCGGTGACGTATTCGACCTGTTGAAACGTTTTGCTTCCGTCATTTTTAAGTACGCAAGGCAGTTATCTCGTTGCTCTGGTTCCGGTTATAAAAGCAAGGCAAAACGCTCGTAGTTCCCGCCCTCAGTACACGTTGGACATCTTCCACACTTTGACACCGGATAACTGAATGAACGAGGATCTACATTCACTTCAGAGGTCACTCTCGCCGCTTCCTCACCGTTTAGCAGCAGGATCAGCTGGCGACAAGCCACGGATGAAAGCATTCGTCGTGGCTTGTGAGCATCAACAGCCCAAGCGCACTCGGTGCCGACGCGGGCGATGCGGGTTTCTGTCAACGGGGAGGCCAGCACAAACCGTGACCGTTCCAGCTCTTCGTCATGGCACGGTGTTGCAGAGAGCAGAGTAAAATACAACTACACGGACCACCGAAGCAAACGCACTGCTATTGTAAATCTTGGCTTGTGATTGCGCCTTTGTAGATCATCTTATTCGTTTTACTGGAGAGACGCAAACGACAGGCATAACAAAATCGCTTGCATACTCCGCATACCTCGCAAAAGCATTTACCCAGTCACCTTACGAAAAGCGCGAAACACGGAGTCCGCACCGTCCTAAGCTTCTTCTGTTTTTTACCTGCTTTAGAGCAGTTTGTACCCGCTTTTAGATATGCCTACTGAAACTGAAACAGGGCAGTGCCATAGAAAACAGACAAAGTTGGGAAAGCTTGCTCGCTCTCTCCAATTTCTCAACTCTCAAGTGATTGTACCATAGTGAATGCACCAGCGCCTTTCCAAAACAAAGAAAAAGCACTATGTTCACCACGCAAAAAATGGTCTCAGTTCATGCATCTGTGGGCAGGTAGGAAATCTTGCCCCAATTTATTCACACCGCATGATGAGCGCAACAAACTCGCACGAGATTTAAAGGAAAATATCAGTGGTGACTTAAGTTTCCATGAAATTCTGTTAACGGTCGTTTGCAGGACCGAGTCATCTACTCGAGCGGTGTGCGTCGCTGTGCAAACGCAGTCCAACACGAAGCATAGAAACGGCAGATCTAGGACAACAATCCGGAGTCCATTGTTCAATTTAAACGACGTAATTTTGTTGAAAACGCCCACAGCTTTTTACTCACGGTATGCGTCGGTATACTTCCACATTTTGAAACAGAACGAGGGAAGATTTACTTTTAAAAACGCTCGCTGCGTCCTCCCGGACCAGCTGGACCGGATCAGCTGATTACGACGGACTAAACCCACAGCAACCAATTCGCGCTCCGTGTTAGTGTGGCTTTCTACCTCCAAGCACCGCACCACACACCACGGACACTTCAGCTCTTTGTCGCATCGCCGCGTTGCACCAAACAGAACGAGATCGCCGAAGTAAACGCAGCGCTGTCGTGACCCTTGGCTTGTGGTTGCGCACTCGTGGACCCGGTGACACCCTTCGCTTTCCAAGCACACACGACGATTGCGAATGATGCTTTCCGTCGTCCGGGAACATCACAGGGGCACGTCTCCGGTCACGTCTTCGCTACATGTGCTCGCAAACCGAGCACCTTCCAACCTTCTTGCCCAACCAAAAGAATACCGGCGCCATAATAAACGTGCGTTGTTGCCACATTTTCTCCGACCAAATAAAAAACAGCGAAAGCAAACCGGTTCTAGCTTCCAGCTTACATCGGCGTTACGCCGTGGCCAAATTTTCTCTGTCAGCTCTAACTTAAAGATGACCTACAGATGCAGCAACACCGGACACCACGGAGCGCCGTAAATTCTGAGGAGGATGCATGGGAAGCGGCGGCACCTTCGCTTGCAGTTGGAAGGGTTGAAGCCAAAACGAAACCAACTGCAATGTCGCGCGTTCAGATCAAGGGCACGCTTTTTATAGCCATTGTAACTGTTTAGAACGAGTAATTATACGCCTAACTTTATTTTGGGTGTGTGAGAAACAATTATCAAGACCCCTAATATAAATACAAACAAGGGCGACATAAGGGAAGCCGCATTGCCATTGTCGACCACAAACAATGGCAGCCAGCACGCACGGTAAGCGCGGGGTTCGCCCCGTCTCGCGACATGGCGTAATTGCTTTTGGTGCTTATCTGTCTCCGAGACATGTTCCTTTCCGCGGAATTTGACTCCACGGTCCTTTCTAGGTGTGTCCCCAAGCGTTTCGGTGCTTCGGTAGCCGGCAATGCTGCGGTCGTCGCCGGCGGTGGAGCGTGTTTTCGAGGTCGGCTACACGGTTATGCGTGTATGACCGAACGAAAACACGTTTTTTACAACCTCGCATGATTTTCGAACGAATTATCCGTTCCTCAACGTGTAAATTTATGGTAATTTGTGTAAATAACGTGTTTTTCACCCCAAATATTCACCAAATACACGGGACTTGCTAACAGTGTAGTGCCCGCGGTAAAAAGTAGTTCGAAATCAGTGTACAGGAAGTGCACTTAAGTATACTAAAGGTGTACTTTCAGTGCTTGCAGTCGGCGTACTCAGATTATAATAACGGGTATATATATATATAGTGCGATTTTTAACATCAACACAATAAAAACGCAATAGATGGGCCGATGCCGTTTTCACAGAATATTTGTGGGGCTCAGCGGACGTTAGATAGATGAGAAATAAACATCACAGTACGTTGTCTAATTAGCTTTCTTAATTGACAGTGTAATTGACCATGTTGAATTTTCAGTTTTAAAGGGGCTATGAATAAAGTCTAGCCCAACTGAAACAATTTGCAAAGAGGTGACGAGTTTTGGGTTATTCACAGCTAAAACTCTGCCTTTCGTCGCCTGATTAATAACAGCGCGCTGAACAGAGCGCAGGATGCTATTCTTACGTATTCCCTTCAGTCGAACCGTTGGAAGTATGATGCTGGAGCATCCAAAGGCACGCTGTCAAAAGTGTGCAACTTCGTTCATGCTGAATGCGACAGCACTTTATGAGGGTTGTAACTTCACTAGAAAATTAAATAATGGATAGAACTCTAGTATGAGAAGTTCTCGCTAACACAAACAAACATGCCATCACCGATATGCCACGTCAAAACCGCTAAGTCGCTCTCCACTTTGCCCGCCCCTGCCGCGCATGGTTCTTGAATCGAGGGGGAAAAGTGCGAAATTTGATAAATAAATTTCTGAAAACCCCTTGGCTGTCTCGTGAATAGTTTTGATCGTGTTAGGCTCTAATAACGACTGCCTCGAAAACACCGATAATAAAAAAAGTAAATTTACGGATTTTAATTACTTAAGAAAAATGTTGCCACGGTTATTCACCCATGTAATGTCCGCCGAGTCGCAGGACACACATGAAGAGTGCATCAACATGACAGTGAGCCCCCGATTTTCCTGAAACCAGTTGATTAAAAAATATCACCGGGTATAGCTGACATAGTGTGACATAGGGATGCTTCAATTCTCATTTCACTGCAGACCACGTGGTCCAAAAGTTCCCCGGGGAAACGACCGGCACTGGCATAGCATACTTACGTCGCAAATGCAATATGGACTTACGCCTAAAAAAAAGCGCAAATAGAAAAATTAGCTACATTGTACGCCACGAAAAGTAGCGTTATCTAACATGTCAATAATTATTTTAGCTAGTCATTTCTATAAATTTAGCAATTGAAAAGTCTACTTTTATTGCAAAGATAGCTTTTACATTTCCTGAGCTGTATTTGTTACCTTTATTGAAGAATAAAAGTTCACTGTAAAAAAACTGTTAGCACTATTTGGAAGCTAGGCGATCGAGGGCAATCGCACCAAGTGTTTAATGCTGCTGTTGAAAAAGCATGCACATGACTTTATTTTCAAAGTGCAGTGCCACTTGCGTGCTGCCTCATAGGCTAGTAGACAAATTACGTTTGCAGGATAATCCGGTGTTTTTGTAATGCAGGTCTCAGCGCACTATACGCTGTATCAGATATCTGCATCCACAGCAATCAAAAGGACAAGAGGCAAAAGAAACCACGGCTAATAATGGGGACATAAGATACTACACCTTGCATAGTCGCATGCAGCGCAAATCAACTTCTGAACCGCGTAAGCGAAGTGGTGTTATGAATGGAAGCTCGCTCTGAAATTGGCTGGAGAAATCGGCGCCTTCATGTAACAACCTCAAGCTTTCGCCGAAAGTGTTTCATGGTGTAGATTTATCTTGCAAAACTCTAAGACGTCTCAATTCACGCGAAAAGAGATTGACAATTGCTACAACGAACAACACCGTCGATCGAGAGTTCCACACTGTAAAAAATCGACGTAAATTTAACGTGTCTTTCCCTCGTCAAAAAATACGGGCACGCTCATTGTTTCGAAACACGAGGCTGCCCTTATTATTTACGTGCCGCGAGAGCCGATCCTTCCAGAAAAGCCGAAATCCCAGCGGTGCAAGCATGCGCTGATGAATTTCTCCCTTGGCGACAAGGGAGAGATTGCTTGAGATGGTTTCGGTTTTACACTGAAAAAGAAAACCGAAAGTTTAGTTAAAACCTAAGATACACAAACGTTTTGTTATTTTTTACGAATATAATAAAGTGACATTATTATTATTAATATATTGATTTGCTTAGTTTTGTATTAAACAAAAAAAAAAGAACAAAAAGAAGAGACTTTTGAAAACTGCGCAAGACTATCGCTATTGCAATCAGCTTCCGTTCGGCCGCCGTTGGAGTTCCGGAGGGTTCGAGCATCGCTTCCTTTTTACGTTTTAGCCGTTTTAGCGGATATTTTAGATAGCTTACTTACGAATACAGTGTTCAATAATGGCAAGCGATCACTGAGAGCTGTGAGACGCAGTGTCGCAAGTGGCGGACTGTCATGGCCGACTGGTGCAAGCGAAGGTGAGGAAGTTCCTTTTGTTTCTGCGAAGTGCGCCGCTGTTTCAAACTCTGTCTTGTACCGTGTGCTTTCTAAGCTATGCTTGACTCTCACTATGCTCTACCCGATTTTATTTCGTTATTTGAGAAGACCATATTTTTAAAATTTATGGCTCATTCCGCAGAGTGAGAAAGATTCGCGTGCGGCGGAACCGAGGGCCAGCCGAGGGCCTGTCCTGGGCGCCGTCCCTACGACGGTCGCCCGACGACGCTGCGGTGCGTTCAAATACAGTCTAACGGCAGTTCAAGCAATCACAGGTCATGCTAGTTCTGTCGTGTGGTCCCAATAGTCTCTGGCCAACGATTTGTTTCATAAAGCGGGAGCCAGAAAAAACGTTTACAAGAGCGAGCAGCATGATTTCTTGCCCGTGTGATGCCTGTGCCGTTGAGACGGACGATCTCTTTGCGTATGCCGAAGCGGCACGCTTTCCAAGTTTGCGATTGTGTGTTGTGAATAAAGTGAGTTTGGATGTCACGTTTTTTAGTGGCGGCGAAAGCCGCGACAGAAGGCAGAGCAGTTAGAAAAAGCAAAAGCATGAAAAGATGCTAAAAGGACCTGAATATTCGTTGAAGCTGAAAGACTACCAACGTACCAACTCGCCCAGTTATTCTTTGTCAAAAAATAATAGACAATATTAATAAATTAAATAAATGCCAACTTTTAATTGGTTAGAAATTTACAATTGATGCAGTAAACCCCTACCTTGCTCTAGTGCTTTTATGATATCAGATAATGTGTAAATATATAGTATAGCAACCATTTATGTCCGACCCATTATATTGAATCTTTTCTCTAAAAGCTCGAAGTTATATAAAAAAGTGCTTATAAATTAAGCCGCACCACTGAATGTGTAATAGCGTATGACTTGTATGTGTGTTCTCAGCAAAAGAAAAGGGCATTAAAAAAAGCCCAATCATTTTGTTTGCTCCGTGTTAGAGCTTCTTCCAGGTACACGCAAAATGTGGGTGTCTACATCTAAAAAAGTGTAATTGACATTCCCCGCAGGGCTGCAGGCCTGACTCAGTTGGGCTAGCAGGTTACAACCTATGGGAACTTCAGGGACCTGCATCACAAAAGTAAAAGTGACGTCCGCCCACTGATCTCTGTTATGGGTGGCTGGATGATGCATCGCGCAGACAGCTATGAAGCCACCGTAAGTAAACGGCCTGTCCTGATAGCGAGCGCTTGACAGGCTTTTCAACTCTCTCAAGTGCTGGTTCGAACAGCGTTCAGGGCGCTGGGTTTTTTCTTGTCATCCCAAGAGAGCCTGCTTGTTGCAGAGTAACAGTGCATCCGGACCCGAGAAGTCTCCTGGGAAGCCATCCGACGTGAACATTTTTCGATTCTATTTTATGAAAAAGTGTGTATGTCCCCCTATTCTTGAGATTTCATCCAGATCTAATTTCTGCAGCGCACTAGCACATGCGGAGAAGCGCACTGAACAAAGCAAATCTATCGCAGTGGTGACTCTGCGAGCGCTTTGAAAGGTTTGAATGGCATAAACGACTTTGTTTGCACGAGCTCAATATTTCATTCATTTTATGAAGTGTTAGTGTTGAGAATACTTTCCAGGTACAAAATTTTGCAATCAGGAGTAATGTTCAATACATTCATATCCATGGGGTTACTTTTTTGCATGACCGATTTTGAGCAATTTCGATAAACTCGCAAAAATTAAGCCTTCGCGAAAATTAGGACGTTTACAGTAGTGCAACTAATCTTGAATCCAATATTGAATACCGTATTATACTAAACTTCTAAAATACAATTTTATTATTAGCACACACAGCCCTGAAATTGGCCATTCTCAGATGTTTTCGTTGTGGCCTTCATCAATCCATGTCCTTAAAATGTAGAAGCTGCAACCTTGAATCTTTTCTCTTTTTTTTTCTTTGTGGTGCCTAAGATTTGAGGTAATAAATGTTGTACCCTGCAATGAACACTATTACCTGTAGCATAGCCCTGGGCATGCAAAGAAGGCACACCACCAATGTCTGACATATCGGGCTTTCAGAAACGATATTGTAAAATTTTCCTCACCCTTTTTTCAGGATGAAGTTGTTACTATCTTGCCTTCCTCACATAGTGGTCCTTTGAGCGAATTATGTGATGTTATATCATAGAGTGGCATAGGGTAATTTTCTCTTCTCTTTTTACGCAGGATGTGATGGCATACCATCATCACAAAGGTGAGTGCACAGTGAGGCAGGCTCGGAAACTTGAATAAAGTGATAAGTAGGATTTCAATTTCTGTCTTATTAATTACTCGAAGAACACTGATGATAATGTTTGTATGCTACACATACATACTTTCAGTTGAAAAATGCAATGCACCTCTTCTTTATGGCTTTTCTCACACAGTTTCAGAAGACGCCGGTACGTCATTCTCACGAGGAATAGAGCTGCCAAAGATTTCCTCGTTAATTTCCTGAGTCATTTTTAAGAGTGCATCTCCCGATGGTGGCGCCTCTGCATTATCATCATCAATTGAGTTATCAACGGCGTTTCTTAACATTTCGCGGGAATGGAGCTATCTGACATGAAATCTCACAGGTTGGAATACAGCCGTTCAAAGAAAGACCTTTGAAAAGTCAGCTTTTTAAATGCAGGCGCCATTTTTTCTGGCCAATTTGAGACCGTTCTTTTCATTCAGAACGCCCGACATACACGGCGTCCCAGATAACTGGCACCATACTTAAAAAAAACACCGGAGGGCTCTGCAGGAGTGAAATCAACTGTCGTTAGCAAGCGTCTTGAGAAAGTGCACAGATTTTTTTAATGTGCCTGGTTATGTAAATAACTAAGATTAATGAGCTAACCTTTCAAGTATTCTTTTAAGGGCCAAGACGTCAATTGTAAAGTTGCAGGGCGCATTGAGAAACAGCCAATTAAAGTGTTGGAAACATAATACGTTTTTTTTTGAAGGCTAGGAAAAAGGAGCATGCAAAGTGCACCTTGTTGAAAATGGTCTAATTGGGTGTTTCTTAATGCGCTCTATAACTTTCCATTTCACACCTCGGCTTTTAAACGAAGATTTCAAAATTTGGCTTGTTACTCTTAATTAAATAAATAGGCGCTCTAAAACAATTTCGTGCACTTTCGCAAGAGGCTTTCTAACAGCGTACAGTTGGTCTCACTCGTGCAGAACGCTCTGTTTTTTTTTTTTTAAAGTTTGGTGCAAGTTATCTGGGACACTCCGCATATATGTACTGGTAGTGTACATTTAGTACACTAAAAGCATACATGAAGTGTACTAAACGTGCACTTAAAGTATGCTAAATGTACCCTCGAGGTGCATTTATGGCATACTACATATATACTAGGGGTGTACTAAAGGTATACTATTTTGTTTCATAAAAGTGTGAAACTGGTACGATTTCAGCACATACCCCAAGTTCACTATTAGTATACTTTCAGGCGTCGAACGCAATAAGGTACGTTTTCCCAGCATACGCGCACAAATTCGCACCAACTCGGGACCATGGCTGAGACGGTGTCTGCCTCACTAATAAGTGCTTCCCTTAGCGAAAAGTCCTTCAAAATCAGTATACTGAAAGTATACTAATAGTGAACTTGGGGTATGCACTGAAATCGTACTAGTTTCACACTTTTATGAAACAAAATAGTATACCTTTAGTACACCAAAAGTACATACGTAGTATACCATAAGTGCCCCCCGAGTGTACTTTTGGCATACTATAAGAGTACGTTTAGTACGCTACATGTATGCTTTTAGTGTACTAAATGTACACTACCAGTACATATATGCGGAGTGTCCCAGGTAACTTCTGCCAAACTTTAAAAAAAAACATAAAAACAGAGCGTTCTGCACGAGTGAAACCAACTGTACGCTCTTAGAAAGTCTCTTGCGAAAGTGCGCGAAATTGTTTTTGTGCGCCTATTTATTTAGTTAAAGTATCAAGCTAACTTTTGAAATTTTCGTTTAAAAGCCGAGATGTGAAATGGAAAGTTGTAGAGCGCATTAAGAAACACCCAATTCAACCATTTTCAACAAGGTGCACTTTGCATGCTGCTTTTTCCTAGCCTTCAAAAAAATGCCCGCCAAATACAAAATATTACCGCGTGACAACTCACTTCCCCAATAACGGCGTGCGAGCGCGCCGCGAATGTGCGTTCTTTGAAGGCCGGAAAAAAGCACGAAAACGTAATATGTTTCAAACACTTTAATTGGGTGTTTCTCAATGCGCCCTGCAACTTTACAATTGACATCTTGGCCCATAAAATGATATTTGAAAGGTTAGCTCATTAATCCTAGTTATTTACATAACCAGGCGCATTAAAAAAATCTGTGCGCTTTCTCAAGACGCTTGCTAACGACAGCTGATTTCACTCCTGCAGAAACCTCAGGTGTTTGTTTAAGTATGGAGCAAGTTATCTGGGACGCCGTGTATGTCGGGCGTTCTGAATGGAAAGAAGGGTCTCAAATTGGCCAGAAAATCGGCGCCTGTATTTAAAAAGCTGACTTTTCAAAGGTGTTTCTTTCAACGGCTGTATTCCAACTTGTGAAATTTCATGTCTCATAGCTCCATTCTCGTGAAATGTTAAGAAACGCCGTTGACAACTCAATTGATGATGATAATGCAGAGGCGCCACCATCGGGAGATGCACTCTTAAAAATGAGTCAGGAAATTAACGAGGAAATCTTTGGCAGCTCTATTCCTCATGAGAATGACGTACCGGCATCTTTTCAAACTGTGTGAGAAAAGCCATAAAGTAGAGGTGCATTGCATTTTTCAACTGAAAGTATGTATGTGTATCATACAAACATTATGATCAGTGTTCTTCGCGTAATTGATAAGACAGAAATTGAAATCCTACTTATCACTTTATTCAGGTTTCCGAGCCTGCCTCACTGTACACTCTCCTTTGTGATGACGGTATGCCATTACATCCTGCGTAAAAAGAGAAGAGAAAATTACCCTATCCCACTCTATGATATAATATCACATAATTCGCTCAAAGGACCACTATGTGAGGAAGGCAAGATAGTAACAACTTCATCCTGACAAAAGGGTGAGGAAAATCGGACAACATCGTTTCGGAAAGCCTGATATATCAGACATTGGTGGTCTGCCTTCTTTGCATGCCCAGGGCTATGCTACAGGTAATAGTGTTCATTGCAGGACACAACATTTATTACCTCAAATCTTAGGCACCACAAAGAAAAAAAAAGAAGATTCAAGGTTGCAGTTTCTACATTTTAAGAACATGGATTGATGAAGGCCACAACGAAAACATCTGAGAATGTCCAATTCCAGGGCTGTGTGTGCTAATAATAAAATTGTATTTTAGAAGTTTAGTATAATACGGTATTTGATATTGGTTTCAAGGTAATTGTACTACTGTAAACGACCTAATTTTCGCGAAGGCTTAGTTTTTGCGAGTTTATTGAAATTGCTCCAAATTGGTCATGCAAAAAAGTAACCCCATGGATTGAACATTACTCCTGATTGCAAAATTTTGTACCTGGAAAGTATTCTCAACACTAACACTTCATGAAATTAATGAAATATTGAGCTCGCGCAAACAAAGTCGTTTATGCCATTCAAACCTTTCAAAGCGCTCGCAGAGTCACCATTGCGATAGATTTGCTTTGTTCAGTGCGCTTCTCCGCATGTGCTAGTGCGCTGCAGAAATTAGTTCTGGATGAAATCCCAAGAATAGGGGGGCATACACACTTTTTGATAAAATAAGAATCGAAAAATGTTCACGTCGGATGGCTTCCCAGGAGACTTCTCGGGTCCGGATGCACTGTTACTCTGCAACAAGCAGGCTCTCTTGGGATGACAAGAAAAAACCCAGCGCCCTGAACGCTGTTCGAACCAGCACTCGAGAGAGTTGAAAAGCCTGTCAAGCGCTCGCTATCGGGAGAGGCCGTTTACTTACGGTGGCTTCATAGCTGTCTGCTCGATGCATCATCCAGCCACCCATAATAGAGATCAGTGGGCGGACGTCACTTTTACTTTTGTGATGCAGGTCCCTGAGGTTCCCATAGGTTGTAACCTGCTAGCCCAACTGAGTCAGGCCTGCAGCCCTGCGGGGAATGTCAATTACACTTTTTTAGATGTAGACACCCACATTTTGCGTGTACCTGAAAGAAGCTTTAACACAGAGCAAACTAAATTATTGGCCTTTTTTAATGCCTCCTTTTCTTTTGCTGAGAACACACATACAAGTCATACGCTATTGCAGATTCAGTGGTGCGGCTTAATTTATGATAAACTCTTTTGTTATATAACTTCGAGCTTTTAGAGAAAAGATTCAATATATTGGTCAGACATAAATGGTTGCTATGAACTATCCTATATATTTACTCATTATCTGATATCATAAAAGCACTAGAGCAGGGTAGGGATGTATTGCATAAATTATAAATTTCTAACCAATTAAAAGTTGGAATTTTCTAATTTTTTAGTATTGGCTATTATTCTTTGACAAAGAATAACTGGGCGAGCTGGTACGTTGGTAGTCTTTCAACTCCATCGAATATTCAGGTCCTTTCAACATTTTTTCATGCTTTTGCTTTTTTCTAACTGCTCTGCCTTTTGTAGCGGCTTTCGCCGCCACTAAAAAACGTGACATCCAAACTCACTTTATTCACAGTCGCAAACTTGGAAAGCGTGCCGCTTCGGTATGCGCAGAGATCGTCCGTCTCTACGGCACAGGCGTCAGCACGGGCAAGAAATCATGCTGCTCGCTCTTGTAACGTTTTTCTCGCTCCCGCTTTATGAAACAAATCGTTGGCGAGAGACTGCTGGGACCACACGTCAGAACTAGCATGACCTGTGATTGCTTGAACTGCCGTCAGACTGTACTTGAACGCTCCGCAAAAGCGTCGTCGGGCGACCGTCGTAGGGACGGCGCCCAGGACAGGCCCTCGGCTGGCCCTCGGTTCCGCCGCACGGGAATCTTTCTCACTCTGCGGAGAGAGCCATAAAGTTTGAAAATACGCTCTTCCCAAATAACGAAATAAAACCGGGTAGAGCATAGTGAGAGTCAAGCATAGCTTAGCAAGCACACGGTACAACACAAAGTTTGAAACAGCGGCGCACTTCGCAGAAACAAAAGAAACTTCCTCACCTTCGCTTGAGCCAGTCGGCCACGACTGTCCGCCACCTGCGACGCTGCGTCTCACAGCTCTCAGTAATCGCTTGCTATTATTGAACACGGTATTCGTAAGTAAGCTATCTAAAATATCCGCTAAAATGGCTAAAACGTAAAAAGGAAGCGATGCTCGAAACATTCGGAACTCCGACGTCGGCCGAACGGAAGCTGATTGCAATAGCGATGGTCTTGCGCTGTTTTCAGAAGTCTCTTCTTTTTTTTCTTTGTTTCCTTTTAAGACAAAACTAAGGAAATCAATATATTAATAATAATAATGTCGCTTTATTATATTCGTAAAAAATTAACAAAACGTTTAGTCTATCTTAGGTTTTATCTAAACTTACGGTTTTCTTTTTCAGTGTAAAACCGAAATTACCTCAAGCAATTTCTCCCTTGTCGCCAAGGCTATTTTGATTCATCAGCGCATGCTTGCACCGCTGGGATTTCGGCTTTTCTGGAAGGATCGGCTCTCGCGGCACATAAATAATCAGGGCAACCTCGTGTTTTCAAACAATGAGCGTGCCCGTCTTTTAGAGCGCAGCTCTTAGGCGCCCGTTTCCGGCTTGAGCAGCGTCGGCGTCGCCGTCGCCGTCGGTGTAACCGCGCGGTGCATTATGGGTAAATTTCTCCGCTAAATCTAGCGGAAAAATTTCCCCGCTAAATTTAGCGGAAAATTGTTCCCGCTAAATCTAGCGGAAAAGTTTCCCCGCTAAATCGAGCGGAAAATTTTCCCCGCTAAATCTAGCGGAAATATTTCCCCGCTAAATCTAGCGGAAAAATTTCCCAGCTAAATCTAGCGGAAAAATTTCCCCGCTAAATCTAGCGGAAAAATTTGAACGCTAAGCGGAAAAATTTCCCCGCTAAATCTAGCGGAATAATTTCTCCGCTAAATCTAGCGGAAACATTTCCCCGCTAAATCTGGCGAAACAATTTTCCTGCTAAATCTAGCGAAAATATTTTCCCGCTAAACCTAGCGGAAAAATTTCCCCGCTAAATCTAGCGGAAAAATTTATCTTGAGATCAGGTGACCCCTCGAGGTCACGTGACACCCCCAGGTCTCGTGACCCCCACATGACCTTGGCGAGGGGGTCATGTGACCGCTCCAAGGTCACGTGACCACCCCTACCCCGATAACACGTGAACCTCAGTACAATCCCCTCCTCCTCAAGAGCTGCGCTCTAATTCGGCGTTACAGGGAGTTGTAAACGGCTTTCATTTTTTTGACGAAGTAAAGACACGTTAAATTTACGTCGATTTTTTACAGTGTGGAACTCTCGATCGACGGTGTTCGTTGTTGCAATTGTCAATCTCTTTTCACGTGAATTGAGATGTCTTAGAGTTTTGCAAGATAAATCTACACCATGAAACACTTTCGGTGAAAGCTTGAGTTTGTTACATGAAGGCGCCGATTTCTCCAGCCAATTTCAGAGCGAGCTTCCATTCATAACTCCACTTCGCTTACGCGGTTCAGAAGTTGATTTTCGCTGCATGCGACTATGCAAGGTGGAGCATCTTATGTCCCCATTATTAGCCGCGGTTTTTTTTTGCCTCCTGTCCTTTTGATTGCTGTGGATGCAGATATCTGAAACAGCGTATAGTCCGCTGAGACCTGCATTACAAAAACACCGAATTATCCTGCAAACGTAATTTGTCTACTAGCCAATGAGGCAGCACGCAAGTGGCGGTGCACTTTGAAAACAAATTCATGTGCGTGCTTTTTCATCAGCAGCATTAAACATTTAGTGCGATTGCCCTCGATCGCCTAGCTTCCAAATAGTGCTAACAGTTTTTTTACAGTAAACTTTTATTCTTCAATAAAGGTATCAAATACAGTTCAGGTAAAATAAAAGCTATATTTGCAATAAAAGTAGACTTTTCAATTGCTAAATTTATAGAAATGACTAGCTAAAATAATTATTGACAAGTTACATAACGCTACTTTCCGTGGCGTACAATGTAGCTAATTTTTCTATTTGTGCTTTTTTTAGGCGTAAGTTCAAGTTGCATTTACGACGTAAGTATGCTATGACAGTGCCGGTCGTTTCTCCGGGGAACTTTTGGACCACGTGGTCTGCAGTGAAATGAGAAATGAAGCATCCCTTTGTCACATTATGTCAGCTATTCCCAGCGATATTTTTTAATCAACTGGTTTCAGGAACATTGGGGGCTCACTGTCATGTTGATGCACTCTTCATGCGTGTCGTGCGACTCGGCGGACATTACACGGGTGAATAACTGTGGCAACATTTTTTTAAGTAATTAAAATCCGTAAATTTACTTTTCTTATTATTGCTGTTTTAGAGGCAGTCGTTATTAGAGGCTAACAAAATCAAAACTATTCACGAAACAGCAAGGGGCTTTCAGATATTTATTTATCAAATTTCGCACTTTCTTCCCTCGATTCAAGAACCACGCGAGGCAGGGGCGGGCAAAGTGGAGAGTAACTTAGCTGTTTTGACGTGGCATATCGGTGATGGCGTGTCTGTTTGTGTTACCGAGAATTTCTCATACTGAAGTTCTATGCATTATTTAATTTTCTAGTGAAGTTACAACCCTCATAAAGTGCTGTCGCATTCAGCATAAACGAAGTTGCACACTTTTGACAGAGTGCCTTTGGTGGATGCTCCAGCATCATACTTCCGACGGTTCGACTGAAGCAGTAATGTGATTGGTCTAAGCCGTTTTGGAGCACCTTCTGGAGCAGCCCAAACAGAGTTTTGGAGCCGTAAAACTGGCTTTTGGAGCAGCTAAAGCCGTGTTTCGGAGCAGCGAATGTGGCTTTTGGAGCAGATATTCTTAGAAAAAAAAAAAAAATTAATTTCAAGTGGTGGACAAACGAAGTACACATTGCTCGCCGCATTCAACCAATTATTGTCAAGATAGACCACATGGGAGTCTTTCATGTAAATGGAATGCCAATGACATATTAAAATTTATTTGAAAATGACCAGCTTAGTAGTAAATATCACATCATTAGGTTGAGCAGTAATATAATAAATGGAAGCAGACTCCAACTGATGAAACGCGTAACTACTGCCGTGCAATGCGAAATTGTCGCACGAGTGGAGATGGCTGTTCGATCGAAACCATGCCACTCCGCTCCGCCTCCAACTAATTCCCAAAATTGTACGCAGAATGTAACTGTCCAACATACGACAAAAAAAGAAAACAAAACAGTCCAGCCGCACGTGCTTGCCAGGTCGGCAGGCGAGGTGCAAGCTAAACACAGAAAAAAAAAAGAGCTTGAGCGCATTGATGCAAGACATCGCGAGCCAGGGTCAAAAAGTTCTTGGAGCGCTTTGTGCAACGACTGAACTCGAGACAAATAAGCACGCTATGCGGGGTTCAGCATGCGGACATTGCCTTCTTTGCTTTAGCTCATTTCACCAACTTTCTTTCGCTGCTGAGTTTTCACGTACCGAGGTACGTCTCGAAACAAAACCTTCTGAGAGAAACCTAGTTAATCAATTAGTACTTCGACGCAGCAGTCTTTGAGCTAAAGAGATGTTTGTAGTATCGTATTAAACAAGGACAGGATTGTTGATGAACATGCGGCAGTCCTAACGTTTCAGTCTAGAAAGTGCTATAACTGCAGTGACGTGGGGACGGCAACATCCGATGTCGCGCGACCATGGTGACTGGCAGACAGGGACCAAATATAGTTTGGTCACGGCCGTTGCTTTTAGGAGCGAGTGCTTCAGCCCATAAAGTAACTCACGCATATACATGGTTTCGTTTCACAGCATGACGGCATGGCTGGTACCCAGCACGCTAGTGTCGGAGCGTCCGCACACGCCCACGTCTATAATTATTATTTTTTTTCTAAAGACGGGAGACGAGAGACGGCGGGAAAAACCATGGAAGACCGGATGAACGATTAATGCAGGGTACTTTTTGTCGGACGGCTGCTTGCTCCACCTAGATCATGTGTGCTCAATACGGTACTCCGTTTAGTTTCGGTTTTCAAAGGCGACCAAAATTGGTCCTTTGGCGCAGGCTTGGCGCAAATTACCCATATATTAGCAAAATGTAGCAGGATGTAGCAGGGTTAGCCCCTTGGCGCAGTTTGGCACAATTGGCGCAGCAATCACATCACTGCTGAAGGGAATACGTAAGAATAGCATCCTGTGCTCTGTCCAGCGCGCTGTTTTTAATCAGGTGACGAAAGGCAGAGTTTTAGCTATGAATAACCCAAAACTCGTCACCTTTTCGCAAATTGTTTCAGTTGGGCTAGAGTTTATTCATAGCCCCTTGAAAATTGAAAATGCAACATGGTCAATTACACTGTCAATTAAAAAAGCTAATTAGACAACGTACTGAACGTTTATTTACTCATCTAATGTCCGCCGAGCCCCACAAATATTCTGTAAAAACGGCATCGGCCTATCTATCGCGTTTTTAGTGTGTTGATGTTAAAACTCGCACTACATATATATATATATATATATATATATATATATATATATATATATATATATATATATATATATATATATATATATATATATGGTCTGGGTCAGGCCGAAACGTCGACCGATATGTAATAAAACTCCACGAAAAGCTTCGAGGTACGTTTATTTTCCTATAAACTTTTCGTCGTCCTACGCAACAGTATTTTCTCTCTCTCTCTCTCTCTCTCTCTATATATATATATATATATATATATATATATATATATACATATATATATATACCCGTTATTATAATTTGAGTACACCGACTGCAAGCACTGAAAGTAGACCTCTAGTATACCTAAGTGCACTTTCTGTATACTGATTTTGAACTACTTTTTACCGCGGGCACTACGATTCTACTTATTGTACTAGTTTTGTACGGACGAGTGTACTTTCAGTCCACCGCCATTTTTACTGGAAGTATACTTCAAGTACACTTAAAGTATACAATCAGTACAAAGACCGCACTGAAAGTATATTTTTAGTATACTTCAGTACACTTCGAGTGTACTGATTTTCAACGACTTTTCGCTAAGGGTTTGCTGGCTGCTGACACGCAAAGTGCTTGCATGTGGCACAGTTTCTAATAATGTCCTGAATCTCGGATGTCATGCCCGGCCAAAACATCAAAAGTCACGGTCTTGCGTTACACTTGTTGCTGCCCAAGTAAAATTCATCAAGCCTATTTAGCATCTCTAGGCAGAGACTCTTCGGTGTTACTGCCTTATCATTTTTAAAGACCCTGCCGTCTATCCTCGACAATTCAGAAGAATATGCCTTGAAGTCTCCTTCCACCGGCCAGTTGTTTTGAACAGACTTAACCACAGTGTCCAACAAAGCATATCGTTCGCGGTGTCCTGCCTGAGCTCGTGGACGTTGCCTCACTCACCAAGTTGGAGAAGACGAGATTGCGTGAACCTCCACGTCATTGTGCGGTGCACCCTTTGGGCTGCCTGATAGCGGTGCTCGTGAGCACGCGTCCGCCAGGACGACCTGTTTGCCAGGGACGAACGGGAAGCAATAGTCATAATTCATTTGTCGGATAACGAAACTTTGAAGACGGGGCGGCATGTCACCAAGGGAGTTCTTAGAGAATACGATTAGTGGCTGATGGTTTGTTTCGAGAGTGACTGACCTGCCGTAGATGAAGTCGTGGAACCTCTCACTACCGTAAACAGTTCCATGTGTTTCCTTCTCTATTTGGAAGTATCTTGTCT
Source organism: Ixodes scapularis (assembly GCF_016920785.2). Taxonomy (NCBI): domain Eukaryota; kingdom Metazoa; phylum Arthropoda; class Arachnida; order Ixodida; family Ixodidae; genus Ixodes; species Ixodes scapularis. The sequence continues at coordinate 67,630,826 of NW_024609846.1, read as the reverse complement.
CACATCCAGTGAGCACTCTAGAGCCTACGGCTTGAGCACCATGTTTTACTTTTTGTTGATGTACCCGAGTCCGTGGAAGAGTTCTGGGAAAGTCGCAATTATGTCCTTTGGCACACTGGCCGACACATCGTCAACTCGGCTCACGAGTCCGAAGTGCTCACACGCTGGCAGCCCCAGGAGCGGTCGATGGTGGTGTTGCACGACGAAAAACTGCAATTCTGCTTCCTTGCTTCGTAATTTTACAGTGACGACGGTAGTTCCATTGTGGCTGATCACGTTGCCGTTGTAGGTCTGTAATCCAAAGGTTACTCTGGTCACTGGAACAGCCTCGTCGATCTGGCGCAGCAACTTCCTCGGTAGCAGATTAGCTTGTGCTCCAGTATCTTCCTTTAGGTCAATAGGCCTCCCAGCCACTTGCGCTTGCACTCACAATTCGCCCTTGTTTTTGCAGTTCTGCACTTCCAAGACCTCGAAGTCATGATCCTCAGGCGCGGCGTACATGTTATTAACAGGGGCTTTTTTGTTTTGCAGCGTATCGCGAAGTGAATTTTTCTTTTGCATTTGTAACACTCTTTGCCATATGCGGGACACTTAAGACGCTTTTTCGGGTCGTGCTTCGTGTTACATTGCCCACATTTTCCTGCTTGACAATACTGGCGTTGTTTCGAGACGACTTCCACGGTCTGTCCCGGACTGTCCCCGGTTTGCCTATGCTTGACTGATATTTCTGCCGCCTTAGAAAGTTGCACTGCTTTCTAGAGCGTCAACGGGACTTCGCTTTGCATCGAAGCTGCTCGGTTGCGTAACAGGTTGTAGTTGAGCTTGTTGGTGGATAATGCTACAGCTCAAATCGCAAGCGACACGGACTGCGAGAGCTACACAAACCGATTAAGGTCACTTCTACATAATCTGCAACCAACCGCACCCAGAATACAATCACGCAAGGTCTTCGTAAGCCGTGACCTTGAACGTTGCGGTTCTGTGTTCGTGCGAAACGACACCGTCAGACGCCCACTACAGCGCCCCTACGGTGGACCTTATCCTGTGCTTGAGCGAAATGAAAAGACATTCACCCTGGCCATCAGAGGTCGCAAGGAGGTCATATCGCTAGACCGTATCAAGCCAGCACATCTGCCCAACACCTCCTTAGAAGACATTTCAGGAAAGGCTTTTGCTACACTTGCTGCAGCACCGTCAACACCGCTCGTCTCACCGACCGGGAACCTTGTAGCGACTGGCAACAAGGCGCCGAAGAAAAAGACAAAGAGGCGCGTGAAAGGCGGCTCGTGGTTCCAGCTGCTGGTTCGACGGACCCCAGCACCGCCGGCGCAGTTACAAACGCCTCAGATTTCTAATTATGTAAATATTGTAAAATAAATTAGTTGAAGCTCGATTGCACTTTGAGCTGTAGGTCTCTGAAGAAACATTCGAACGCTTCGTCTTTGTTCTGCTTGCGCGAGCGAAATATATATATTTCGTAAGTCTCGTTGCCGCGCGGCGTGCAGTAGCTTTCAAATTTTTGCCCTAGCTTAGCGTAGCTTTCGTGTTTTTCGGTGGAACATCAGAAAGTATTAAAAAATTCTAACGCCTCCGCGACGTGCAAAAACAAATTGCGGCCTTCTGCTTTTTGGAATGCGGTTTTAGTGGCTCTGTAGCTTCGAGGTACAATTCCAATCGCTGCTGGGCAATTCTGGGCAAGGTTAGCTGTCAGCAAGAGTTCATCCGGAGGTCGAAGTCCTTCCATGGCCTGGTCGAGAAGTCAGCGAAGGATGCGTGGTTGCCGTATTCCACTTCTGATACACCATGTATCAGCGCGTGAAGAAGGTTCTCACAGATAAGTTCCAAGAGGTCAACTAGGCCTAGCCTTTTATTATGGCGCCTTGTTTAGATCTGTGCTGGCACTGAGTTGCCAGACACAAGGTTGGTTGAGTGGTAGAGCACGCTCCAGTTACACGGTACACTCTAAGAAAAAATGACTACCCTGTGTAGTCAAATGGCGCTTTGGAGGTTTTGACTACACCAAAACGCGAGTTACTAGCCTTGGGGCAAAGTGACGACCGCAAACCGCTGTGGAATGACCACCTTTCTGCAGATGACGTCAGGGGGTTGGTCACTTTCGAATCCGATATTCACGTGCAGGAAGTCGTAAATGATATTAGAAAATACCGTGGAAGCCAATACTGGCAACTCTCGCGGAAAACGGGCGAAAAGTGATTGCAGCGCCCCTGGCGAGCTCGGAGTCTCCGCTGGCAGACAAATTCTCCCGAAATGCATTGGTTTTTGCCTATCTCCGTGCGAGGTGACCAACGAAAAAAAATTGTCACGGACATTCGGTGCTTTGAAAGTTAAAAAATGGGTGCCAGCTCATGAGTGAAAGACGTTCTCTTCGCGTGGGAAAGATGTTACAGCTTTCTGGGTGCAATTTCGGAGTTCTCCCGAAGAAAACATTCTGTCACAACTTATGTAAGCCAAGCAAAACACGAATGTATGCCTTCGCGCTGTTTCGTGAAAAAGGGAAATGTACAAACATTTCAGAACATAGCTTCGTTTCAACTTTATTGTTCTTATCAGTCAATTCGTTTTGTCGTTGCAATTCCCATTTCTCATGAGTGTCTTGCTTATAACCGTTTCGTCGAACAGGCGAGCTGGCTAATCCCGTTAAGATCGTCTCCGGATGAAGAAGCAGAAGTCAATTTCGAACCGCGTACGTTACGGTGATGTCAGTATGCTCCGAAAGAAGGCGTTGTGTATATGCAAATCTGACGCGATTATAGATTTACAAAAGCGGAGTTACGAAAAAAGCAGACTTCTCGCGCTTGCAAAGAAAGAAGGGGAGAGCGTCGTAGTCCCGCGAAAAAAGATGCTTTCAGTCACGTAATTTACAGTGCACAAATTCCGATTGTTAGCGCGGGGACGACCAACATCTGCTTCGCTGCTGCTTTACTTCTACGAAAAGGCCGACACCCGTTGAACCATCTCCACTTTTTCCATTTCTGAGTCTTCTTTCTTTTATATTTTTGAGGTGACGGCACTCTGCCGCGTTATTTCTTCCTCCTGCCTATATGTTGCTGTGTATATTTTTTGTTTGCTTTTTTTTTTTTTTTTTTTTTGCCCGACGTATAAACAATTGCGTATCCTTGCTTTGTTTGGCTTAGTTTTTACTCCCTTTCCTTCGCTTCGGCGCTTACTACCCCCGGTTCGTCTGCGCTAGGCCCGGGCATTTTTTGGGCCGTCTGCAACTTTGCTCTTGTTGTTGTTGTTTTCTTCCACTGTCGTCTGCGATAACCTCCTATTTTCGCCTTCGATTGAGTTTCTAATCCAAAATCGTCATACGTGCTTTTTGATATTTATTAAATATATTAAGAAGTGTAAGCTCGTTCCCCATTTTTATTCGAATTTTATTTGTGTACTCCGGCCGGCAGGTCTGCTACGGGTCATCGTTTGTTGATCAACCGGCCGCATTCAAGAACAAGTTTGTGCGATGTGGTGCCTACCATTGCAAGAACAAGTTTGTGCGATGTGGTGGAAAATCTTTCTTCTGCTTCCTACGTCAACCTACGGACACCTACGTCAACAAGTACTTGAATGCACTTTTAAACTGCTTCGTCAAGCGAGCGAACGAACAACCCGCCAAAGCCACTGGAAAAAGAAATTCGAAAGCAAAAAAAGGTTACTCACTGCTGGCACATATAGAAGATTGCTGCCTGCGACCAAAACATTTCTGCGACTCTTTTTTACCGGGCAGTGTGAGCTGCACTACGTTATTTATTTCCCCTGTATTGTTTTTAGTTCGTACCTACGCCGCGAAAGCAAATAAAGAAATGTACAACAAGCAGCTGAAAAAAAAAAGGGACGCTTTCTTTTTTTTTTCTCATTAGTTTCGTCTGTTGCTTCCGCTTTTTTTTTGTCGTGAACTCAACACCGGTGGCGACCAGCAGCTATTCATTTGCTGCTTTCCATTTTTCTTTCTTTTTTTTCTATAAGCGCCGCAACGATCGTCGTCGTTGAAATAGTTTTTTGCTAGCTTCTTTGTTTTATTCGCCGTTGTTCGCTTCTCTTTCCCGTTTCTTCTTATTTTCGTCGGGAATGGCGACACCATTTTTTCTGCAAAGTTCGGTAAGTGTTCGGACGTTCATTTTTATCCTTACTTTTTGTTTTGTTTTTATGCTCCAGTAGGTCGTCCGCTTGCTCTGGTAATATTAACATGTCGTTCTTGTCTGTTTTAATGATTACGACGTAGTTCGAGTAGCTAAACGCCTTTTCCCGCTTCCCAGACGCGTTTCAAACGCGTGTGATCCCCTGAGAGGCGTTTGAGACCGCTAAATAAACTGCTCTATCTTTGTTTATGCGCGCGTTGTTATTCGATTGTCGTTGCAGTTGCGGTCAGTGGATTCCGCTTTGCAAGCGAACTGACCGTAATAAATTGTTTCTGCTGTTAGGGTGACGATACGGGGCTTGTAAAGCTCGAGGACGTCGCGGACCCTATACTTTTCCATTGCGACGACTGCTTCCGTAGACTCCGAGTCCGCTAGAGGCGCCACTGTCACGTTCGCCGCCGCTCCTATGTGTTTTCGGAGGAGTTTCTAGTATTGGCGAAGCTATATCGTATTTGATATTAGTAACTTAGATAACTACAGAAATACTATAAATTATATTCTTCCTAAGTTTTTGTGATCCTCTAAGATCCGCCAAGATCAGATCTGTTGTGTAATTCGCGTAAATTGGTGGAATAAACATTTTGTCAGCGCGAGCAGCAACACTGGTCTTAACAGCTGTGGTCCGTGGTATGATGTACTATATTCCGTTTCGCCTTACGCTGTACCGCAGCGAAGGCTAGAAGCGCGAGCTCATAGCGTTGGCAGGTACCCTTAATGCACGAGAGCTTGTGCCGCCGAGATGTTGCCTAGAGCAAGCAGCTCGCGCTTGCAGCATTTCCTGCGGTACAACGAAAGGTGAAACAGAGTATAATAATAATAATAATAATCTTTATTTCCATTTAAAGAAATGGTGGAGCGAAAGGGAAAAAGCTTCAACAAGAAGCTTGACTGGCCCTTAGCCCCATCGGCAGCCAGTGAAAAAACAGTTTTCGTGCAATAAAAAAAAAAATCATACAGAAAATATACATTATCAAATGAGATAACAGAAACAAGACACAGAACACTTAAATATGTAAAAATATATTACGCAACTCTTTAGTAGATATGGTTTTTATATTTCCATTTTCCTTTTCAAAGTTGTTTAGAAGTTTTGGAATTAAACACCAAAGCATTTGCTGCCCATAATTTGACCTGCATGTGGCCCCGCAGGGGGCACCTGTGAAAGCAGGTGTTTGGAGAGTGGCGGCTCCACGGACCCCGAGCACCTTAGGTGCTAGGTGCTTGGTGAGTTGCGGCACCACGGACCCCAGCTACGTGGGCCACCATACCCGCACGCAGGGGGCACCTACTTTGGTAGGTGCTTGGTGAGTGGCGTCACTACGAACCCCGAGCCATGTGGGTTCGCCCACCCACGTCTGGCTGTGCGTGGCGTGCCCGTGTCCGGGGAAAAGGGGACCCTGGTGGTTGAGCTGAGCCCGGGGTATGTTTGGACCCTTCGGGGCCCCCCGGGCGAGGCAATACACCGCTTCGACCCCTGCTTCTCGTAGACGGGTGTCCTGGCTTGGCCCGACCAGGATGATTCAGTCAGTCGCCTCTTCTACCCTCTTCTTCCTTTCACTTTTCTTTCCACCTCTTTCTCTTTTCTTCTGCACTCTCTTCCTTCCTTTTTCACCTTCTTAGGCGGCAAGGGCTAACCTTGAGTGGAAACAGGTCCTGTCCCTGCATCCACACTCGGTTATAGTGCCCGGGCAGCACTGGTAGAGTAATTGTGTCAGCCAAGTCTTTCTTGTTATGGCACATTACCTACCCCCTCGTTGGGCTCCGTGGTGGGCGGTGCACCCGGGCACTGAAATTCCTTCCCATCTTTATGGGTTCCAAAATTAAACCAACTAATTGGGCCCTGAAAAGGACCCGCACCGAAGTCATTGACATTTCCACTAAGACCCCTGATCTTTTTAAATTTCCAAAGTTTCTTGTTCTGCACTCTGAGGACGAAAGGCCACTGGCTAAACTTTCTCCCTTTTTAGTTTCCAAAGTGCTTGAAGGTGTTATCGGTGCGAACTTTAGCGCCAAAAATATGGCATCAGGCGACCTCCTTGTGGAGGTAAATACAAAAAAACAAAGTGACTCACTTTTAGCCCTGAACTCCGTCTCAGACTACAAGGTCAGTGTGACCCCTCATCGAAAGTTAAACATCATCCAAGGGGTCATCTCTGAAGATGACTTGCTCGACTTGACAGATACAGAGCTAGTTGAGGGTCTCTCTGGACAGGGAGTTGTTGCAGCACGACGCATTACCATCCGTCGCGACGGCGTAGAACGTAAAACAAGGCATGTTATTCTCACTTTCGACTCCACGACTCTACCCACTAATGTAAAGGCAGGCTACCTTCAGTGCCGTGTCCGGCCTTATGTGCCGAACCCTCAGCGCTGCTTTAAGTGCCAGAGGTTCGGCCATGGGTCACGGAGCTGTCGGGGTAGCGAGACCTGCGCCAAATGCTCCAGTAAGGAGCACGTCGCTGATGTGTGTGAGAACGAAGCTCAGTGCACTAACTGTAATGGAAAACATCCAGCATACTCCCGATCTTGCCCGTTATTGAAGCAAGAAAAATAATTCTCACCTTGAAGGTTAAAGAAAACATTTCCTACATTGATGCAAGAAAGCGTTTTGCCTTTCTCTCCAAAGGCTCTTATGCCCAGGCCGTACATAGGGGACCGGTACGGTCAATGGTTTCGACTGGAACACAGACGTCTACGGACGATCTGTGCCTCCTGTCGAGGTCTCCTGCGTCCTCGGGAGCGGTGCCAGTGACACCGCTTTCGAATCGTAAGGTGGATGCCGCCTCCTCAGCATCCACCTCAGGGCAGGGGCTGACCCCCCCTGCTCCACCTGGCCCTTTGGCCCCTAAGGGTCGAGGCCTACCCCCTCGCACCTCTGCTCCCCAGAGGAAGCCCGGGGAGCCGCCGAAGCAGTCGACCTCCAAGGGTCAACTGCCGGCGGCAACAGACGAGCCCATGGACGTAAGTGGGCACAGGTCCGAGGAGGATGCTCCCCTCTCAGGATCGGAGTCGTCTCTTTCTGTCGCCAGTGACCCCACTTGGAAACAGAAAGATCCTCCTAAAAAGCAGAGTACCCCACGAGTAAAAATAGATTTTAAACCTTAACGGATCTCCCTTTTATGTCACTTTTATATACTTTTTTTCGTCCCTAAATGGCAAAGAACTATAGTATTATGCAGTGGAATTGCCGTGGTCTTTTCCCTAATATTGATGACATAAATTTTTTTCTTGATGAGCTTCGACCTGTCGCTATATGCCTACAGGAAACTCATCTCAAGGACACACAAACAAATGTTCTACGTCGTCATCAGGTTTTTAGAAAGGACCGTGCATCCCATAGCAACTCCTCTGGTGGAGTAGCTGTGGTTGTGAAGAGTGGTATTGCCTGTACTTCTGTTCCTCTCACAACCTCTCTAGAAGCAGTGGCAGTTCGTATTCTTCTTGACCGCCTTATTACGCTTGTTTCACTTTACTTGCCACCAAATATTCCACTGCATTTACATGACCTGCATGGACTTGTAGCGCAACTTCCGCAACCTTTTTTAATCTTGGGGGATTTTAACGCCCACCACCCCATGTGGGGTAGTGCTCGCCAAGACTCCCGTGGTGGTGTCATTGAAAGATTTTTATTGTCATCCGGCCTTTGCCTTTTAAATGGACATGATCCTACATTTTTTAGTGCAGCTCATAATACTTTCGCTTCCATCGATTTGTCTCTTTCATCCCCAACTTTACTTCCCTGTTTTTCTTGGAAGGTTTTAGATAACCCTTTTGGGAGTGACCATTTTCCTGTTTTTTTAGAAAGTACTGTAGCACCTCCTTCACTTTCTACACGTATCCCCAGATGGAAATTAGACAAAGCTGACTGGGCTCTTTTTGCATTTGAAGCAGTGCTTGACTCAGCTGGACTTTTAGCTATGACTCCGGAAAATGCCACCTTGTACGTTACTGACCGTATCATAAATGCTGCTTCTGCCTCCATCCCACAAACATTTGAAAATCTTCCTAAGCGCTGCAAGCCTTGGTGGAACAAAGACTGTACTGTTACGCTTAAACGTCAGAACAGGGCCTGGGGCACTTTCTGCCGCTACCCAACGGTCTGGAACAAGATAGAGTTTATAAAATGTAAAGCAAAGGCTCGTTGGACGAGGAAACGAGCTAAGAAAAGCTCATGGATGAAATATGTTTCCAAGGTGAACAGTTTTGTCACTACTAAGGAGGTGTGGGACCGAATGAGGAAAATTCGGGGTAACTACCTTTCTTTTAGGACGCCTCTTTTTCCCTCGGCTTCGCCAACCTTGAAAGGCCAGGCAAATGTTCTTGCGGAACATTTTTGTAAAGTGTCTAGCTCATCTAATTATTCGGCAAAATTTAAGAAGTTCAAAGCTATAGCAGAAAAGCAGCCAATTGCTATGTCAGGATCAGACACTCTTGTATACAACCAGCCTTTCACAATGTGCGAACTCGAGGTGGCCCTTGGGTCAAAAAAGCAGTCGGCACCTGGTCCTGACAAAATCCACTATGAAATGTTGCGGCACTTGTCTCCTGAATCTCTAGGCCATTTGTTAATCTTTTTTAATCATTTGTGGATGGCTTCTGCCTTTCCTCAGTGCTGGAAGCGGGCACATATAATTCCTCTCCTAAAACCCGGTAAAGACTCTACTCTACCAGCAAGTTATCGTCCCATTGCAATGACCAGTTGCCTTGGGAAAACTTATGAAAAACTAATAAATAGACGATTAGTACACTTTTTAGAGACTGAGGGAATTTTAGATCCCAATCAGTGTGGGTTTAGAATGGGGCGATCAACATTGGATCATCTTGTTCGCCTGGAAACTTTCATACGTGAAGCATTTGTTCATCGACAGCACTGCGTTTCGGTATTTTTTGACCTAGAGAAAGCATATGATACTACTTGGCGTTACGGGATTCTAAAGGACTTATACACACATGGTGTCCGTGGTCGCATGTTGCGCTGCATAAGGGATTTTTTGACAAACCGAACTTTTCAGGTTACGTTTGGTTCCACACTTTCAGATGTTTTTCCTCAGGAAAATGGCGTCCCTCAAGGGGCTGTATTGAGCGTCACTTTGTTTGTGGTGGAGATAAACAGCCTTGCTGCAGTGATACCTCCATCAGTTTCATATTCATTATATGTAGATGATGCGCAGATTTCCTTTTCGTCCTGCAATCTCTCAAATTGCGAGCGCCAGCTTCAACTCTCAATAAACAAAATGAGCAATTGGGCCGATGAAAATGGCTTTAAGTTTTCATCTCAAAAAACAGTATGTGTGCCCTTTTCGATATCTCGTGGTCTGTTGCTTGATCCTTGTTTGCAGCTCAATAGCGCTGCAATACCTGTAAAATACGAGCACAAATTTTTAGGGGTTATTTTCGACAAGAAACTTACCTTTCTGGCTCACGTCAAGGAGCTGAAGCAGAAATGCTTGCGGTCGTCTAACATTCTCAAAGTACTTTCACACACATCCTGGGGGTCTGACAGGCGATGTCTCATCCGATTGTACAACTCACTGGTCCGTTCCCGTCTGGACTATGGTGCAATTGTGTACGGATCAGCACGGCAATCTGTCTTAAAAATGCTGGATCCGGTCCATCACATTGGCCTTCGACTTGCCACAGGAGCATTTCGGACATCGCCTGTTTTGAGCCTGTATGTAGATACACATCAAATGTCACTAGAGAAGCGCAGACAATATCTTAGCTTGTATTATGGGTACAAAGTGAAATCTGATCCTATGCATCCATCAAACAATTCGGTTCACACCTCTATGTTTTTGCGGCTTTTTGAAAACAAACCTAGTATAATACGCCCACTAAGCTTCCGGCTTCAGAGCATTTCTGCCTCCCTGCAGCTGGCTCTTCCTGAAAGTACCTTGATTAAGGAAACACAAACTGTTGCCCCTTGGAAGGCGGTAAGATTGTCATGTGAATGGTCGCTCACAAAATATAATAAAAGGTCAGTTAACCAACAGGTTCTTCACAAGGAATTTCTTGCATTACAAGAAAAATATCAAGACTATGTTCAATTTTTTACTGAAGGGGGCCAAAAGCTCGTCTTTCGTAGGTTCCGCAGTTTATTCGGAACACTTTAGTAGAGCGAGACGTATTGACAGTGTTGCAAGTATTTTCACTGCTGAGCTTTACGCTGTGCTCATGGCGCTTGAAGACATCTTAGAAGACCGTGTGAGGAAGGCTATTTTGTTCGTAGATTCCCAAAGTGCTCTACTAGCTGTATGTTCTCTTGCCGTTACGAAGAATCGCCTCGTTCAACAAGCGCGTGTCCAAATGAATCGCGCTCTCCTACTTGGCCTTGATATAAAACTTTGCTGGGTGCCAAGCCATGTAGGTATTCCAGGTAATGAGGCAGCAGATAGATTGGCTGCTTCTGTTAATGGTAGCCTAAAAGCATCGGTCGGCCTACCCCATGAGGATTTTAAACCAGTTATTAAAAAATCAATTTATGAACTTTGGGAGCTAGAATGGAATCAAGAAACAGACAATAAACTACATAATATCAAACCTTGCTTAGGATTATGGGAGAGTTCCCACCAGAGGAACCGGTTCCACGAGGTCTTGATGTGTCGCTTGCGTATTGGACACACTCGTTTAACGCATCTATATTTACTTTGTAATGATGATGCCCCGCGCTGTGAGCACTGTGGCAAAACATTGACTGTCCTACATATTCTGTGGCAGTGTAGGTACTTCGATCAAAAACGACGAGTATGTTTTTCCACTATTTTTAGATCCCATCTGCCATTTCATCCCACATTTTTGCTCGGAAATGAACCTCTTGTACCTTTCAGTAAAGTTGTGGAATTCCTTAAAATAACAGGCTATCTACACCTGTTATAACCCCTCCTTTTTCACCGTGTGTTTTTATTTTCAAATAATTCCTTATTGATTATAACTTTTATATTTACCTGAAATTCATATCCATATCTTTACACGATTCATGTTCATACTTTTATTGCATCACCAGCTACTACAGCTCTGTCTTCTCCCTACCCCTTTTCCTGCAATAGTGTATGCACCTGGCGCATTTTGGCCTAGTTGCTCTCGCGCCATAAAACTCCAATCAATCAATCATAATTTGACCTGCAAGTGGGAACCTTCCAATATTCATTATGGCGGGTCAAGTAAACCGTATTATTTTTTTTTCTAATCTAACTATCTCGTTTAAAAGAACACTTTCCTTTTTAATTTCATTCTTAATGGTGAGTAAAAGTCTATATTCAGATAGCTTATGGATTTTTAGTACTTGCAGATTTCTAAACATATTCTCAGTGTGAGAGTCATAAGGCGCTTTGAAGATGGCTCTTAACATTTTTTTTTGAAGCAGATAAATTTTGTTCAGGTTGGATGCCGTTGTTGTGCCCCAGACAAGGTTACAATAACTGAGGAGTGAGTAAAACAAAGCATTGTACATAATTAATTTCACGCGAACTGGTAGAAATTGGCTGTGGCGATACGTTAAACCAACAACACGTGACAATTTGGAAATCAAATAATTTACATGGCTATCCCATGACATATTTTTAGAAAAGAAGACACCTAGTGTTTTAAAATTTTCCACGATCTCTATTGGACTTGAGCTAAATACTATAGGCCTTGGCATAAAAATTTGTTTATTTTTTGGACGAAAGAAAATAGCCTTTGTCTTTGCCGTGTTAATACTTAGTCCATTTTCCTTTGCCCACGCCGCCAACCTTGACAAAGCTGTGGCATCATAACAACAACGAACGACGTGGGTGCTTGCCAAACTGAGGTGAGGATATCTTTTTGGTGTATTTTATTGCAAAGAATATTAAAAAAAAAAAAAGATTTCTTGTATATCTGATCGTGTTGAACCATTGAACGCTGAGACCGAAGATCGACAGGGTAAACATGCTCAGAGGTATGTGACTGTGTCGCCCGTACTGTTTTGATCAATCTCGGACTGGTTGAGTTTCTGAGCTGCACCGGTCGTGGTTGTGATCCCCTGGCTGTACGTACGAAGTGCGCGAACTTTCCTATTCAGTAGCAGGTTGAAATTCAGTGGCAGCGTAGTAATTGGCTTTTACTATCGGGTGATTCAAGGAGCGGCCAGGCTCTTTAAATCGACATCAAAATTCGGGTTCTTAACCTATCGCGTTCCAATTTTGTACAACGTTGGCCACAGGTGGTACAATTTTTTCTATAAAATTCGAAAAGAGCAAGCTTACCTAAGGAAAACGTAAAAAAAAAAGGGTTAAATCCTTTGGGAATGCAGCGAAGCCACTCGTCTTCAAACCAATGGGCGCCCTGTGGGTTGAAGACCGGTGTCTTGGATGCTGTCTTCGCTGCGTTTCCATAGGAGTTAAGCCTTTTTCTTTTTTTACTTCTTCCTCAGGTAAGCTCGCTTTTTGCAGATTTTTTAGAAAAAATGCACCACCTGTGGCCAACGCTGTACAAAATCGGAACGCGATAGGTTAAGAAACTGAATTTTGCGGTCTATTTAAAGGTAAACTCCGCTCAATTCTGAAAAATTTAGGCTTACATGTGATTCCATTTCACAAAGCACTACTAAACAGCTCTACGTCCTCGGATTCGCGAAATGTGGAATATTATTTGTGTAATCTTTATTTAAATCTCAGTTGATACCGAAACCGAAACTTTGGTTGCGTCAGGCAACATTGGTCTCGTGTCGTCAGAGTCATGGCCATGTCACGTCGAACCAGTGTTGTACACGTTCCTCAAAAAAAGGAACGAAAGCTCGTTCCTCGTTCCTTCTGATTTTTGGAACGCGTTCCCGTTACAAGTTCCATCTGTAAAAAAGGAACTCGTTCCCGTTACAGTTAAAAAATGGAACGTGTCGTTACATATATACGTTACATTTGTATTTTGCTGATTTATCATATTTGGCTAGATCAAGCAAAGTTTTCTCTTTTTTTTTATCTATCCCATCAAATGGGAATATACGGATTTATATGTCGCGATGGAAGGGCACCAGGAGAAGAAAACAAGCGGAATCGAGGTTTTATTTGTTGATAAATTCAAGTTGAAAAATCTCAGCTTTTAACCATATTCATGTTTGTGGTGAACGATTCAGATGAGTCAAATCTACTGTTATCCCACATTGCACGAGCGTTTTACAAGAACCTCACACGTTTAAATCTAACAAAGACCCTTTTTCGAACTTTACAACAGTTGCTCCTCGATGTTGCTGTCCGCAAGATGAACAAGTGAAGGGGCGGGTATGCTTTTGGAAGCTCAGTCTTGAAAACTACAAGTAGTTCTTTGTGAAGGTTTGATTCGTTCTTCAGTTTGAAGGTGGGGGACAAGGGGAGAAGGAATAAAGGTTAATTTTTGTGTATCGTTTAAGTGACCAATATTCGGGATACAAGCTAGGGTGCGTTCGATGTCTGGTAACCTGTGATTTTGTTGTAACTGTAAGTCTCTTTATGAAAGTTCTGGAATGGCTGTAGTCGGCCTTAGATTTCTGGGTGTATGAGGATTCCTGGAAGCAAAGAGAGTAGCTGAGTTTGAAACGTCCCTCTTTGTCTCTTTTCGTGCGACTAAAAGCTTTGCTTTCTGTACCGCAGTCTCGGGCACTCAAAAAAGAATCATTCATATCCACTAGCTCTCCTGCAAATGACTGTTACAAAGCGAGGACCACACAATATAAATCCGAAGATAAGTAACCAAAGAGTTAACGTGTTATAAGAATATTGTCGTAAAGATTTAGTTTTTTATACTTCAAATATTTCCCTCGTAAAAATAAAATACAAATTACCCCACTGAACGATGAAAGGAACGCCGTTACTCTTTTCGTTCCAGTAAAAATGTAACGCGTTCCCGTTCCAGTTCCAGGGATGCAAAATAGAACGGCGGCGTTCCTTCGTTCCTCCTAGAAGGAACGCGTTCCAGGAACGCCGTTCCTTGGAACGCCGTTCCGTACAACACTGCGTCGAACCACGTGGTCTTGTTGTGACGTTCGGGGGGCGAGGGACACGACACGCGACGCGGGCAGGTCGCTTCGCATGGCGTGGACGGTGATGGCCCGGAAGAGAGGAAAGAAGACGAAAGAGGAGAGGGGGAGCGGAGAAACAGACCGATAAGCGCGCAGGGCAGCGCAAACTAGCGCATCCGCGTTACGGTGATCACGTGGACGCAGTTCAGCCAACACCGGGAGGAGAAACTCATGACGTCATCGTTCAATTTCGCTCTGAGAAGTAAAAACAAACAAAACGTGAGAATGAAGTAGTCATGCCTCTGACGTAGTGGTTCAACGTTGGCCGCTCCAACCCCGTCGCATTGACCGCGCTGACGATTGCGCCTCACGTCACACGCTAGATTTGGCAGATTTCGGCGACTTGGCTCACTTGAAGGTTTGCTGGCCAGTTTATTAAATATCTAGACGGAATTAGATCGTAATATTTGACATGGGGTCTTCCTATATGATACTGAAGAGGGCCACATAGTTTTCTAAATATCAAAAATGAAGCGTAGTTGCCCTTTAAAGAGCCTGGCCGCTTAATATCACTCAGTAGATTGTTGCGTCGTCACGGGCGCTATTGTTGCTTTTACAAGCGCCAGCGCGAGCCCGAACTTGCGCCTCTTTCGCCGTTTGCGTTCTTCAGTTTTGATGTTCTGCTCTATGATTTATTAAACTTAACCTAAAAGTCAATCACCTCTGCCACGTCACCCGTCAGGGCAGCGCATAGCGCTGCCGCTCTACCGGCACTTCCTGGGCCCGTTTGCTCGAAGCGCTAACCGCGGCTAAAGTTAGCCGCAGTACCTAGGAGAGGGATTTTTTAATCACGTGACTGGTTCGATAAAAATGCGGGGAAACATGGCGGTGCCCCTGTGAGTGAGCGCCGCTCGCTTTGGAACTAATATGACGTTGTAGCTGCAATATCGGGCGCGTTAGTCAGCAACGAATGGTACAGGAGGCCTTCGCTTTGCCTTACCTCACTGCTCGCAAAGCATGAGCAATGACCTCCCCGCATTTTTCTAGATTGTCTTTCGATTTTGGCCATTCCTAAGCCTAGATGAACGCGATAATTGTTGGCATGGCAACGTCTTCGGAAAGCGGATCGCCTTGACTCAATCGGCCGGGTATTGGTAGCACACAAAAGCAGACAGCGTCCCAATAAACCTTTTCCTGAATTACCCAAGCATCGAGGAGAACGCCGGAAGCGTAATTCTACGGCTCGCGCTCGCTGGCCTTTCTCTTATAAAATATTCCAAGTAAATAATCATAATAAGGCTTTGACGAACGCGCGTGCAAAACAAAATTTGTTTTAGACATTTTGCGTTAGAACAATTACTAGTGCAGACGCCAGCACGTGCAACGGGTTGCACGTGCTGTCTGCTTTTGTCTGCTATCAATACCCGGCCGATTGAGTCAAGGCAATACACTTTCCAAAGACGTTGCCATGCCGACAATTATCGCGTTCATTTAGGCTTAGGAATGGCCAGCATCGAAAGAATATCTAAAAAATGCGGCGAGGTCATTGCTCATGTTTTGCGTTTTAAGTGAGGTAAGGCAAAGCGAAAGTTTCCTGCACCATTCGTTGCTGACTAGCGCGCCCGATATTGCAGCTACAACGACATATTAGTTCCAAGGCGGGCGGCGCTCACTCACCGGGGCACCGCCATGTTTCCCCGCATCCCTACCGAGTCAGTCACGTGATTTCAAAATCCCTCTCCTAGGTACTGCGGCTAACTTTAGCCGCGGTTAGTGCTTCGAGCAAACGGCCCCTGGATGTCTCCTGCTGCCAAGTAGCAGCCGGATCGTCGAACCACCACCATCATCGTCTCTCCACCAGAGGATCACTACTTTTTGGTGCGTCAGCTACCACTATATTTTGGTGCGTCAGCTACCGCTATATTTTGGTGCGTCGGCCGAGCCTGTCGGCCCATCCCATTTTTTCGACTGTTTAACTCTCTTCTGGGCACAAAAAGAGCCCCTGCGGTTTTTCCAACACTTGTGTTCCTTCAGTTCTTTCAGGACAGTAAATAAGCCCCTGATGTTCTTCACAGTGTTCCAACGCTCTTGATTGTTCAGTTTACCAATCAGCCCCGCAAGACGTGGCCTTTCAAACCTTCTAATCTTTTCCCCTCGGCCGGTCGCTCTGCTGTACTCGGTTGTGGACTTCATGAAATTTCATTGCATTGAGACATCCTGCCCTATACTTCGTTCACCCCTAAGCTGAGACAGAGCCATATATGTAGAAGGTTTGGCCATTCGTTGGGAAGTATAGGAGACAAATAAGGAGGCGCCATTGGCCGAAAGCGGGCTGGGTGTGTTCCAGGGCGTCTTCACAAATTCGAATGTGGCCAATCAGAGGCATGGTAATAATACCCTGGTGGTGGTTGCGAGAAACATACTTAGTAAGTGCGTCGGAGTAACTCTCGGTGACTGAAAATGTGGTGCACATAATGTTTCAATCATGGTCATCCAAAATTACGATGGAAGAGGGCGACTGGCGGAACGATCGACATAATCCGTGCGCCGAGAGCCGGGAATCTACCGTCCGAGCGGTCACACACTCTCCCCGAGCAGAACAGAGTTGAGCGGCACATTTGTTTCTTACATCTTTCTGCATGATCATGATCGTAACATCACATGCACCCTATTTTCGGCCATGAAGGGTCACTTCACTTCACACTCACGTGCTTATTACCATATACCTATACCTATGACCATAACCATATACCTATGATTAAAACAGTTTCTTGCTACTACCGCTAGGGATTCTTTTAGGCTTCTGGTTGGCCAAGAGAGAATGTCAAGCCCACTTTCTGCTTCTGGTGCACGCCCAGGCTCTGCCCGCGCCTCCCATTGACCAAACTCTCTTGCGGCTCTGGGCTGAGACTGCAGTGGGAACTACGTGCCCGCCGAACCAATCAGCCGCCTCCCTTTCATCACCTGACCTAGTCCTCGGTGTGTGGGAATGAGCGGGAGCGTGGTCACGTGGCAAAAGAGGGATGTATGACAGGTCCATTGAGGACGTAGCTTTCACCGCAGTCTCAGCTTAGGGATGAATGGAATACAGTCAGCGCGCAAGATGGCCACCCAGCGCTGACCGCCCAAGAAGTTGGTGTTAACAAGACGGCCGCTGTCTTCATTGGCCTGCTCGCTCGAAACCAGGGTTGTAAAGTACCTAGGTACAAATAACTGGAAATCGGTATCTAGGTACTTTTGCTGTACCTGAGGTACAAACCTAGGTACTTTAATTTCTCGGTATCTGCATTTGTATTTTAGGTACATTTTCCAGTAACTTGTAACTAAATGGAGCTACTTTTTACAGGTACTTTTCTATTCACTTCGTCAAAATGGTAGAAACTATAAATCTTGAAGTATTAACCCACTATCATGTGCCGTGATTAACATTGAGTTGGGTACGGCATTGGAGGCACTGACTTGATCGAACGACGTTTTAGCGAACGAAGCCCCGTTTATGATGTTTCATCGAACGACACACTTTAGTGAATGTAGGTGTTCATTTGAGCGAAGGTGAATTAGAGATGCCGTTCTAGCGACACCAATTTATTTAATCGCTTCGGTGCTCCGTTTAGGAAAAGTAGCGACCTGCTTCCTTCATCTCAAACTGAAATCGACGTCATTGGGTGTTTGAAGTTCCTCTGGCAGCTATACAAGAAAGGAGATAACTTGAACGATGTGCGCAGTTTTCTGTTGCCCGTATCTTGTCCTGGTGGTGGCACTGTTCTGCCATAAATACAATATAAAATATAATTACAAATAAATTATAATTACAATCGTAAAGCAATTAACATTGCATATATAATAGTTTCCACTCAATAAATC
Organism: Ixodes scapularis; assembly: GCF_016920785.2. Taxonomy (NCBI): domain Eukaryota; kingdom Metazoa; phylum Arthropoda; class Arachnida; order Ixodida; family Ixodidae; genus Ixodes; species Ixodes scapularis. The sequence goes on along the minus strand of NW_024609846.1, from coordinate 67,612,853 downwards.
GGACTTAAATTTTGCAGTTATCAAAACTGAAAAAGTTCCTAAAAAAACATTTTTCTATTGACTAACGAAAGAAAAAATAAAAAGAGGAAGCTTGATGCCTTTCGCTCGTCGCCGCGAAGGTTAGGTGCTTAAGCACTTGACTCATGCGTCTCTTTATGCGGCCGACGTCTTCTGGACCCGTCGGCGTCAGCACCGGCTCTGAGGGCAAGAATGTAAATACGCGAGTTTCGGCAATTTCGGTTGCAACATGGTAAACAGTGGAAGCTGTGGCCTCGGTGAACCAATTGGAGCGTGGGGAGAAGGCACGTGAGGACTTAACACCGATGTGGACATCGCATTGACACCAATAAAGCACATTTATCGAACTTGTTTTTTAGTGTATCTTTAGTATAAAAAGCTCTACCTCCAATATATTTGTACAAATTTGGGGAAGATAAATGCAGTATCTTTGAAGTAACTGTACCTGTACCTAGGTACATCTTTAAGCAAGTGCCTAGGTCCGTACCTAAGTACCTTTTCGTCGGAGTAACTGCAGATGTACCTTAGGTACATCTTTTAAGTAACTTATACAACCCTGCTCGAAACCCTATGTCGAAGAACCAGCGTGCACTAGCACGCGACACAAAGCTTCATCGACGGCTGCCCGTACGCGGAGGAGCTAGCATCTTCTCCGTTCAAGACGGGTGCTTTCGGCGAATCGCAGTGCTTTGAAATTCATTGTTTCTCTTTCGGTTTCTCTTCTAAAAAAACATTTTTATCATAAAAGCCTGTGACCTCAACAGCAGCCGTTAAGCCACCTTTTTACTCTGACTGCAACTATCTCAAACTTTCCTCGGATGTGAAGTTTTTCCAATATCATTTCTTATTGACTACTTGTGTGTATTGGAAGATAAGTGTCGTGTTCTGGTTATTTTTATTATTGTAGTCTCCCTATAGCTAATGTTAAAAAAATATTAAGACTAGTGGGAGGGTAGTAGTTTTTCGTTCTGCATTAATGGGTTACGGAAGCAAAATTTTAGCGTTTATTTCCTTGTGTAGACATGGTCTGCTTCATGACAGCAGCTTACAAACACCAGTCTTTCGTCTGTAAATGCAAGAAAAGCAATTCTGAAACAAATAAAACCATTTCCTAATACCACCTGGTAGTTGAGGTCTGAGCTTTGTTGGAATGTCTCACGTCACGGGCCCATCAGGAGCTACCCCGTACGAAAATGTCAGACCGGAGCGGTTCCAGTTTGGGTCCGCGGGGTTCTAAACTTGTGGACAGTTCCGATCCGCGCGATTCTGGGTGTAACCAGTCGGATCCAGTGAGACGCAACGCTCTGGAATCGCACGGTGATCGGTGAATCCGATCCGCTCCCCTTGTTCCAGTAGGGTCTGCTCCCAGCCGGCGGGCGCGCATATCCGTGACTGGAGGAGGGAAGGGAGGGGTGGGTGGCCGGGGGTGGGGGGAGTGGCGGAGAACTTCCGCGGTCTCTCGCATGTCACGTGTTAGGGACAGGCGCATCGCGTTCTCCGCGCGCGCGCCTGGCCTGGCTTTGTCTCCGAGTCAGTTTAGTTTGTTCTTCGCTCTCGTCGCATGGTCGGTCGGCACTCGACCGGCTGCGACGTTCGCGCTGCGGGCGCACGAATACTGACGCACCCATCGTTGCCCTGGATGGATACCCACTGACCTCGGCTTTAAATCTTTATTTAATGTGACGCTGCCGACCCATTGCACTTTGGCTCGGCATGTGGATGCGCTTTGCGCTGGTGTGCTTGGTGACTGACAATACTTGGACAACTAGGATACCGCTCGCCCGCCGGAACTTCCCGATGCACTCAACACTGGATACTGTGCTTGTGCGTGCTGTGTGTGTTCCGTGCTCTGTGTTTAATGACGACGCCTGGACGACCGTGTGCGCCGCCATAATTACCGCTGCGCTCACCACTGGACTCTACAAAAGTCTTTCGTGCGATGCCCTTAACCGTTACAAGCGAGAGATCGTCGCGATTTCAAGCCCAGTCCACCTGGGTCTGAAATCGCGATGATCTCTCGGTTGTAACGGCTAAATGGCAAAACACGAAATTCTTTTGTATAGTCCAGTGGTGAGCGCAGCGGGAATTCCGGCGGTGCACCGCCTGGGTTTAAAATTAGTGCTAGAAATGCGCGGTTCCAGGCTGGATACAAACTGGTGCCCCAATTTTGGGTCTAGGCGGAACCGGCATTTTTCATTCCGGCCTGAATCTGACATTTTTGTACGGGACGCCACGGTGTGGCGTGTCTAATGGAGGCGTGCGGGAGCGAGCGGCGCTTGGCGCACCTCTCAGGTCTATACTCGGCGACAGGCTCTCCTCCTCCCCCGGAAATGGGGAGGAGGAGAGCCTGTGTACACTGAAAATGGGAAAGGGGACGCGGGACGCGGGACGTACCTTCCACTGCATTGCCAAGAAACGTTGTCACCGAGAATAGTCGCTGATTTCTATGTCTATTTGCTGGACCGCGTTTGCCGGCTCCGCGAAGGCGGCCACTGGCGGCCATCGTTTTGGTAGAGTTATATTACCTCTAGCCTAGTGCCACTAAATAAGCTACGCTTCAGAGTAACGACACTTGGCCATATTGTGGCTTAAAATCATGGTTGCCAGTTATCTGAAGCTTTATCTGAAATCACAGGAAATGCTTTTCCGCCCTCCACAAATGTTTAAACCGTTCGCGACAGAGCAAAGCAATATTACATTACCTTCCTAACACCAAATCTAATGCTGAGGAAGTCGCACTTTTGAATCATGACGATCGGCCGTTGCGTCTTTTCTGCATACGAGCCAAAATGGCGGCGCCCACAACAATGTCGGGGAACGGAGTTCCGATACTCTAAGCGCAGCTTATTTGGTGGCTCTACTCTAGCCAATGTACAACTGGTGCAGCCACTACCATCCATCCATGGCAGACAGCGTTGTGGCAAAAATAGCGGTGGTTTATATTTTGTTCTTGATTGAAATTGTTTGACGAAACATATTGTTGAAACCCAGCGTGAACGGTAGCTCGATCTTTGAGGACTCGGTAAAAGTTTCACCAAATCGCAGCACCGGAGAAAAGCAGCACAGCACGCATCGAAAATCGCATCGATAGAAACATCGAAAGCAGACGCCGGTACGGCGTCTGCTTTCTATGCTAGCTGCGCTGCTTTTCCTCGGTGCTGCGCTTTCGTAGAACTTTCGCCGGGTCCTCAAAGATGGGGCTACCGTTCACACCGGGTTTCAAGAATCTGCTTCGTCCAGCAACTTCAATTAAGCACAAAATATCACCCACGGTACAGTGTACTAGATCCACGGCTATTTTATGGCAGCCTGCCGCCTTAGCGCTGTCGGCCATATTACTATGATGGCTGGAGATAATATAACTCTAACAAAAAGATGGCCGACCATGGCCGCATTCCCGTCAAGGAGGTTAGAAGCAACGTTATTAGCAGGGTGTAAGATAGACAGGTGGGGAAACGGCCCATAGAACCCTACCGCAGCGCCGCGACCGGTTTGTGTACTCGTCTCCTTGGGGGTACCCCCGATTTGCGACAGCAGCCCCTGCGGCGAGAGGAAAAAAAAATTGGAATCGAATTTGGATGGAACTTTATGGGAGAGTGAGCAAAATAAACCGAGAGCACGACATTCCTTCATTGAAAATCCACGATAAATCATCTCCTTCAGTTTAGCCGGTCGCCACCGGTCGCCCACCCGGAGTGAGAGTTCGCGGTGCTCCACATAGATGGCGCCACAGAAAAAGAGAAACCCGAGGGGGACACAATCCGGTCGCTCATTTGGCTCTCGTTTCCCCACCTGTCTATCTTACACCCTGGTTATTAGAACCAACTCAGTTCTGGAACTCCTTTCCGAAGGGGGGTCCCTTTGCGTGGCGCCTATTAGAGGGCGCGCGCTGCGCATTAATACTCGCCATCATCATCATTGACGGCGCGCTTGTGGCCGTTGCATCTGGCCTACTGAGCTTACGGATGTTCGTGGCGCTTTTTCTGACAGTAGCAGACGACTTTCAAATTGTTTCTGCTGCAATTGGTAGTCACATATGAGAAATTCCGATACTTGTTTTAACCTAAAAAACATTGAATCTGTGTTCCTGTTGACTCTGAACCACATTCCAAGTGTCGTCTGCTGTCGGCGCAAAATAATGATCGCGCACTGCTTCTCCCGTCAAAAATTCCCCCAAAAAGCTCCAGGTAGGCAGAGAATCAGGCGTGCTAAACTTAGCTCGTTTATCAAATCAGTGTGCCCAAGATAATAACGGCGAAAGAAGGAAAGCAATGCCCCCAACGCAATCGAAGCGTTCGGATACTTATGCTCGTATTGGCGTGCTGCGATCACGGCTAGCAATAAAATTGCCTTGGTAAGACTGCACATCTACTATTACAGTATGTACAAACTTGCCCTAATTGTAGCCACCGGATTGTGGCACCGACGAATTTCGGTTGTTCGAAACGCTTCGCGCTGTCAGCACAGCTAAGGCGGCGGCGTTTTGAAATAGTACAAAGCGTACGCCATCATGGTCCCACCGCTTATCATGCTCAAGTTGTATTTTTACTGGCAAAAGGGCGAAAACCAACCGTAAACAAAGCCGAACCGCATGTAAGCGCTTTAGCGAGCGACGACACCAAAGATGGTGACAACCATGAGAGCCAACGACGAGGAGTCCCCACTGTCACCCGTCGCGTCGCTTGTTTTTTGGATTTCTAGAAAACGTCGCTCACCGTCTTGGTCGCTTGCTCCTGTCGCTTTCATGCGGTTTGCCACGTCGCGCAATTGACCGAGCGACAGCGAAGCAGTTCGCCGTCGCTTGCCTCGTTGCTCGCCAAATCGCTTACATGTGGTTTAAACTTATTTAATTTCGATGCACACAACACTGAACCATTGGCGCCTCGATGTTAAGTGTAAACCACATGCAAGTGATTTGGAAAGCAACGAGGCAAGCGACGGCGACCCGCTTCGCTGTCGCTCGCTCAATCGCGCGACGAGGCAAACCGTATATAGAAGCGACGGGAGCAAGCGACCAAGAGGACGAGCGACGTTTTCTAGAAATCCAAAAAACCAGCGACGCGACGCGTGACAGTGGGAAATCTTCGTCGCTGACTCTCATGGTTGTCACCATCTCTAGTGTCGTCGCTCGCTAAAGCGCTTACATGCGGTTCGGCCTTTACTTACAGAAACGATGTCTTAAAGCGTGCGGGAGCGAGCGAGAAGCACGACTGCGATAGCCTTACTGGGTCAGTTGAGATTTCCATATGTTGCGATGGTGTTGACTGCCCTTTATTAGCGACAAAAACGAAAACATGTGATGAACTTACACGGTCTCTGAAGCCTACGCCATAATCTTGCGTCGTTGATCCATTCGCTGTCCGATTCCATTTCATAAATAAGAAAATACAAGAGCTATAATCAAATATAGATATCAAATGACAAAATGAAAGCCCGAAATATGGAAAAGACCTAAAGAAAACACAAGATTTCAGCGCGGAGCAACGGCGAGAAACTGAACGTCGGCTATGGCGGCAGGGTCATGTGCCGCCAAGATGGCGGCGCCCATGAAATGTTGCCTGAAAGGGTCTATAGACGTAGAGATCAGTGGGTCTAGTACACCGTACCTCGGGCATTCCCACCTGGCAGAATTGTAACACGCTGACTATAAAGCTGGCGCCACCTAGTGACGACAATCGTTATTACTATACCCTTGGCCTCGAATGGGCCCGTGACGTTGCGAGCGTAACGTCACGAGCAAATATCTCCAGATGCGTTGTGCCGACTCAATGGCTGATTCTGAAGCGCTCGCCAGAACCTTTCGTTTCGAACATGAAATATAGCCATCTGTTGAAAATACAAGCGTGTGATTATCATTTACGGATATCATGGATCATATTTCACTCATATGAAAGTGTTCCGGGGATGTTCCAAGTTTCGATTCTGTGCCCCCTTAATGTCTTCCTTGGGGTTTTGTTTAAAAAAAAAAGATATAAGAAATTAGAATCTAATAATTGGCTTTTACTAGTTTGTTAGGTCGTCATAGACAGTGACACTATTTTATACAATTATGACTGAAAGTTCGAGCACGAGCTTGCACCTCTTTTCTCATTCTTGTTCTTCAGTTCTGATGCTCTGCTCTATAATTAATTAAACCCAAACCTAAAAGTCAATTACCTCTGCTTTGTCGCCGGCCGGGTTCGCGCTGGCTGTGAACCGCGGCCACCACTCGTCTCCCATCAGGGTACCCCATCACCTGGCCGCCCTACCAGCCCCTTTTGGATGTCTCCTGCTGCCAAGGAGCAGCCTGATCATTGAGCCACCGAACCTGCAACATTGTTGCAGGTTCGGTCCACTGCTACAGGCAGGCTACAGGCAGGCCGGTCCACTTCTGGGGAAGCTGTGTCCAGAGCTGACCCGCCTGCTGTTGGTGCTGTCCTCTAGAAGTGCCTACTGTTGTCATTCGTATACCATCAAGTGAGCGGACAATTTCAGGAATCCACCATAGGCCTAAACGGAGCGCCTACACAGTCTGTCCCACACCAAGAGGATGATTGCCTCCCATGTGTGGGGACGAGTCCAAATGCATATAGACAAAAATAAATCTGGGATCTAATGTGGTAGCCAAATAACAGTTAAGAATACTTCCTATCTTTTGCTGAGGTTCTGCAGCAGTGGAACTTCAACAACAGTGGGGAAGTGCTTGCAAGCTCGGTTCCAAGACTGTGAGGTTGAACCTCATAAATGCCCCCTTGTCTCCACATATCGCATGCTTGGATAACCCGATAAACTGCAGGCGATACAAAGTGGTGGTGGGGTGATGTACATGACCGTTGTAAAAACTGTTTCAAAACAGTACTATTAATCTGGGTCCGTTGTCAAACACAAGTGTCCGTGGCTGTCCATATCAATCAAAGATGTCGCACTGGGCTTTCACTGTGGTCTCGGCCGATGACTCTATCTGCTTTGTGTCCGAGTGGACCACGATTAGTATTACGTAACTCTCCAGCAGTACAGCATAATATAAGCCATGTTCAGAGTTGCTTGGTATCCAATCAGCTGACCCGAACCTGCACCAGAGGCATTTAACAGGACTGGGCACATGTTTCACACCTTTTTACATGATCTTAAATGTCTTTGTCAACACCGGGGTGCCAGAAGATAGTGCGTGCCAAGCTTTTCGTGACTGACCTGCCTGAATAGGTGTCATGGAACATGAGTAAGATTAAGATTTTAATGGTCATAAACCATAGGCCTCCTGTATACTGATAATGCCTGCTCAACTGCCAGTTGCCAGCTATCACCACAAGGGTGCGTCGCTTTCCTATACAAGGCAGAAAATGTGAATGAAAATAAGCCTCTATCAGTGCGTTCTTGTATTCTTGGTGCTGCTTTTGGCATTTATCGTGGTATCTGGGGGCAAGAACTTGCCAATGCTGTCATTTCACGAGAGCCCAAGCAACACCCGGGATCATGGAAAGTTGCTAAAGCTTATTTTGAGGAAAGACTGCGTCCCAAATTGAACCTCCTATATACTTAATAGTTCGCGGGAGGCACCTTCGTGAATTCTGCTCAGGCTCCACTCAAAGCCCAGCTTGGCTCAGGCCTCTCTGGTGCCAAAGCTGGATGAGCCCATGCACCTTTCCAGGTCCTGTTTTGGTGCTGCTTGACTGGCTCTCACTGTTTACCTACGCACATCTTTCTCGCACTGCTCGAGGTATATAGTGTTGGGCTCCTGACACAGGCACAGTGCGTCATTACGAAACATGAGCCCCGGCACAGCTAACACCTTCCACAGTGCTTACGTGACTTCGCAGCGGTTGTTACCCTATGATCCTGACCGTTGCAATTCCTCTTCACCTTCTGAACTTTAAAGCAAAATCAATTATGCAGCAAAACCAAAGCATGCACTACCTTTCAGCATTCTAGCACCGCTTCTCGGCATCAATGTCGTTGTTGCAATGCTTTGTTTGTTTGTAGTTGAGATGGTGATATCACAACATCTTCCTTGTCACTCATGGTGCTGGCAGTAACTTCAAAGAACACGAAAACATCCAAACTGCATACAGCTGACACTGCAGTGGAATGACCAAAATATGCTGTTGCCATTTCTGCTTGCGTCGGCCAGCTCACCACAATGCGACATCGGGACGTGCCATGTCACAGTGTCATAGGACGCCAGCTATGATTGATGTGGGAACCATCATACACTGCCTGTCTCTGTCGTGCACGTGTTTCACATTTGCTTTGCCAACTGATGCAATGAAAAGAGTTTTTGTTGAAGGCTACCGAGTTGGCAGGTTACGGCCGCCTGAGCGTTCAGCTAATTGGTGATTTCACTTGGCTACTCGTTTCAGTGGAATGTCTAATCTGGATTCTGTTCGTCCATAATTTGTTTATTGAATGGTTTGTTCAAAAATACCTCAATTGGTCTATCTAAGGAAGCCTCAAGAAAAAGCTTTGCTAAGGCTGAACTAGCCTCAACAATGTTTTTTCTTGAGACCGAGATAAGGACACCTAGTTTCATTTTGAGCAACCCAGCACAGTGCAGAGGAGGAATGACCCGGATTTAGCATGAAGTTATAGGTTTCACATGAGCACACTCCATTTGTAGTTGAAAAAGAGGTGTCACTTAATTAGAAAATAAGTGAAACAAAAACAATATTAGGTATTTCGGTTAAGGAAGCTGTGCATACTTACGCTCACCTTTCAGTATTTTGGCCAGTGGCGTACCAACTTGTTTTTGAGTGGGGGGGCAAACCCGACCCTCTTCCCCCCCCCCCTTAATCGAAAATTCGGCGCAACTTTTGTCGAAGTTTTCTAAAGATGTGGCAATGATTCGGCAAAATTACAACGTTACCAGACTTAACATTGATATTTTGTTTTTTCTCACGAAAAAAATTTTGCTTCTTCTTCTTAAAATAAATACAACTTGTAGTGCCTATTGAAACAGTTATGATTAAATAAGGTGATATTCTACAAGATAATTGTATCGATGTCGCTTTTGTGTGTTTACTGGCAATTTTAGTGTTTGCTTGCAGAAAGTGGCGTGACAACGAGGTTGGGTAGTAGCCGGAGCAGTCACGAATCACACTACGAGAGTTTTGATTTTGAGGCTTCATCAGCGCACGCCTGCAAGTGTGTTTACATTGTTAAAATAAAGACAATCACTGCGTTCTTACTTTCTCTGGGAGTCACCGTTTCGTGCTCGAAAACGGATGCAACGGTTGTTTAGCCTTCACCAGAAGAGATAACAATACTGTAAATATGCCTGTTTTTCGATTTGAGTCACTTGACGTCAGCTTTGCATGAAAGTGCGCGTTCCATATTCGCAACGTGCCGTTTTTAACCTTTAAAATTCCGGTTTCTGGTGTTAGGACACACACGGACGTTTAGGAAGATGGGGAGAGTTAGAAATGTCGGATGTGCAACGTCGAGCATGATAGTTCTGTGTTTAACGAATACTTTTCATCAGTGTTTACTAACGAGTGCTTGGACTTCGTCCCCACTCTCCCTGAAGAGCTTTACGAGCGCATGCATCCTGTTAACGTTAACTCCGCTGGTATTAAAACATTGATTGATAAACTAAAACTTACTTCGTCCGCTGGAACCGATAACATCAACCCTAAAATTTAAAAGAAACACCCGTGTTATTTCTAGTGAGTATTTGAAACTCATCTTCATTCAGTCCTCATCTCAAAGCTGCCTTCCATCTGACCAAAAGGTGGGAAGGGTAATTCCCAGTCTTTAAACAGGGCAGCCGCTCTTCCGCATCTAATTATCGCCCTAATTCATTGACTTCAATTTCTTGCAAACTACTTGAGCATATCCTCTACTCCAATATCATGAGGCACCTATCATCCCATTTCTTTTCTTTAAACAGCAGCACGGTTTTCAAAAGGTACTTTCCTGCGAAACGCAACTCTGCGACTTCATCCATGACTTGCACACTAACCTTGAATGTCACGTCCAAACTGACGGAGTTTTTTTTTTTTTTTTTTTCGAAGCGTTCGGCCGTGTCCTCCATCAACGCCTTCTTTCTAAGCTATCATCTTTTTGCCTCGACCAATAACCGTTTGCATGGATTCGTGACTTTCTTTTTTCCCGTGTACAGGTCACGTCCATGATGATCATGAATCTTCCTTAATAAATGTATCTCCTGGTGTTCCCCTGGGGTTCGTACTTGGGCCCTTACTCTTTTTAATATTTATTAATGACATTCCCATTGGGATTTCTTAAAAAAAAAACGCTTTTTCGCCGACGACTGCGTCATCCATAACAAAGTAACTTGTGTGCAAAATAATAACCAGCTTCAGGAAGATCTAGATAAAATTAACAATTGGTGCAAAGAGTGGATTATGTCACCAAACAAGTATAAACGCAAACTAATCCACTTCACCAAGAAAAAAACCACTCTGTCATTTAATTACTTCTTGGACTCCGATCTGATTGAGACCGCTACTGTGTATAAATACCTTGGTGTAAGACTAACATCTGACCTTCCCTGGAATAACCACATTGAAGTCATTACCGCCGATTCATCTGGAACTCTTGGACTAAGCAGACGTAACTTAAAAAATCGCTCCACCCTTTGTCCCTAAGCTAACCTTTAACACGTACGTCAGACCAAAAATAGAATATGCTTCAACCATCTGGAATACCCATCGACTGTACCTCATCAATACGCTGTAGAGGCAGTTCAGAACAGAGCAGCTCGCTTCATTTCATCCACTTATGACTTCTTTCAGTGTCTCGGCGCTAAAAACTGAACTAACCATGTCCTCTTAGCAGCTTCGCAGGAAAGTCTCTCAGCTGTGCCTTATTCACAAAATCTACTACCACATTCCCGACCTCAAAACCACTTTGTTATTACCCCTCGACTGAACATCTTCTCGCCTCAACAACGTCTGCACCATCAAACACACTTCTGGCTCTACGAACGCTTTCAATTGGTCATTCCTTTCTCAAGCCATCAGCCACTGGAACAGTCCCCCATCCTCCATTGTCACCATCTTGGACCCTGCTGATTTCTCCTCTGCAGTAAAACTACACCTTTCTTGGCCCATGTGATGGTGTGCGAGGCTAGGCAGATCAGTGAAAACACTTACGCAGAGCGCTTGCCAGGCCAGACTTGTACGTAGTTCAACTACTTTACTCAAGTTACTGTAGTTTAACTACTTTTCTGGGTAGTTTAGTAACTTTTAATTACACTTCTATTCTAGTAATCAGTAGTTTACTTTAACTACTTTTCCGAGTGACTTCCACTCAAATTACAAATTACTTTCTAATTTTAGTGGTTGTTTTGCCTATCAACAGAGAACAGAGGTCGGAAGGTCAGCTGATATATGCAGAGGGGGAAGCATGCGGAGTAGAAAAGGGGGGGATGGGAAGGAAGAAAGTGATTTAGATAGTCCAAAAAAACCAAACATTTTAACGAGCCCCCCCACTGCAACAACACTGCTACGAGGCGCGGGGAGCGAACAGACACGACGCAAGAGAGGTCGAGTAACTGTGGGATTAGCTCCGAATAGTGGCGTTTCTTTGTATTCCGAAGCTCAATGAGACTTGCCGCATTTGAAGAAAGGGCTTGTCCCCGCTTCTCTCCAATGTAGGAATTCTTGCCCACTACAGGAGGTGCACACACTGCTCCTTTTACGGTGCAGGCGATAGAACCCCTAACAACGACGCTCACGCCGGATGGGCTGCTCGTGTATCACTCGAAGCGCGTTAACCCACCCCCGCGCCTGCGTTCACGCCGCTTCGCGGTGACGGCGTGCGGCTGCTAATTACAAATCTATTAACCCACCTAGCCCCCCCACCCCCCGTACACGCCGCTTTGCGGCGTCCGGTCGGCAACCCAAGCCCCGCTGCCCCCCATGCACTTCCGTAAATAGAGTCGATACGATTTAGTTTAACGATGTTTTGTCAACAACATTCGTTTTTTTTAGTGTTAATGGTAAAAAAGAAATGTAAATATCGCCAAATGCCTCGACAAAACAAAATGTTCGAGAAAAAAAATAAAAAGAAGTAAGCCGGCCCACACCATAAATAGAACCCGGGTCTGACACGTATGAGGCAGACATCTCACCACTAAGTTACGCTACCTCTTCGGAAACTCGCATTGCATCCGCTGCCTATGTTGACGGCGGCAGCGCCTATCTCCAAGCAAGCAAGCAAAACTTTATTTTGTGTAAGGGCCTACGTCCTGGTCTGGACGGCCCGTCCGGCCCATGTCTCGCGGATGGATTCCGTTAGGTTACCGTGTAGCCTTGTTCGTGGAGCAAGGCTTTACGAACCAGCCAATCCGGCGTGCGTGAGCACCGTTGCTAGGGTTTGTATCGCCTGCGCGTTAAAAATGTGCCCGCGCGGGTCGGGGGGCAGTGCCCTTGGTATTTCTTGGGCGCCGCCGGCCTGTGTCTGCTCTGCCCAGTGGCGGCCGTTTCAGGGGGGGCAAAACGCATGCCTTGCCCCCCCACTCTGAGAACAGGGGGGGCAAGTGCCCCCCTTGCCCCCCCGGTTGGTACGCTCATGATTTTGGCACATTTTGCTTGTAGCTTTGAGTTTATCTATGATAATTATTAGTTCACTTGGAGCATGTAAAATACATTGGTTTTCAGTTGAAGTGTATCTCTCGCTTGGCTTGATCAGTATCTACTTCATGTACTGAATGACTTTTTACAGGGCTTTGTTCCCACAGGAGACTTGTGCGCTTGTTGGGTGTTTGGTGAGTGGTGTCACCAATCACCATGAGCCCCGAGCCCAGCGTGGGTTCAGACCCCCTGCGTGCCTGGCTGCGCTAGGTGTCCCCGTGTCTGATGAAACTGGGGTCTTGGCAGTTGAGCCAAGCCCGGGCTAGGTTTCGTTTCAAAGGGCCTCCAGGTTAGGCAAGACACCACCCCAGCCCGCGCTCCGCACAAACAGGTGTCCTGCGTTGGCTCGCCTAGGACGATTCGGTCAGTCGCTTTGCTTCACCTTTCCTTTCTGCTGACGTTCTTCTCCATCCTTGTTTTCAACCTCTCATCTTTCTGATGTAACAGAATTCTTTGAAAGTGAAGAGGAATTATATAGCCCCTGGGTGTTGAAAACGACCAGGTTGTGACATGACAACCCCAAATAGTTTGCTATGGAAATAACTCGCCCTATGAAAATCCAATGGCCTTGGCACGAACAGGCTTTGCGTGGTTGGAACGCCTGAATGTGCAGCAGCCTCAGGGTTTTTATCTTTGAATAGACCAATCTCACCAGCCAGTTTCGTTAAACCGCCACTGCCAAAATGCATCAAAGGAACTTCAGTCTTTCTGCATGTGAGAGAACCCGGCTGGAGATTTGCACGTGACGAGACGACACGAGCCGTCTTGTGCACTGTCTCCTGCCTCGTGAGCTAAAGTTATGGCGGCACCACGCATGCGTGAACGCTTAGTGAGATATGTCTATTGGGTCGATTAATGGCAACAATACATGACTGTTAAGGACACTTGGAGCACTAGTCGGGACAGATGCCTCTACTGTCTCGGCAACTCCGGTATCTCGGTGTGCCCATGGCAGCCCTCTCCCTTGGTGCGGCATGACTGCTGTACAGTGTGGACGGTGTGATCCTCATGCATTTTCTCAGATGCGTGGTGTCTACACCGCTAGGAGAGCAACACTTGGCACTGTGGGTGCGCTGGCATAAATTAATGGCGACGAATATATTTTTCCTAGTAAAGTATTTGGTGACACTGTCAACTGGCATGCTTGCAGCCAGGCTAGCAATGGCCGTGGTAAGGTGACTCGCATCCCAAATGTCACAAGATGTCTCTGGCACATTTCCATGACTGCGTTATATGTTGTGCTCGCAAGAATGGGAACTTTACAATAAAAATATAGCAATTCATTCAAGACTGATATTAAACATATTTTTTAATGAATTTGTACATGATTGTAGTTTAATTTCATAACCACTCTAGGGTCAGAAGGTTAATTGACCACAAAATTTGATTGGTTTATTTCTTCTAGTCTTGTAATTTATGGTTCCAGGTGCATCAGCAAAAGTCATAGGCATAGTTGCATGTTATCACTCTAAAAGTTTGGGCCTATACAGCATGAACTAACTGTATTTTTGGATGGTGGTCATACCAGAAATAGCATGTTGTTATTTCAGCGGTTGCTGCTCGCGAACTCAAGAGACTGGAATTGCAGCTATTGCGACTTTAGATGAAACGAGATTTCAGCTACTCGTCAAACCATGGCCAGGTGGTGGAATGGATCCTCAATCCTTTGGGGTGGCGTGCTTGTTGGTTTAGATCGTGAAACTTCCAGAATTCTCTTTGCCTTGCGATGTCAAAATGTTGAAAAAGATTTTTCATGTGAAGCCAGCCTAAAATATCCCTGTTTGCTACATTATTACAGGTTTGTCACACTGTTTTTTATAGCAATTTAGAACTGCTGTAGGCAACACCGGAGCCCACCGCGGAGCACAGCACCTCATGTGGCAAATACCAGCAAAAAGATGCGAAAGAGGTTTATCAGACAAGGCCCACCATGCAATCGATGCCACCATCCCAACAACCCACAAGACCATGTATTGTACGCAATAAATTGGTTATTGTCGTTAACCTGTCTCGACCGCGACATGACGGCAGCGGTCGGATCCAGCGTTGCCCATGAGAAGAACAAAGTCTATATCAAAATCATAGGAGACGAGTGAACATTGCAGTATGCGCTTCTGCTATTTGTATTGCAGCCACCAATAGCTTGTCAGCTACCCTTCAATACACCCTTTTTAAAAGTGTGCACCAGCTATACTATGTTCACCCTGCTCGACCAATCAGCCGCCTCCCTTTTATAACCCAGTGATGTGATTGCCGCGCCATTTGTTCCAAACTGCGCCAAAGTGCTTATTCTGCTACACTTGCTACATTTGATCAAATGTGAGGAATTTGCGCCACTATTGTACCAGAAGTTAAATTCAAATAAATAATACTGAAAATATAACAGCTGCAGGCCTAGCTACCGTGGCGACTTGTTAGTGTAAGCTCTTACAGCTTTACAGGACTTTCGATAGTCGCCTCAAATAACATACTATTCGATTTCGCACCAAGCACTGACAGTACTCAGAAGTTTCGCAACAAGTTTCGTGTTCGTGGTCTGTTCTGGTCGGTTAGTTAGCTTTGTTAGTGCGCTTCTTACCACACAGTGGTGTAACGCAGTGAAGGATCAGTTGTGAACTAGGCGTCGCGATGTTGGATCTGTTTCTTTGCCGCAGCGCACCCGCGTACTAAGGAGGAAGGTACTCCTCCAGAGCAAGACTGGGTGCAAGCAGTGGCGTCACTAGTGTCAGCGGCACCCGGGGCGGTGGCACCGATCCTCCCCCCCCCCCCCCCCCCCTTCCCCGGCTTCATTGTCCCGAGGCGACAGCCCCCCTCCCTCCCCACGAGATGGGGTTCTCGTGGTTCGCCACGACACCCCCTGAAACACTGCACTCGGGGTGGTCCGCCCCCCCCCCCCCCCCGCACCCCCTTGTGACGCCGCTGGGTGCATGAAGGTATATATGGACTCTTGTAGGTTTATTTTTTATCTTTGTTTTTTTTCGTCCGAATTAAGAGTTGCAGTTTTGTTACAACCCCCCTAAGAACTTGAAGGACACAAAAATCAAGGTGCTCTAAATGATTGTATTTTAACATTTTTCAGTGGGATTTCGTACCTAAAATAATCATTCACGGCAGTTTGCACTGTTCTTCATCAGTCGTCTTCTTTTTACCGTGTTTGGTGCTTCCACAAGCAATTAAACATCTAGTGTTTGTTCTCCTAATATTTGCCGTCTCTCCTCACATTTGAAGTGATAGAAATGAAAATGAAGTGTGTGGTTATGCTCCAAAAGCTCGTTTTACTTTTCCAAAATGAACTTTTGGCTGCTCCAACAGCTGCTCCGAAATGGCTATGACCAATCACATCACTGCTCCTATCAGCTGACCCAACCCTTTGCGCGTGGGTATGGCCGGGAGCGTGATGATGTGGCAAAAGAGAGGCGTATGACTGGTCTAACAAGGACGTAGCTTCAATCACAGTCTCAGCTTAGAGGTGAACAAAGTATGGTAGCTGCAGCACCAATTATCGAAGTCTGCCATTGTTTGGGCGCACACTGTGACCAATGTTGCTTGACATTACAGAGAAAACTGCCTCATCTCAATTACCGTATTTACTCGCGTATAGGTCGACCTGTTTTTCAAAAATCGCCTCATCAAAACTGGGGGTCGACCAATACGCGAATCCCGGTATTATATTTTTCAACTTTTTTTTTTTTCGGGGGTCCCGAAGTTAGGGGGTCGACCTATACGACGTATCGACCAATATGCGAGTAAATACGGTAACCTTATGCAAATTTGCTTGTTAGTCTGATAACACTGAGAGCATCACTATTTTATAGTTGGCAAGCGTTGTCGGCACTGAAGTAGAAGGCAGTGTGTTATGGCGCGGCAGCGGTGTTTTCCGACTTCTGATCATGGAACGTGGACGAACAGTTTAAACAACCTACAGCAACTGTCTGACGAAACTTCGGAGGCCTGTGCACACGCTGGTGACAACCCGCAGTGTGTAAACTTCCACAGCAAAGGCGTAGGACTTGCTCCGCTGCTTTGACGAAGTTTTTGCCAGTGTGCACAGGTCTCCTAGAGCTTCATCAGGCAGTTGCGGTAGGTTGTTTAAACTGTTTGTCCACATTTCATGGTTAGAAAACAGAAAACAGCTGCTGCACTATCGTACACTGCCCGTACGGCTCTCTCTGATGCCTCCACCGTGCTTTGGTACCGACGACGCTTGCCAACATTAAAATGGCGACGCTCTCAATGTTGTCAGGTCACCAAACAATTTTTTATAAGGTCTATTGAGCCTCTTTGACTGGTTGCCATCTTTTTTTTTTTTTAACATGGCATATTCTGAAAGCTTTTCGTGCAGTGATTCGTTCCAGGTTGGATGCAAAAGTAACCAAAATGAATTTCTGAAAGGTGGGCTGTTTGTAGTACCAGTTTCCGCCGCTAGCAGCCCTATTGAAAAAGGCCAATATGAACTCGGCTTATTGGAAATATTGTATTCCAATGAAGATGATGGAAACCAATAAAACTTATTGTTATCCGATTAACCCAATACGCACGATGGGAATTCATATCGGAGCACAATATCCCGATATAGTATGCGGTTATTGGTATACAACAGGATATTGGAGCACAATATCCCGATATAACTTGCGGTTATTGGTATACAACACGATATCGGAGCACAATACCCCGATATACTACACGGTTATTGGAATAGAATACGACATCGCGTGCATATTGGTGACCGACATGGACATACTGTACGGCCACACGATATACAAATATTGGTCATCGATCATGGGACCAAAGGAGAATACAATATGATATCGCGTGCATATATCTCAGAACGCGGATACCAAGTTACCAACATGCATTACGTTGGCATATCCACACGGCAATACGTGAAAAATATATTGGGTGTGGAATGTGGATACACACATAACATAAACGTTCTGCGTTGCGAACACATTAACATTGATCGACAGTGCAAGTATGTACAGCTGTTAGTACGGCACACAGTACACACAGCCTCGCGCGCTTGAAACTAGACAACCACCAAACCATTCAGAATAACTAGCCGGAACACCCGCCGCGACCTACCTTTTAATGAGAAAGCCCAACAACGACGTGCTCATTGGAGTGATCGTTTTCCAACAAATGTTTATTGCAGTTGTAATGCAACAAAAGTTGATCGCTAAACGATAAACCCAACGTACCGGGATACAATTCGATGTTGCAACACACCATCGCAATACAACAAGAAACTATCGGTGTTGGGACACGACCACCACATCGAATACGATATCAATACGAAGTTACCGACGGTGAGAAATACATCATGACACGATATACTAGTTACCAGTGTTGGGACCGAAATCGAACGCGATACGTGACAATGTCGGTTCGCACGATAAAATAATGAGGGTGAATAGGTTTGACAGGTCACGTGCATGTAGTTGCTTCTTACGCGCACATTTATCGATATTGACCCACCTTTCTGGGTAATCCTACGTGGTACACAAAATCCACGACGACATGCGAGCACATTTCACCCACCACTTTTCGTTGCCTGTTTCGCGAGATTCACACACTGTCCAAAAAACGACGTGAAAAATACGTGCACTTGCGCCATCAAACGATACGTTACAGCCTCGTTTCTCGAGAAGACAATTTCCATCGCCAACACGCGCGCGCGCGCGCGCGCGCAAGGAATTTGGACCACAGTTTGGACTTCGAACTGTTCGAACTTCGAAGGGAGCGAGCCCGGCTGGCCCGGCGCGATGCCGGCGTCGCCGGCGTGCTGGCGAGCCGCCAAGACGAGCATGCGCAGTGCGCAGCGCGCAGCGGGCGGGCGTCGGTTGCGCCGCTGTCACCACTGTGTCTGTGTCAACGACTGTGTGTTGCGCGACCCGGCCAGCCTGGCCAGCCGGCGTGATTGGCGTTCGTCGCACTCTGTACTCGTGGGCATCGAGCGAAACCTACACACTTTCAATTGCTTCGAGAGGTACGTATACACGACTCTATTACTTGCAGCATTGAGTGCTTTGGCGTACGCGGATCAAAGTAAACACCGAAGGACAGAAAGGAGACGTGAAGTTTTTAGATCGAGGCCTTTTTGAACGCCTGTGTCCCCTGTTGAAAGCACCTAGCTGTGCTCTGTTGCAGGCGTCCTTTCGACTGCGTGTGCTCCAATGTAACGTCAGTCACTGTTCACTCTCGGCTAGCTTTGACAGTTTGTTATCTCATGTGCGAAATAGACATAGAAACCAGCGCCGCGTCTCTTTCGGATACTCAGCCTCCAGCCCCCTTCCTTCCGGCGTGCTTTCTGCCGCGCCCGTTCGGCGCATTGGATTCGCGGGCGCGTCAGGCTCGTTCGAAGAGGCGTCTGAAGCTGACGAGTCGCCGAAGTGTACCGGAGCTTCTCTTTAGGAAAGTCGCAATCGACGCTCGGCGGCTCGGCTCTGAGCTCGTACTTTTCTCCTCCCGGGTATACCATAGCCTCCGAGCAATCGAGTTTGCCCTGACAGGTCGCGCCATCTATCGCCCAACTTCGAAAGCAATGGGAAGTCTGCCTCGCTGGCCTCGCCAGCTTCGCCGTACGTACGCGTTGTTTACGTTGGGCGCGTTCTACTTCTGCTACGGTCCTTTGCTCGTGTTAAGTCTGCGTACCAAGTTTCATGGCACCGGTCAAAAGTAAGCACGCCGATAATGAACCCTCTGACGACGAAAATCGCCGTACCATGACGAAACGGAAGACGTACCGGTACTGCTGTGTGAAGAACTGTCATAACAACGAGGGACTCGGACACGTGAAACTGCACCGCTTTCCTTCGCAACCGTGGGATAAGGAACGGCGTAAGAAATGGATCTCGGCTGTCAGGCGTGTAAAGTGAGTATAACCGATCAATGGTGTGTTCCAACAAGCCGAAATAATGCAGTGTTCGAGTACGCTGTCGCTTGACGCTTAAAATTGGGTTTTGGTGAAGAACCCTGCGGTCGTACTAAGTATACGGGTTGCTATTCTTGTAGACTGCTCTCCGAATTCATCGGTGCAAAAAAATATATAACTTAGAAAAACTGAGGCAACCCGAGGAAGACTTCTGCCGCAAACAGAGCGGGGTGAAGGAAATTCGTAACACATTCGAATTGAGACGTTCCTGTTTTTTGGTTCCTTGCCGCCTTGACGCAGTACTTTGTCACTTTGCGATGTCTTTAATCGACACCAAATTGATTAAAATGGTCCTACGGAATTTTTTCCCAAAGAAAAGGTGGCTTTTGTGTAAATTTTTTCTGTGTTCATCTGAACTTTTTTTTTACTAAGTTTATGAAAACAAGAGTTACAAAAAAATATTCCTTGTGCCGTATTTGAGTCCTTACGAGTGTTAACCTGCAATGAAAATATTAATGTGACTATGTATTTGGATTACTCTTGCAGCACAGATGGCTCAGAATGGGTACCAAACAGCAGCTCCAGGATCTGTTCAGAGCATTTTGTCAATAATGCCAAAAGCAACATCGCAGCCCATCCTGCGTACCTCCCCACACTCTTTCCAGCAGTGTACAAGAGGAGTTCAGTGATTCCGCAGGACCAAGCGTCAAGGTTTGACAGGTGAAGTTTTGACCAGCTTTAGTTATAACTTCAGCGGTTATTGTATCATTGAACTTCAGTAGTTAATTTGATATCCTTGTATATTTCTCCGAAAAAGTCACTATTTTTGAATATTTTAATTGCAGATATTTTAATACATTGATTTCGAAGTCAACAACATCTGTACTTAAAGCTAACTGTTATTATGCTACTGCAGTGTTTCTCAAACTTGAGCTGGGGGTCGTGAAGCGCCTCGAGAACTGAAAAGACATATGTACTTGGCTTCTCTGTGATGGCGTGGACGAAAACAAAGTACAGGTCACTGCTCCGCATCGAACCGGAACTAAGATTTGCGGTGTCCAAGATCTGCCCTCGTTATGAGAAACTGCTAAAACAAACAAGCTTGCTCTTGCCATTATAAACAGTCATTCCTCGTGGCTTGCACTATTTTGTGCCAACGGCTTCTTGCCCGGCTGATTCGCTTTTGACCATATTAACCGCAATTGAAATTTGAACACCAATTTTGTAGATTATTGTTTGTACATCGAAATCGAAAAGCCTGTGTCATTGCAAAAATCTGCAGGAGTTCGGGGCACCGCTCAATATTTGATGTTTCTAATGGGGAAGCAGCGTGCTACCGGGTTAGGCGATCGTCCAGCTTATGATCGTGATTTCATGGGCACTGCATGAATAGCTACAGGACGTTCTGTTTGTGACTCGCATCAATCTAATATTGTTTGCAGATGGCATCACAGAGTAGCAAGCAGACAAGCATCGAGTCTGTGGGGTCCCGCTTCATCTTTGACTGGAATCCCAAGCACAAGCAGGGAACGAACTAGCAGCGGCAGCCGAGGTGGGCATGAGGGCCTGCACCTTTTATGTACAGCCGTTGAATTCAGAGAGGAGAGACAACCTTCCGTGGTAAGGCTTTTGCATCAACAAGTGTCAAGTGTAACATTAGGATTTGTCAGACCCAAGTCAGTGAGGCGTGGGCACTTCTGGGGGGCACAAGTGGGCTGTTGTTATTTGAACTTAGCTGAAAGCTCTTCATGGTTGTTTTGAAAAAAACAAAAAAAACAACAAATGTGCTCACTGTAGTATTCAAATTTTTTGTTAAAGCGTTCTACACGACATAAATGGTGCCACAAACCAACCACTGGCGCCCGTGCGCTCAGGCTGGCCGCCCCCCAGGGTGCGCAGCCCCATGCTGTTGACCATTAGTAAATCAGTGCGGCTCGAAGTGTCACTCGTGTCAGACGGGTCTCATTCCGGGGCTTTTCCCGCCCCAGGCTCCACCGGTCACCGCCTCATCGGCATGCGAGATCCTCGTCATTTCCGCAGGCCTGCGTGGGCTCTGCTCTTCTACTTTATTTTTTGCATTTTTCTTTTTTTGTAATTACTACACTTACATGTTAGGTTCACAACAGGTGTTGAAGCGACACTAGTCTGAAGTCTTGGGGTACACAGTCTTGCTCATTGTTTGTCAACTTGGCTCTTTGTCGCATCACTATGGTATTCACATGGATTATGGGAAACCTGTCTGCTTTTTAGGAAGATCAGACTGATGACCCGGAGATTAGTGCAACAGATGGGATCCTCCAGGACCAAGCATCAGGGCTTGACAGGTAAAGTCTCAAAATAGTTTCAATTATCGCTTCAGTGCTCAGTTTACCTCCTTAGCTCTCTTACCCTTCCCTCGCAGTGACCGAAGTGGCACCTGGCCTGTGTTTCGAATTGTTGATATTTACAATATGCAAACTTATGCAGTAAATATTCCAGTGAGGAAAGAAATTAGACTCCGGATGTGTTTTCTACCGTGATGTTTGACTGCCGACTTAAGCAAGCTGCTTATTAATTTTCATGATGCTTATGCAGCCCAGGCCCAGCTTGGCATCAAAACTCTATCGGCACACAGGATCGGCAGGACGGCCTGCTAGAAAGTGCTGCAGAATCCAGTAAAACAGCACAGCGTTCAGTGGTAAGATTTCTGTATCAACCAAGTTGAAGTTACTAATAGAATTTCTTGAACTCTAATCAGCAGAACGTGGAATTCATAAGGGTACACATACTTTATTGCTTTTGCGTGCGAAAATGCCCTAACAATTATCTAAAATATGTGCAACCAGATATCTAAAACAAAAAACCAACAAATGCGCATGCACATTGTGGTTTACAGGACCTCATGGGACACTACTCCGTTTCACCTTACGTCCGGACGCAGCGGACATAAGGTGAAACGGCCTTGGATTGGCACCGATGGCTCGAAGCGTCCGCTGTGCCCGGACATTAGGTGATACCAAGTATAGCGCAAAGACTTCTGCGGCAACGTCTTGTAGATTTAAACATGAGGAAGATACATAGAAAAGGGGGGACAGTAAGTCGCTGAAGCTCCAGCGTTTATTGGGGATGTTGCATGATATAGGACATCTTTTGCAGTTTTAAAATTTTGAAATAATCTTGTCAATTTCACAATTAAGTCCACCTAAAATAAACACCATGGCATACGCAAAGGGTGCAATCGAGCTGGCGAGTAGGTACATATGCTCACTTTCAAGTAATTGTACATGATTTTCGAAGAGACTGTTTGGTTGTGCTCTACGTTTGCTTTCGGAGCTCTTGAAAAAAAGCCCCTCATTTTAGTTTGTGCGATGCCTGCCAGTGGCAATTTCATGTGTATGTAAAGCAGTACAACGACAACAAGAGACTAGGCAATGGCCTTCAAGGTGCCATTTTACCAGTTATTTGCGTCTATTGAAATACACGGTCTACAATGTCGGACCCGTGATGGCGGCCGCGATGCCCCATCAGTCCGAGGAGATCAAATGCGTCGGAATAGTGCAACAGCACGGATTGGCGAATCATTTGTAGACAAACCTTTCGCTTCGAAACAATACCACAGCTTCTTTGGGCCGTGTTGAGATGTTCATTCCATTGCTCGTCCTGCTTCATCCGCCATGATGCAAGGCAAATCTTCATCTCTTACGCTAGTTCACGTACCGCTAACCGTGACGATCCAGTCAAACTATTCCAGAGTTGACTGCAATTTCCGCACACATTCACAGTTGCATTAATGAATGGGGGGGGGGGAAGGGGGGGAGGGAACCGTTTGCCTCATAACGGCTCACTAGAACTCCCAATTGTTATGAACTTACTCTTTGTCATGCCACTTTATTATTTGCACCAATCGTGACAAATGCATATACTTCTAGGGTTCTCAGACCGACGACATGGAGATCTGCAAGGGGCAGTTTTCGGTCTACATTTCTACCCTGCAAGATGGCAACGGCTCAACACAGATTACACACCCCAGGGTGCCGTCTGTGTCGTCACGGCAATCTGGTCCTGACCAAAGAACAGGGTGCTTCCAAGGCTACGAGAGTGTCCGTCATTCTCCTACGTCATTGGAGGACTTGTGCAGTGTGACCACAACCGTGTTTGCCCTGCTTCTGAGCATGCTTCCTGTAGGTTCAGAACGATCGGTGGACACATCAATGGCAAACAAGCTCCTCTTGTTTCTGATGAAAATGAAACTAGGGATGAGCTACTCATCACTTGCAGTGTTGTTTTGTATACACCGCACCACAGCATCACGGCATTTTCGTACTGTGCTTGCATCACTGTCTGCTGCAACTGAAAAGTGGATTTTTCGCCCACCATCTTCAATCATCCTGTCCATGCTGCCCCAGTGCTTTAAGGCACACTACCCAGAATGCAAAATGATCATTGATTGTACCGAAGTTCGCACAGAGGAGCCGGGCTCTGTGGCTCAAGAGCGTGCCTTGTATTCTGCATACAAATCAGGGTACACTCTGAAGTTTCTGGTCGCAGTGACTCCAAATGGGATGATTTGTTTTCATTCCAAGGCCTATGGCGGACGCTGTTCCGACCTCCATATTACTGTAGATTCCCAGTTTTTGAACTTGGTTGAGCCAGGTGACGTGATATTAGCAGACAAGGGCTATCCAGGTATTAAGGCTAGCGTAGAGGGCAGTAATGCTGTGCTTGTCATGCCTCCTTTTTTTTCAGGGGCTGGGCAGTTTAGTTGCCAAGAGGTAGAGGAGACGTACAACATTGCTCAAGTCCGTATTCATGTGGAGCGAATGATTCAACGAATCAAAGTGTACAACATTCTAAACACTCGGGTACCAATTTCCCTCATACCAGTAATGAGCGATGTTTTTCATATGTGCTGCATTCTGGCGAACTTGCAACCTGCCATAATTGCATCACAGCCATAAGTGTGAAATCAGGTTGTTTCAAACCTATCGCCGGCTACAGTCTAAGCTCATTATAACAGACCTGGTTACGACAGACACTTGGATATAACATACCGATTTGTAGAGTTTGGTTGGTTTTCCTCTATGCGGCCATTGACTCAACTTCATATCTGCATACAACATACTCCTTTTACAACAGACCGAAATCTTGGTCGAAACCAAGGTCTGTAATAACGAGCTTAGACTGTATACACCTTTTCCAAAAGGGCGCAGCCGTCTTGAATGGCGTCACTTCTGGTATGCGGTGAAACATTGTTTTGATCTCTCCGCACCGCTGGAAGTTGTTTACAAAAAATGCATGATTGTTACTCCTTGTTTTGCCTCACCTATATTTTCTCGCATATTCCAGCTTGAAATGTGCCATTTTTTCGTTCCACCAAGCAGATATGGAACCCACGTAACCACAGGAAACGGAAAACATCTATAGGCCAGGAATTGAATGCACTAACAAACTACATCTGATATTTTGTTTCGAGTCATTGAAATAGACCTGGTAGTTGCCACCAAAGTTTGTTTATTTGTATTTGTTTTTGCAATACTAAGAATAAAAGGGCTTCTCAAAAGAATGGCATGAGCTTATTTCATGACAAGCAATACAAGAAAACTCTTATCTATCCTATTTTAAGTACAAATAAGTAACACGGGTTAATACTCCTCTACATGCAAGATGGCACTCTTTATTGAAAAAAATGTCCCCCCTTTTCAGCAAATGACTATAAAAACGACTCGCTTCCAAGTTGATGTTACATGTGATAAAAAACAACTACAAACACACTTGGAGATGGGGAAGATTATGTACAGTACTTCTTAACAATTGCTGGCAAGTAATGAGAAAAAAAGAAGCCTTCCAAGTGCCGGATGGCTGTCTCCAAGAAAACATTGTCTCTCTCCACAGCAACAATTACACTGTCCACACTCGTGTACACAAAGAAAAAGCACTCTCCCAGGTTAAGGACGTACATGAGGACTTGAATTTGAGTATAGTACTTGTGAGTGCGCCGTAAACACAGCCTACCCTCTTCGTACACGAGGTACTTCACGAAGGTAATTTCAGCGGTTGAATCTATGACCGCAGAGTCTTTGATGGAGTGCGGACACTTGATCTCAAGGAGAATGGTTCCTTCACCGGTCGCGAAAAGGCCATCAGGGCTGCCACACAGCCATGGCTGCTGGTTGTGCACTAGCAGCCCCACCTAGAATGGACACAGAGCATTTATCACATCTATCAAACAATTAGGAGATTAGAATTATCATACAATGGTGCCACAAAAGTTACATATTGTTTAGCAAGCCGCCTTGCATTTGTAGGCTATTGACACTTCCAAACTTGTGGTCATATACTCAAAGACTATATATAAATGCCGTACCTCCACAACACGGGCCCCGACTTTCACTTCAAATGCACTCCTCGCCACTGGCTCGGTCCGCAAGCCTGCATGGGAAATGTTGGTAGAACCAGGTCTTAAAAGTTCAGAGCACTCCTATTGAAATTGGAATATAACTTGCCATAACGTGTAGCATCACATGAAAACCATTTTGCACCAAGCAGGCTCTTGGAGAGGTCCTCGGGGGTCTTCCTGGATCTCAAAATGGTGTGCGCCATGGAGCTCGTGATTCGCACTTTCCGCTCCTTGTACCACCTGTAGAGGTGTGAAATGCATTTTTATTAGAATTGCAAAAGATAAGGATTTGTTGCAGGCTTCTTATGGCTTGGAGTGTAAATAACAATTGAGTTGCCTTATGCCTGCTATAGCAAAGAAAAAAAATCATTGAAGACACTAAAAGACCTTACCTAGCACACTTCGACTGCTGCAGTGTGGCCATACACAAGCTCAGGGGGCTGGAGCAGACAACATTATTATAAAAAAACGAGGCCTCCAGTCGACTCATGTGCGCCGAGTGGTCTTTCGGGGCCACCCGAAGTACGGGATATGTCCCGGTCACCTCTAGGGTATGGTACGCTGGCATCTCTGCACTTGGGAGAAGCTCCAGCACGGTCAGTTCCTCCACTATCCCAACGGCTGCACCCACCATGTCCTGAAGTAATCTCTCGCACTCCAGGTCCACTTGGCACCTGTTCATCTGTTTTAGCACATTTGTGAACGGTGAGTTTATGCCGTCGAAGTGGCTTATAATATAAGCTGGCGGGGAAACGAGCTGGTGGCCTCCCTCCAGCAAACACCCGGTCTTCTGAAAGGCAAGAGGTCGAGTGGTGAAGCAGACATCGAATGCATTTAGTTCAAACACGCAAGCGAGTCACGCTAAGAACCAGGGGAGGGGTCTTTGGGGGGCTGCAGCCCCCCTTCCCCCCTCCCCCAAATTGTAGACGGGGGGGGGGGGGGGGGCATGTAAGCAATTTAGCGAGCGACGAGCGACCTCAACAAGTGATGAGAGTCAGCGACGAGCGACGGAGATTTTTCACTGCCGCTCGTCGCGCCGCTTGATTTTTGGATTTCTAGAAAACGCCGCTTATCGCATTGGTCACTTCCTCCAGTCGCTTTCATGCCGAGCGAAAGCGGGTCCTCGCCGCCGTCGCGTCGCTCGCCAAATCGCTTACATGCGGTTTATGTTCCTGGCTACGCCACTGCTAAGAACACACCTCCAAAAAGTTCACTGATGGGAGCCTTGTCCTTCAGTGTTGGCTTTCCCAACGGCTTTCCCCAAGCTTGAGGAAGACTCGTGCACGTCGCAACTGCATCCTCGCTGACGAACAAGGCGACCGCGGCGGCGTGTTTACAGTCGCCGCGGGCGCCGTAGCGGCAGTTGCAAGTGCTGTCGACGATCTCGCGCGACACGGGATTCAGCTGCATAAAAAGAAATAAATCATAGAACATTTGCTGCAATTATTTAGCAGCCGTTATCAAATGAAACTGCATTCAATCGTTCCTTTACCTGAATCGTGATGTCGTACACGTTCTTGCCTTGCTGCGAATGGCACTTAGCCGAAATGTCACGGCCATACGTCTCTTTCGCCGCATACACATGCTTGCTTTCGAGAAGCTTTCTACCTTTTTTCAACCCTTGTCCACGAAAAAAGGAGTCAAGCGCATTAATAGGTTTAAAACCGCAAAACAACACGATGGGAGGCATCCTGCCGCTACTGATCCTGACTGAACGACAGCACCGTGCACTCCCGGATGTCCGCCCGCCGCGACTTCCCATCGGTTGGTATTATTGCCGCCAGAGGCGCTGACGATCGTATGACAGTGGTGCCACCTAGTAACCTGCTCAGGGGCTATGAGTGCCGATGAACGAATTTGAAAAAGCGCTAGCGAGTGACTTTGTGACGCTCTGCTAGAGCTGTGGCTTGCACAGCTCTAGCAGGTCGCACCTCGCACACTGGCTCCATCATCAAGCATAGGGGCTGCATGAGTCGCGCCACACCGTAAGGCTATAGACCTTTTCATTTTGGTAGTTGCCTCACCGGCGGATAGAGGGCGTTGACGCATTCGGCGCCATTAGGTTGCTTCAATTTGGTTGGTTTCGGGTTCAACGTGCACGCGGCTATGTTGCTGTTTTACGTGGTTTTTGCTTAATTTTGTGATACATTTATTTGCCTTGTATCACACAACCAATAAAACAGTGGTATTGAGCCACTTTGAGGACTACGAGGTGTTTTTTAGCCAAAACTGCGAGATTTTCTGATTATGGCCGGTTGCGAAACGCCTGACTGATTTATAGGGAAGATTACCATAGCCTAAGGCCGTACCCGATGAAACTAGTTTCAATAAAAGACAACTAATGAAGAGACTAACAGGTGACTGTAAAGAAGCATATCGACAGCTTGATTAATGTGCTGAATCGGGCAGAACAGATGAACTTGCGAGTTTACTACTCATTGTCTGGTTTTCGTGGACACCCAACCTTCACTGAACTTCGCGGGCTAAACATTATTGTGTAATGGGGCAGATAATATTATAATCTTTGTAGTATCGTCTCGGCCTCCTTTATTTATTTTTTTTAATTCAGTATTCGAGCATATTTGGCAGTGCGTCCTATGCTGAGTAAGGAATTTCTTAAGTTATCAACCCTGCTAATGTACTCATAAGCAGCATTTCGCGATTTTGGCCCTAGAAAATAAATTATTTTTGTACGAACATTGCTTACTCAAGTGACAAACCCGTCAAATTATACTCGTGCCACACGGGCAACTCGAATGTCATTTGCAACGAATGACATTTGAGTGGACGGCCAATCAGCGCGCGACACTCCGGGCGGGGCGCATTCCACGCGCGGTAGATTGCGAGCTGATTCGCCGATCACACAAATGTCATTCGTTGTAAATGGCATTCGAGTTGCCCGTGTGGCACGGGTATTAAATCTGGTATTTGACTTCCGTAATATTTGCCAAATAAAATTAAAGGACACAGGAGAAATACCTCGGAAAGTTTGGCCGAATCCTAGTGCGAAGCACCACTTCACGGTCCTGTGTGAACATATATTTATTTGTTTGAACAGATTCGCTCTGTAAATTTTGGCGTCGCCAGCCATCTAAAGTAAACCCATACTCGCCATCGACACCCTGGGCTCAAGTAATTATTATGCAGACGGCTTTTTGTTTTTCCTTCGGCGTCAAATGTTGCGAACCCCAGATACTAACAAAAGTTAAAACAGCGTACGCAAAAAAAAAAAAAAAAGCATTGTCATTATTGCGTATGCAATACTGACCGCGTTTTGGATTTGCTAATAGAAACGACGTTATTGCTTTGTGTACGCTATTCTGTAACTCGCTACTGCTAAGTTGTCTGTGGCAGTTTCTTACGCGGGTAGCCCGAAGCTTTGTGTTAAAATAATTTAAGTGGATTGAACTTGTAATCTAATAATAAAGATAATAAAAAAATCACTAAAATGACTGTCGAAATGGGAGCGAGCACGGTATACAATTTTTTTAACTTAATAAGTAAACCAATCAAGCGAATGCATTAATTACAAAAAAATAAAAGATTGAGTATCTTATTTACACGTAGGTGTGATATTATGAACAAACAAGTCGCCTGATGTTGACTTACAATTTTTTCCAGCCTCAGATAAAATACAAGTTAAACGCTCATTGGCTATCTCCTCCACGAATTTCCTCACATACTCAACATAAACTGTTTTCGATATATTATGAATACAAAGCACGATCTTTCAGGAAATACAGATAGTCTCCTTGCGCTGACTATTCTTGACACCTTCCCTAAATGCGCGATGTAAATATACGCGCTTCTTACTGAAAATGTTCCGCCACGATTAGTAAACAAACCTCAGTTGTCGTATATAAGGAACTTTGAACCCTCGTGATGTCCAAGTCGTCGAATAGACGTATCGGACAACAGTTTCCGAAATAAGGCAAGAAAGCGCGGTGAAACGTGACGAAAAACACGAATACAACGGATCCGCCAAGGCGCGGAGGGGAGAGCGGAGCAGCAAGTTGAATAAAATTGGTTTGTGTGTGTGTTTATACAGCCTAGAACTTGGTCTGCCTCACAGGGGCGACGAGTCTCCCAGCTGTAGATGAGAAATTTAGCCAGTGCGGTACAGCCGCTAGCCTGGGGTCTTTAACGTGCATCACGCAGTAGTGATACACGACCGCACGCCGGTACCATGCTCATCCAGATCGAAACAGGCAGGGGTGGGGCTCGAATCCGAAATAAGGCAAGAAAGCGCGGTGAAACGTGACGAAAAACACGAATACAACGGATCCGCCAAGGCGCGGAGGGGAGAGCGGAGCAGCAAGTTGAATAAAATTGGTTTGTGTGTGTGTTTATACAGCCTAGAACTTGGTCTGCCTCACAGGGGCGACGAGTCTCCCAGCTGTAGATGAGAAATTTAGCCAGTGCGGTACAGCCGCTAGCCTGGGGTCTTTAACGTGCATCACGCAGTAGTGATACACGACCGCACGCCGGTACCATGCTCATCCAGATCGAAACAGGCAGGGGTGGGGCACGAACCCAGGATCCCTGGGTTCTGCAGCGCGAGCTTTCGCTCCACGTGCTCCGAGCTGGTGTGCGCTAGACCACTTGGCCACCGATCCCCCAGCAGCAAGTTGAAGCAACCTAATGGCTGCCGCGTCACGTGATTCCAAGATGGCAGCGCCCATGTGAGGGAGGATGAAAAGGTCTATATACGGTCGGGTCACAGCACCTGGGACCATTCGTCGCTGCATTCAGCTGTGGTATGGTGGCATGGCCAGGCCATGAAGCAGGGGTACAACTTGGAAATGCTCATCTTCATCACATTTGAAGCACATTTTTTTATTACTTTTGTGTCGAGTTGTCAGCATTTTAAGGGTGAGGAAGCAAGCAGCAGCGAGAGCAAGAAAAAAAATTGAAAGCCGCTCTTATTGAGAATTTATTACAAGCACTAGGAAGCCGTGGAGTATTCTTAAAACGCTTCTAAAGCTGAATTAGCGTATAAATTATGTGCTAGTGCCTCAAAAATAAAAAAAACAAACAATTTAAGTATAATTAATAAGGATAAACATATACACCAGGAGGACTTCAACCAGAACAACACAGTCTGTAAATTTGAAATTTGACACCATAAACCGCTTGGCCACCACCCAATTTTATTTTTAGGTCGTTTATCGAGGTATATGAATTTCGTTTGCAGCTGTGGGCTGCAAGAGAGATAGCCTTATTTTCATTTACTTTACTATTCCCACCAAATATGGCAAGTGACCAAGAATAGAACGTCATTTGTCGGCCGAGGCACTGTGCTTGCATCAAGGCAAACTAGCCTGGCTTGGTAGGCTTATATTTTGTTTCATCACCCGTTTAGGATTCTGTTGTCGCTCATCAAAAGAAAAAAAAAACTAAGTCTGACTTATTCTGGTGTGCAGGTACCCTTGGCAGTAAACTCTGCTAAATGGGGCAAAATATAATAAATTTTTTAGCAAATATGCATTGTTTTAGCAAAATGAGCTACACTATTTGACTAAGGTGAAACAGAACGAGCCTTTCCACCTGGGTCTGTTTCCATCTTTCGCAGACACTATTTCCTGGTTTTTGTGGTTTGTATCAGACTTTTGTGTCTCTGACCGGCCAAAGCATCTGTGTTAGACTCAGACTGGTTTCTTTAGGATATGTGCAGGTATTCTTCGCAGCAAATGGCTGCCAATCATGAACACGAGTTTGTTCTCGGGCACCAAGAGCAAGTATTTTCAAGGTGAGCTATTGGCTGCCTATATTTTATTTATTTATTTATTTGGTGATACTGCCAGCATTCTGTGGAACGCCCAGGCAGGAGGTGTACAAAAACAATATTCAAAGACAAGCGGAAGTAGTACAAACAAGTAGACAGCGCCACTACTCAACAAAGTGCGAGAGTAGTGCTTCAATAAAAGCATCTAATGATCTCAAATCAAAACACTTTCAAGAAGCTTATTCCACTCACACGTGGTTCTAGGAAAAAAGGATGCTTTGAACAAAGTGGTTCCACACAATGGTTCGACAAGTGTTAATTGGTGTTTGCCTCTCATGGGCCTTGTTTCGTTAAATGAAGTGTAATCACAGAGACGCAGTCGCAAATTACCCTGTATCATATTATAAAGAAACTTCAGCCGTCCTGTTTTTCTCTGGGTTGCCAAATCACTCAGTCCCGATCTTGGGTACAAATCTGAAACTGATGACATAAAACCATAATGGTTGTACACAAACTGCAATGTTTTTTTTTTTTTTTGCACAGTCTGTAACATATCGATTGACAGCTTTGTATGAGGGTCCCATACAATACATGCATATTCTAGCATTGGTCTTATGATGGTTTTATAAGCAGTCAGTTTAGTTTCAGGTGAACACAGGTTAATATTTCGTCTTAAAAACCAGAGCTTCTGCATTGTTTTACGAGCTATAAACTCAATGTGTGCACTCCATGACAAATCAGAGGTAATTAAAGCTCCGAGGTATTGATATTGGTTAACAGTATCGAGTGGTACTCATTTGATAGAATATGTAAAAAAACAAAGGGTTGTTCTTCCGCGTCAAGGCCATTTGAACACACTTTTTACAGTTTAGAACCATATTCCATTTCATGCACAATGCATGAACCAAAGATAGACATTAATTTAATTCTTCTTGATCAGACGGGTTGTTTACCTTAGCAAATAAAACACAATCGTCAGCAAAAAATCGGCTTTGTACATTGGGGTGGTGTATCTTTAAATCGTTAATAAAAATTAAAAACAAAAGTGGCCCAAGGACCGAGCCCAGGGGCTCGCCCGAGAAAACGGGTGACTCGGGGGGGAAAAAACAGTCAATACTAACACACTGCGTTTAGTGTTTCATTCCCCTTGGATGCCATTTCCTATGTGTAGTGGTCTTGCATTAGTATTTTTTGTCTCCCTTCTGCAA
Source organism: Ixodes scapularis (assembly GCF_016920785.2). Classification (NCBI taxonomy): domain Eukaryota; kingdom Metazoa; phylum Arthropoda; class Arachnida; order Ixodida; family Ixodidae; genus Ixodes; species Ixodes scapularis. The sequence goes on along the minus strand of NW_024609846.1, from coordinate 67,580,086 downwards.
AAACACCCAAGTTTAATTAAGACCGGGTTCTTTCTTATACATGCAGGTCTTGGTGGCAAGCACCAGCCAATCAAGGCCAGAAGTTTGCTCTTTGCCGCTCATCGCAAGTGTTTTCAAGGTGAGTGATTGATGCCTATCTGAGTTGTGTGTTTTATTCCTCACAGACACTCTATTTCCGGTCTTTATAGTGGTCTTGTGTCAGGCTTTTGTGTCTCTGTCTGGCCAAAGCATCTGTGTTAGACTAAGACTGGGTTCTTTAGGATATGTGCAGGTATCCTTCGCAGCAAATGGCTGCCAATCAGAAACACGAGTTTGTTCTCGGCCACCAAGAGCAAGTATTTTCAAGGCGAGCTATTGCCCGCCTATATCAGTGATGTGATGGCTGCGCCAATTGCGCCAAACTGCACCAAGGGGCTAACCCTGCTACATTTTGTCAAAATATGGGTAATCTGCGCCGAGCCTGCGCCAAAGGGCCAATTTTGGTCGCCTTTCAAAACCGAAACTAAACTAAGTACCGTAACTGAGCATGCATGAGCTAGGCGGCACAAACGGCCGCCCGACACAAAATATCCTGCATCAATCGTCCATGGTTTTTTTTAATGGTCTTTTCCCGCCATGCCGTCTCTTCTTTCACGCTCTCGTCGTCTCGTAAGCAATAATCTCGTCTCGCGATTTTTTTTTTTAAACGATAGATGTTGGCGTGTGTGTGTGCTGCAACGCTAGCGTGCTGGGTACCAGCCATGACGTGGCGCTGTGAAACGAAACTATGTTTTGGCGCGGCGGGAGTTGCTTTTTGAGCTGAAGCTCTCGCTCCTGAAATCAACGGCCACACGACATTGCAGATATGGAGCTTTTTAATGAAAAATGATTTGATCGATTTTGTCTGTTCGTTACAAAAAAAAGGCCCCACCACGACCATAAAAGATGACGCCCTTCGCACTTCTTTGAAACGCGATTGTGTCGCGTTCACGCTCGCTAGAAATATGTACTAAAGAGCACCTTGTAGGTGGTGTATGACGTGTTCGAAATGTGTTTCTCTTTTGCGAAAAACTAATTAAATGAGTGCCGCAAAAAAAAGGGGAAAAAATGACGGTCATGCGTGTTTGAGGTCTGAATCTATTCTCTCAGACACTTCATTTGACAGACATGTTCGTCGCTGTTAAGGTTTCATTGTACAACCAACTGCGAGATTCCCCGGTTGGAATTTTATCATTACACAAGAAAAATGACAGAAAGAAAATGAAGATGATGAACCGTACGCAGTCAACGCAAATTTCAGTGGTGTTTGTGGATATTGAGGCATCGCAATGCTTGTCAGCCATCCAAGGGGCGACATATTTCTAAACCGCAAATGAGCAATTTAGCCGGGGCCGTACGACGTTGTACTCTGTTTCATCCTGGAGGCTAGTTCACGCTGTTGCGGCCGACTACGACCAAGTCTGACGGAACAAGTTTTTAAGTCCCTCTTACGACCACACCGCGCGGCAGCAATGGCGGCCGTAGGCGGCCTAAAACTTCGTTGCTATTGCTACCCATAAAAGAGATTAACGACGCGAACGATGCAGGCGCACACGGTCGGACTCATGCATGTGAGTGAACCAGCCAGCGCATCCGATCCTGCGCCGATAGTGTGTCACGTGACCTTCCGGTTCGGCGCGGCGTCGCGCGGAGCGAGATGTCCCATGACGCTCTCGACTTCTAGCACAGACTGCGGTCAATCCTTAGGTGAAAGGGGAGTGTAGCCTTGGGTCTTTATGTGCACCACGCAGTAGTCGTTACATGAACGCACGCCGATGATGGTTCTCCTATACTGCGAAAAGGCATGTTGACCCTCTGGATGGCTGTCAAACATTATGCTATCCAAATCCAAAGCCATAAATGTTCTGCTTGTTTAGCTCATGTTGCGTGTACACGTCTCGTAATTAAGTCACCGATTAACTGTTCGTTGGTTTCTAAATTCAAGAAACAACCTGCGTTCCCGGGACCGTACAGCAGGCGCAACTCTCTGGAAATTTCTCCGATAATCAATTGAATGGAAAGCGGCGAATGAACAAGGACGAAGAAGGGGACAGAGACGAAGCGCACTCTCAACTGAAGGTTTATTGAAAACAAGACCGGCGGTGATTCCTTATATTCATAAACTTTCGCAGAATCTAAAAAAAGTGGCGGCTCACTTTGAAGTGCCAGTGGTGTTTTCAGCGCCGCACAAGCTGTCTCACTTGTGTTCAAAAATAAACAACAAAAAGGGAGAGGGTAAGGTGTGTCAAAAGAAACACGCTAATCAATACGTGGAGTGTGCAACGTCAGTGGTGTATAACATACCATTGAGTTGCGGGAAATCGTATGTCGGCCAAACGGGGCGTCGCATAAATGAAAGGGCCAGAGAACATGCCTGGTCAGTCAAACAGTCCCCGTCGGGCAATCTTGCGGTGCATTGTGATAGGTGCCCATGTGGCCCGGAATTGGAAAAAACAACAGTTCTGGGCAGATACGAAAACAAAACAGCGCGAGAAATACACGAGGCATTCCGCATAAGAGAGCAAGGGGCGAGTCTGTGTAGTAGTGCGCCGTCACTGCACTTAACTGATAAAGAGTTTTTCTTTTTGAGCCAACACCCTGATAGACGGTATTAATAGTCAATGTTGTTTTCAATAAACCTTCAGTTGCGAGGGCGCTTCGTCTCTGTCCCCTTCTTCGTCCTTGTTCATTCGGCGCTTTCCATTCAATGATGTACCAACTAGCCCATTTATCTATTTTACTACCGATAATCAAGCATCGCCGACGAAGAAATGGCGTTGGTTACTAGCCCATGGAAATGGAAAACGCACCAACGCCGTGACACAGCCAGCCATTCAAGGGACACTGACAGGGTATTTATGCTCGCCGAGGTTTTTAGTTGTACGTGACATATGAGAGCTCAACTACCCAGAACAGAATTTGCGGCTCGAAATTCGGCTTCTTTCCGCCCGAAAACCGCCGATCAAGAACTGGCCGGTTCGAGTCTCGCTCACTCTCTTTTTCGCGGTGACGGGCCGTTTTCTATCGATGCGACCACCAAATTTAATCGAAGTCGGGGGTCACTGAAAGCACACACTCAATATTAAAAATAGAAAAAAATATGAAACCCATTTTTTGTGGCTTCTAAAAAGCTGTAAATACGTTGATTGAAAAAAAAAAGTTCCACAGACAACCGGAAGCATTCTGTGCGTTCGTCGTTTCGCGTATCGTGGGACTCGCGGGGACGGCGATGGCAGCGGACGACGGGCGTGGGACCTCTATTTCAGAACTGTCGTTCGTGGTACCGGCGAATTCTGTCTACCGTTAAAAGAGAAATTTGGCACTGATCAAAAGAATTGGTATTCATCCCGTACGACACGCCCGGCCACCAAGCCTATTTGCACGAAGACGTCGCCGAGCCGTCGCTCCCTTCTCGTGGCTGAAGACATCGCTCGCGCAAACGTCAAGCACGACGTGTCTATTTCGAGTTGAATATGCACGCGTACGATTTCTTTACTAGGTGCGAATGTCCCCAAAGCATGGTGCTTCCCGTCTTTGACCCGGGAGTGCTTTTGCTAGAGAAAAATCGACAGCAAACTTTCCAACTTACAGTTTACCGGCTGAACTATTACTAAGGAGAGAGATCCACCAGAAAAGAGGTGCCCCAGTAGCTCACTGGCAAAGACCTCCGGTTCACACGCGGTAGGACCGGGTTCGATCCCCCGTGAATCTTTATTTTTTTTTTTCAAACATTTTCTGATGTGTACATACCTTTTTCTTTTTTTTTTTACAATCATCACTGAAGAAACAAACAAAAAAATAACAAACAAATGTTGTGGACGATACTTCGCTGAATTAAATGGTATGGGATTTCCGTTTTGACACCTGCAAACTCAATGTAATCACTCTGCACAAAAAGCAAGGAGCATATAAATCAGGTCGCGTCCGCTTTCCGAGGTGCCCGTATATGTTCTACAGGAATTGCAGCCAGCCATTGGTCCCGATCACCCTGGTCCCGATCCCGCTGATCTTTCGGAAACTCGGTCGCACAATGCCACTTTTTTTCGGATGCAGGACATGTGAGCCAGCTCTTCACGCAACATCTTGGGTGTATTCTTTTCGGAGTCGATCATGGAAATTCACCACGGGCACTCACTACTCATCTCCAACTCTTCAATGTACAAAACAACTCATCTTGAGTACAGAACAACGAGCGGAACAAACATAACTGCAAAAGAATCGCACGCCGCATGCCGTGTCGTCTGCTACGGAGAGGAGAAAAAAAAAAAAAAAAACGCACGGTCGGGTGTAGCCACGTGACTTCCGCCAGTCACTCTCTTCTCTCCACTTCTCCGACCTCCGTTGGGTTTCGGTTTCGGTTTCGAGCAGTTGCGTCTTTTGGCTTTATTAAAAAAATACGCTACTCTGTTGCAAAATATTAATTGGGTAGTCCACCGACACCACAATAAAGCGCCTGGCAAAAAATGAAAAAAAATTTTTGGGGGGTGTCAGTGTCCCTTTCAGGATCCCGAAACCTCTCATCCCCGAGGCCACTGCGCATCATCTTCTCCCATCTCCCTCTTTTTTGTTCTTTGTTATTAGACGCGGGATCCCACCCCGCTGCAGTGCATGACCGTCATGCCCCTCCTTGCCACCAGAAAACCTTCATTAATCGTAGTTTTGCTTTTCTTTTTTTCCTACTCTTCTTCAAAGCCCTTCCTCCCCTTTCCCATCAAGAGTCAAGAGGTCCACGAGTCAAAAGGTACAATAGTGGATCTTTTGACTCGTTGGATCTTTTGTCTCGCCAGACACGAGTCAAAAGATCCAATGTGGGTCAGGAGGTCCAAGGAGTCAAGAGATCCAACGAGTCAAAAGGTCCACGGCGAGTCAAGAGGTCCAACGAGTCAAAAGGTCCAACGAGTCAGAAGGTCCAATAATGGATCTTTTGACCCGTTGGATCTTTTGACTCGATGGACCTCTTGACTCGGAATCACCTGAAATGCCTTCCGAAGTCATTATCTTGTGTAAGTACTAGGACGTTTTGTGAATTTTGGGGGTAAACCTAGGGAGATACAGGTTATCACTTTGACATAATGCCAGTGTTAGTGTTATCCGATTACCTCATTATGCGAGACGTTTGCTTTTAGAATCTCAATAATTGGCATACTTTTCTAGCAACACACGCAGGACACGCACACCTCAAAAAAGCAACTGTAAAAAAAAAAAAAAAAAAAAAAAAAAAAAACGCGGCACGGGTTATCTGCACTGTGTCGCCCGTTGGCGAAGGCAAAACGCCAACAGTCCAAATGGACTCAGATGTGCGCATTTCGATGCCGCTCTTACCTCCGCGGATTCCCGTTTTGTCGCGGAGGCATGCGGTTTAGAGAAGCTCCTTTTAGGGAACGCCGTTTTATCGATATCAGTTTATCCAATCGCAGTTTAGAGAAAATGACGGCAGCCGGGGTGCCGTTTCCGATATCCCCCTGGTTCATTAGCCTAGATTGCCGAACCCTTGGCGGTGAACTATTGGTAGTGCACGCTCAAGCTTGAGGTTATAATAAATTTTCCCCCAGCGACAGTGAGGGGCGACCGCGCCAAGCGCGGTCTGATTGGAAGCCTAGCTTGTAGTGGTGCAAAACTATCGATAGTACTATCGATCGTATCGATAGTCGCCAGAAATCTGACTATCGATAGTAAAAGAAACTATCGATAGTACTATCGATAGTCGTCTATCGAAAAACTATCGATAGTCGACTATCGAAAATCTATGGATAGTACTATCGATACTCGACGATCCGAAAATTGTTGTTAAGCGACTATCAGAAAACTATCGATAGTCGACTATCGTAAACCTATCGATAGTACTGCTGACGGTTTACTATCGATAGCTATGCGACATTAGTAGTGCGCGTCGCTCCCTCGTCTCTTTTTCTCGCTTTATTTTTTTTTTCAAATGGGACACCAACTAGCCCAAGCAATTACCGTCTCAACTTCGGTTCAGCTTTCAGTGATGACGAAGACGGGAGTTTGGCCGAAAAGAGGAGGAAGGGGAAGCGAGCGGCGGTGCGGCAACTGTGTTCGCTCTAGTAGTGCAAAACTATCGATAGTATTATCGATAGTCACCAGAAAACTGAGTATCGATAGTAAAAAAGGAATCGATAGTAGTATCGAAAAACTCTCGATAGTTGACTGTCGAAAAACTATCGAGAGTACTATCGACAGTCGACTATCGAAAAACCATCGATAGTGCTATCGATAGTCGACTATCGATAGTTCTGCGACACTATCGATAGTTGTGGAAAAACTATCGATAGTATCGATAGTCAATTTATTGATAGTTTTGCATTACTACTAGCTTGCCGCCGCCTAGAAACAGCAGTTCTCAAACGGAGGCCTCGATAAAACGTGCACCTCTCGCTAAACCGTGCTTCGATAAACCGTACCCCTTTCGCTAAGATGAGCCTCGATATAACGGCGTTCGATCAGCCGTAGTAAAGACGCTTTGTCGCTGTTACTACAAAACCTACCGCTTTCGCGTAGCAAAATATTTTATTTCACTTTCTTTTTCTGTCAACTGGTTAACTTGATCGGTTCATTGAGTGTGAAGTCTTGCGAGTCTGTAAGTTGCCAAGCCATTTGCGGGTGCAAATGCCGCCGCCGCGATCGGCAGGTTACCCGAATTTGGTTTCGCCTGCCTCCCCTCCAACTTGGGGTGAACTCGTCCGTCCGGGGCCCGCTCTTCGACAGAGACGTCTGCGCTCAAGTTCAACCAGCAGTGTTGCCAGGTCTACTGATTTATCAGTAGATCTACTGATTTCGTTCCGGGTCTACTGATTCACTGAAAAACAAGAAAATCTACTGACTTTTTTTAGTAAACATATTAAAAATTTATTATATGGCCCCTTCAGTTCCCAGTGTCGCCTATCAAAGGAAACTCATAATGTCCCAGAATTAAAAATGAAGCACTGGCTAGATGGCCCAGAAGCCCGTCCTATTCGAGTGACGTAGCAGTATATTCATCTATCTATTCACCCAGAGCAGGTTGGGCAGGTTCGACGGTGACATCCGGGCCAGAGTCATATATGGAGAGAGTTTGGCTAGCCTATGATCTTGTCGTAACGTCCCTCTCCCGAGTGAGCCAATCAGCCCGCGGCGCAGAGCGAGAGGTGTTTGCGCATGCGTCTGAACTCTCGGCTGCTCCTATACAATCTACTAGAATAGCTTCGAGTTGAGCGGAGAGAGCCGCAATTTTCATGCATTCGTTCGGCGGAATGCATGGGATCGACATCCAAATTTCAGTTATTTTCTTTTATTTGGCAGGCTGTGGCAAGAAAATGATATAATCCTATTCCTCGGTAGCTTAAAAAGCTAACGAATGAAGTTTCCCCACGTTTGAACGCAAACTTTGGGTCAGGCGAAAAAGAAATAAGCCCGTAGCAGAAGACGCGTAGCCTCAATAGTGCTCCGGACCAACAGCGTTGCTTCAAAAACCTTCCACAGCCCAGTAAGGAAAGATGGCAGCATGCAGAGGACTTCCATTGGACATGTACGCGCGTACTTGCCGGAGCGTCTTGTTTCGGTTTCGTTTCAATAATAGCGACAGGTGAACGTCGCACTGTCGCCTTCATCTGTGATCCCAAAAGTGCCCTCAGTCTTGATTTCAAAGAATTAGCCCCGAGAAGTTCGTGTGGCGCCCCCTTACGGCGAACCGGGGTGACGTCACGGCGAGGAGAGAAATTTTCCCCGACTCGCCCCGCTCGCCTGGTGGAGGCTGTGGCGACGCTAGCTGTCGGCACGCTGGTTTCTGTCATATTTTTTTTCGGCGTGTTTTTCGCAGGAAGTGTAAATTTTTATATTTGCCTTTATTGAGATATGGCCTGTAGCTACAGGCAAAACTTCAACCAACATTTTAAACATGGCTGACAGGGCAGGCAACGCATGAATCTCAGCTGGTATACGAAAAAAAAATGGCCACAATTGCAGGAGAATCACTATAGATTTACATCTCGCACAATAAATGCTGGTGATGGTCTGAATGAATTGGCCGGTTATGTATACTATTTTTTTTTTTTTTTAAACAAGATTGCCGAAGCAGGAAAGCTGCATGCTGCTCGAGCAACATGCTGAATACAGGCTGGGCCGCGGAGAGAGAATCACAAGTAAAACAGCCCAAGTGCAGGGGGCGAGGTAAAAAACAAAAAACAAGGAACCTTTATTATATACATGTCTCGCATTTGACCTTTGCTGGATTCAGATAGTATTTCAATGGACTACACGGGTGATATCTGTGGACTTGTTTATATCAACCCTCAAGTAATGTATAACAAAAGTAAGCGAAGGTGTCTACCTCGTTATTAGTCCCTTAAAAAGATACTACAACGAAATTTCGGCGCTCATTGTTTGGTCTGTATGTGTTCAAAGGAGCGTCATCACATCGAACATATCAATATCTTGTTAAAAAAGTCACAAAAAGGAACTTTAGAACAAATTAAACGATCAGCAAAGAGCACCTGGTGGATGTCGCTAACGCGTCGTTTGTAGTGCCCGTCTAGGGAACCTTGACAGCTAGTGACGGAGGTTGTCTCGCCTCCGGCCACGACGATAGAAGAAGGGCAGGACAAAGTCCCCTCTTCCCAAGAATGCCTTTTGTGTGTCGCAGAAGTCGCTATTGTCCCCCTAAAAGATTATATAAAATTAACCCGTCACTCAAAATTTGTACAAAAGCAGCCGCTTCGGTGGCTGGAACGACTAGGCCATCCTCTCAACGTCATCCTCGCCGTAGCTCTGCTCGTCCTAAGACGACCTACGTCACGATTGCATTGGATGTCACGTGGTTTCCGCTGGGCCTTCTCCGAGCGCTTGCCAGAGTGGGCCGTTTATAACGAAAAATACAGCCACCAGGCTCAAAATATAAACGTGCGATTGTCATTTACGGATATTGTGGATCATATTCAGCCTATTTTTGAACAAGACGGAAATATTTCAAATTTCGCTGAAGTATCCCTTTAAGCCCTAAAATCGAGATTTTACTTAAATCGAATTGACTAAAATACCAGAACATTTTCTGATGCAGACTGTCGCCCTTCACAGGTTCTACGTTTTCTGCTACTATACCCGTTTTCACCTCGAAAAAAAAAAAAAAAACAATTTTCGCGCATTGTTCGTACGCGCGGCGAAGTAGTTTTTACGATTTTTGGTCGTGGAAGAAAAAAGCGTTGCTTCTGGTGTTTGAAATGTTTACGTTCTGATAAGATAACACTCTTATGTTACCTTATCACTCGAATATATCTTAATTATCAACATAAAGGGGGAACTCAGTAATGGTCCGCGAGGAGTCGGACTTGTTTTACTGCGGTTCTTGAGGTGAAAACGGGTGCTGCACCTACCACTGGACAGGCGTTCGAATGCTTGCTTTTACTCCTGTTTTCCTCTGTTGTCAGAGAGTACAGCTGTAGGGAGTTTGTAGGCTGAGGAAGATTTTGGGGACCTGCAGCAGTGTCTCTTTTAATTGGAAATGACAATTCAGACAGAACGGTGTAATTTCCGAAGACCCAAGGCTGGTATAAAGAATGTCAGGAATAAGTATAAGCATTTCAAGTGACGGCCCTATTGCTTTGCATATTTTGGGCAGTTCAATACATATCATGAAGGCAACTGGGGGCAATTCCGCCGTTTTTGCTGCTACCATACAATCTAATTTCCACTTGCGCATCTCCTAAGAAATATGCCTTCATACGTGTATAAACTATATAATCAATTCACGAAGAAGCTACATTTATGTAAAAAAAACCTGTTTCACGAGCACTTCAAAGATCATCAGACGCAGGGCCTTCAAAAAGATCTGTGAACCAAGGGGGATCGGTGGCCAAGTGGTCTAGCGCACAGCAGCTCGGAGCACGTGGAGCGAAAGCTCGCGCTGCAGAACCCAGGCATCCTGGGTTTGAGCCCCACCCTTGCCCGTTTCGATCTGGATGAGCATCGTACCGGCGTGCGGTCGTGTATCACTACTGCGTGATGCACGTTAAAGACCCCAGGCTAGCGGTTGTACCGCAGTGGCTCAATTTCTCATCTACAGCTCGGAGACTCGTCGCCCCATGTGAGGCAGACCAAGTTCTAGGCTGTATAAACATACACACAACGCAATTTTTTCTGTGAACCAGCGCATGCAGAGTGACAGCGCAGAGTCGGGGTCGCGAGCTAATTTGCCGACCACCCAAAGGCCCATGATATAAATGCCACTTCAAATGCCTTGAAAGTGGGATGTAATATCGTCCTAAATCATGAACGTGCGAGGAACAGAATTTCAGCGTCTGAAACACTTGCGCCACCACTTCACCGACCCCTCGCAAGATTGCCTTGTGTCGTGTGGACGGACGGGGAGGTTCATCGCTGGAATTGCCTCCACCAATAGCTCTCGGGATTTGTAACCTAATTTTAAAGGTAAAAGGGACAAGCAGGCTTATGAAATGTACGGAAGCACGTCAATATCGGCCTAACTCAACGTCCTGTACACCGGGTAAACGAAGTCCAGCTCTTCGAAGAGCTTGCGGAACACAACGCCGAACCAGGAAACCGGTGCTGGGAAGCGAGCCGATGCAAGACCGCGGAGCGGAGTCCTCTCCCTGACATCACGGTACACCTCACCCAATGAGGGCGCGGCGACCGCAGCGACGCTAGTGTTCGCTCTCGGGGCTAATAATCCTCGAAACAGTCAATAATGACTAAAACAAAAACATTTATGGAGCCATTTTAATTTGTCCTTCATATAAAGTTACTCGAGAACTGGTCTTGTTTTTTTCTTTCATTTTTACTTGTGTTTATTACCATGCTATTTGTTACTCTATACTATTTTTCGAAGTGTGTATTAATGGAGATAGCAAAACATGGCAAAACAGATATTTCGTGGAATCTACTGATTTTTGTGCAAATCTACTGACTTTTTGGGGATCAATCTGCTGACTTTTTTTTTCTCCATCTGGCAACACTGTCAACCAGTTCAACTTCAAAGCCTCCTGCCTCCTTTTTCTCGGTTGGAGACGCGTGCGTCTGTCTCCTTTTGTTTCCCTTCACTTTCAGTGCCCGCAAAGTCCGTCTGAACGGAGCTGGCGGCACCGGGCAGCGTTGGGCCGCGTGCACAAAGTAAAAACAAAAGGAAAGACCTCGCGCGGAGTTTGCACGGGTTCTGGCTCTTTCGTTTGTTTTGGGTTAGTTTTTGTTTGGTGTTAGTTTTCACGGTGGCACTCTGCAGCATTGTTAAATGCTAGAAATCAAAACAAGTAAAACACGTACAAATAAGCACTCCGCCGCAATTTTCTTCTCCGGTGAAGACCATCTGCACGTTCCGTAAGAATGACTTTAGGAGCTACTTTTCGGTAGTTTATAGTGGCCTGCACTTCAAACACGGACTACATGTTTGAGGCAAAAATAAGTCTAGCTAGCCGTTTCTCACTCAGCCGATCCTGGGTCTTTATTCAGTTCCTTGTGTGCGCTTGTGGTGTGTTGCTTTCAAAAAGCGTGCTCTAGCGTTCGACCTTGGTATACAAAGAAGTTAGATTTAGAAGATTTCACTGAGGTCCGGACGAAGATGAAAGGCGCAATCTTCAGGAGCAGCCCAGTGAAATGGCTTTGCCGCGCTTTTTAGATGAGTGCATACAAGTGTGCAGCTTTAGCTTCTCGGGAGCGACGGTGCAGGCTCTCAAGGAGAACATTGATGGGTTGCCTCTCAAAAAGTTCGATTTTGCGGTAGTCTACGTAGGCGGAAACAACCTGCAAAATGGCGACAGGGGGTCAGCCTTGGTCAAAGAAGAAGAGCTTACAACACCCCAGCATGCTTGTAAGCTATGGAGAGGAATGTGCTGATTTTCGGAGAAGTGTGGTTTAGGGAAGCTCGTTTTAGCGAACACCGTTTTCGCGACAACAGCAGATCGGATCGCCGTTTAGAGAAAATGGCGACCGCCCGCATGCTAACCAACCTTTGGCGATCCACGCTCGAACTTATATTAAACTTTTCCCGAGCGATAGCGAGGGGTGCCCGCACGAAGCGCGGTCTGTTTGGAAGCCTAGCCTGCCGCCGCCTACAAGCAGCATTTCTCAAACAAAGGCCTCGATAAAATGTATTCATTTTCGCTAAACCGTGCTTCGATATACCGCACCCCTTTCGTTGAAACGAACCTGGATAAAACCGCGTTCGATAACCGTAATAAACCCGTCTTTTTTTTCTTTTTGACACCTTCAATAGTCGTTTGAAGCAAACATCAAAGTTTGTTGTGCAACACGAAAATCATGCAACTATCTCAAGGTCTTGTTATTTTAGTTTTATACTAGATCCCAAAGAAAAACATGACGTATCTACATCTTTTGGCTAAATTTTATATTTTCGTGTTCTTTCTACCGAGAAATGCTATCACATATTTTCCGATGATTCAATAAGTGTGCGCGTTTTTGCAAAGCACAGCTAGCATCTGGACTTTGCTTTTCGGGACCTGCTCCTATGGCTCAGGCAAAGAGTACATTTTGTGTTCTGTTACAAGCTCATACCGCAACTCCGAAAGAAGGCAGTTGAGCCCCAAGTACGGTTATTCAACAAGGCACTGCCACGTGGAATAGAGTGCACAAAGGAGCGGAACTTGGTCGTCTTGAATGTGGACGTAAGTTTGTATCTTTCTGAGTTGCCCTTTCCCATAAAATCGCTCGTCTCTTGCAAATGCAAGGTCCTTAGATGTTCTAAGAAGCTAATTAGAAGAGGACAACTATCATATGGCATACTAACTCTATCATATGACCTACCATAACACTATTGAGAGGAGTTTACGCGTAATTTTGTTCAGTCTAACGAAATTACTCCTACTTTTTGACGCATTACATTCTAGAGCATAGCGGCATTGATTTTCGCAAATGGTAAAGTACATTCGCACGAGCCAGGAGAAGCAGGAAAAATATTTTGATAATCTTAGTGACTTATTTGGGTCCTCAACATTCGTATTATTACAGCGCTGAAAATAAAAGCCACGAACACAATAACTTTCGTTTTGGCTCGGACAGCGCGCACCGCGATAGAAATTTAATGGGACCCGGAATAGGGGTAGCCACCCATCGTTCTCCCGTTCTATTTTTCCTTTATTAGACTTAATACAGATGTTTTTTAACAACAGCAACAAACAAGTATGTTATGCCGGTCTACCTGCCGGCTACCATGAACGTGTCCTGTCCTCACTCGCTTATCCCCCAATGTACTGCCTTTTATTTCGCCTATTGTAGGGACAAAGGCTGGCGCGTGCGCTAAAACCGGAAGCCGTGACTAATTTGCTTCCACGCGGTTTAAAGTTGCGTTGCAGCAATTTTAAGTTCAAATTTCGGGCACTTTGCACAACCATACTGACACAAGTGTCACGCAAGTATCTCATGCGCAACGCCATGAGCTACAAGTTTAATCGTCGCTGCGTAATTACGTGACCCCACGCAACAAGGTCACGTGATCATGTGACCACCATAGGCGCGCTATTCGCAGTTTGGTCACGTGGTGGGCGGGATCCAACTGACCATGTTCCCATGACCCCCATGGGACATGGTCACGTGGTCATGTGACCACCAAAGGTGCGTTTTTTCCAGCGTGGTCACGTGGTGCACAGGATCCCATGGACAATGGCCCACCGATCACTTATTAGAGCACGACGAGCACGAATACGCAAGGTCTGTGGAGGGTTGCCACACGCTTTCCGCCCATAATGAACTTCAAGTATTCATTCAGAACAGTATTCGGTGAAAGTAGCAAAGTCGTTGCATTGCCCCTCTAATGAAACAGCATTAACCATGATCATAATAAGCCGTTCACTCTTGCGGTACTCTGAGTTGAATAGGCCTGCTCTGTCCAAATACGTCCACTACGTGTCTCTTCGTTATCAGCACAAATTGCTCGACCCAGGGCCGGCCTTAGAGCAGCAAGCGCCCTGGGCAAACTGCAGCCGTGGCGCCCCCCCCCCCCCCCCCCCCCTTACACACACGTATACTATTCTCGCACCAAACATCATGTTGTAAGCAAACATGCCACAGTGACCCAGCGCGAATGGTCGCGATTTTGTCGTTGTCAGTCGAAAACCGCGTCCTAAAAACGAACGACGTTCGCGAGCATTGAGAGCTTTGTCGGCACCGTGTTCAAAGTTCAAGAATCATTTATTTCTTAGATTAACCAAACTTCAGCTGTGGGTCTCCCATAGCAAGCTAACGTCTAATGGACAGAGAAAACAAAAGCACAAGTTAACCATGTCAAATGCAGTAGAAGGCAACCTTCCGAGCCTTCAACAACGCAAATTGGGCTACGTCTTGCGACATATCCAGGCTAGACGCTATCCTGTTTTCAATGGACGAAATTGCCAATGACGATGTCCTGTGATCTGCCATGGTTGATCTTAGGTATGTCTTAATAAGCTTTAATTTTAGGAACTCCTCTCAGCGGTGGCCATTGACATTGGCAAAGGGAGGAGGATCCTCAATGACACCCACGTATGAGGGAACTTGTCACATAGATGGTTGTCCAGAATGAACTGGAGGACGTCCTGGCGAGCACTGCATCCAGTGGGCAGCAGGCTGCATAGTTAGATCAGCTCCTTGCAGAGATCTGTACCGTCGATGTCTGCACTTTCTAGGTGTCTCAGACTCTCAGTGCATGGTCAAGGCATTGGCAAAGTTGAGGAAGTTCCGCTTTGTCGGGAAGTCGGGTGAGGCCGTAAAGGAACCCCCAGAAGCTCACGTGCTGCTCCATCCGCGTGAAGCGTTCTTCAATCGACATCTCACGGTGTCAATCATCTCGTAGAAGAACTCTCGCTTGAATTTTGTCTCGACATCATCAACCTCGTCCTGGCACTCATAACAGAACTGGCGCTTTTTCCGCCGCAGTCGAGGGGCCGGTTTCATCGCACTGTCAATACCCATGCTCTCGGGAAGACCGTTCGCAGTTGCCAGTTGCAGTTTCGTACCCGACATCGCGATAATTGTCGATGCAATCGCTGCATGCTTTCATCAGCTGGGTGGTTGCTACGATGTCCTTCGTTTTGCATTGCATGTTCTCGCTTACAACATTAACTTGTAAAAAGAATGTCGTACCACACAATAATGTAAACGAGAAACTGAACTGCAAGAGTTAGAGCTTCATGTCGGACACCAGGTTTGCCTGCTGTGATGCGGCCATTCTTGCGCAACATTATAAATTTATATGTTTTTCGCGGTTTTCGGGATTTTTGTGGCGAGTTTCTGAATTTTGAGTTGGCAACACTGATCGGCATTGGAAGTCCGTAGTCGTCGCTGGTCGCTTACACACAAAAAAAGAAAGAGCTGCGGATCCAAAGTTCTTTACACATATTATTTTCATTTAGGTTGAAGCCTCTGGGCACAGAGACTCACCGGATGCTGAGGGGGCATTGGTTCGTTCAGCTTACTGCTAGAGACTCCACAGCGAGCGTTGCCCAAAGCGCAGCTCGAATGTCGGGAGGAATCGGGTTCATTTTACCCCCGGTCAGACCTACTGAGCGAAGTCATTCTTCGGCTCAGAATAACTTGGCAAAGGGTGAAGCCTACGTTTTCTGCGAGCCAATCAGAGACTCTGAGCGAAGCACGTGATAACTAAGAGCAAAACTCCGTTCCAATACTATCTTGTCCCGTGACTCGCTCCGACACACTGATTTGCTCGCCGATGGGTTTGGCGCCACCGTTTAGTAAGTTGCGCTAAGAGTGCGGCATGCTGGCTCCATCGCTTTTTGCCAGTCAGGTTTTGCTCCGCTCGTAATTTGAGAGCTGTGCGGAGGTGACCGCTTGCCTAGTCGTTCATGACTCATTCAATGGCGCTTTGATTCTCACGGGGGAGAGGTTCTCTATAGTAAAACAACATCCGCAGGTGGCTGCGGGTTGATGGACGCCAATTATAACAAGAACTTAGTCGTTGGTTTTGCGGCCGAAATGCCAAACGGCGATGCGGTCGTTTTTTGTTTTTGATTTTATCCCCTCGAGGTTTGAGCCCTGCATGACCTGGCGGCCCTTTCGGCGCCCCCCTATGAATGGCGCCCGGTGCAACTGCATAGGTCGCCCACTCCAAATGCCGGCCCTGCCTCGACCGAGAGAAAAAATACGAAAAAAGGCCTGCTGGCGGCGGACAAGCATCACGTATCGGGTGGCCCCGTTACAGCGACCTTGGCTGGTATCCTGGTGGGCGCCGTGAACGTCGCTTTTGGGCTATGTGTGACGAAGCGGCCTGGCGTTGTTTGACGCCCACGGATTGACAGTTGCAAAAGTTATGGGGCTAAAGGCCACACGACTGGAGTTTGCCGAAATTTCCGAAAATGAAAATGCAGGCCTCAGTGAAGTCTGCTGGCTGGTCGAGATTTTTAATTTTTAAGCATTGTTCAGGTTCTTTTTATATTTTTCCGGCACACGCAATCACAAATATTCGCCACTCGCTACCTTTTTTCTTTCCTCGCACAACTTCCTGCGCGTCTACTTTTCCTAGAGTAGAGGATCAATCTCTGTAATCTGCGGGGGAAGCTAAGCGAATGGCGAATCCGAATTATTGTTTCGCTCTAAAAACAATGTCTTTATGACGGACAGGCAACAGCCGTGTCATGCCTCTGAGTGCCCCCTCGGCGACTATTTTTCGGTCTAGACACATCAATGGCTTCGCCATTCGCCGAGCATCCTCCGTAGCTTACAGAACTGGCTCTCGAATTGCTTTGGGGAAACACAGACACACGGGAACTTTTTTTACCGAGGTATACATTTTGGACCGGTGTCGCCCACTGTTTATTTGTTTTACCTTTATTTTTAAAATATTGAAAAGTGTCGACCAGTGCGTTTCCTGAACAGTTGTGTACCAGCTTTCTGTATATGTACATACGCGTGTCAGTAAAGATATATGTAAATATTTCGTAATTATACTGCGTATTTTATGGTATGTTGAACAAGAGGGCGGGTAAACCACTTTTCTCCTGTGTCGCCAGCAATATGACGGCAGGAGGTTCGCTTGAAACAAGCAAATAGCAAGGCTTCTACGTATCTCAAATACTCTACTCAACATACTGTAATTAAGATACTTTTGTCGGTATTTTGGTATCTTGAAGATACATTCGATTGGGAGTAATTAGCACTCTATCTTAATTACATTGCTTAGTATCTTCTACTCAGTATCTCAAATACCTTTTCCGGCGTACGAAGAAGTTTGTCCCCAAAGGGGAAGTACTAAGACTCAATGTTCTTTCTTTCTCCTTTGCACGTGTCTAGGGGGACAAATGAGGTGTACACTAGGAGGTCATCGAACGATATGCGTCTCAGCTAAGTTAATATAATCAAGATGCCCCCATTTTTTTATTTAGTTGTTATAACTTCAGCTTGTCGCGCGCTTATAAAGTATCTTCGAAAGTAATTCAATTATTTTTCAAAGTATTTGCACTTTACTCAAAATAGTTTGGCGCAAAAGTAACTTGAATACTACTCTAAATACTTTCTCACTTGGGTATTTAGTATCTTGTCTTAAATACTTTTGTCGAGTATCTTGAACAACACTGCAAATCGCTGACACCTGCACCATTTGAAGTATAGATAGAATAATCGGTTCAGATCGCCTAGAAGCTGCAAACGAAAACCGCCTTGGTGTCGAAGCGCGAGGCAGTTGATCGGATTTGGTCGGACACAGTGGGTCTAACGAATACTGGCAAGTGGGGTCCTAGCGAGTTCCGGGAGGGTTGATGAGGTGATGATTTCAGCAATCCACCAGCCGGATTTCGGTGGTCGACCTATAGGGGGTGGACCTATACGACGTATCGACCAATATGCGAGTAAATACGGTAACCTTATGCAAATTTGCTTGTTAGTCTGACAACACTGAGAGCATCACTATTTTATAGTTGGCAAGCGTTGTCGGTACTGAAGTAGAAGGCAGTGTGTTATGGCGCGGCAGCGGTGTTTTCCGACTTCTGATCATGGAACGTGGACGAACAGTTTAAACAACCTACAGCAACTGTCTGACGAAACTTCGGAGGCCTGTGCACACGCTGGTGACAACCCGCAGTGTGTAAACTTCCACAGCAAAGGCGTAGGACTTGCTCCGCTGCTTTGACGAAGTTTTTGCCAGTGTGCACAGGTCTCCTAGAGCTTCATCAGGCAGTTGCGGTAGGTTGTTTAAACTGTTTGTCCACATTTCATGGTTAGAAAACAGAAAACAGCTGCTGCACTATCGTACACTGCCCGTACGGCTCTCTCTGATGCCTCCACCGTGCTTTGGTACCGACGACGCTTGCCAACATTAAAATGGCGACGCTCTCAGTGTTGTCAGATCACCAAACAATTTTTTATAAGGTCTATTGAGCCTCTTTGACTGGTTGCCATCTTTTTTTTTTTTTTAACATGGCATATTCTGAAAGCTTTTCGTGCAGTGATTCGTTCCAGGTTGGATGCAAAAGTAACCAAAATGAGTTTCTGAAAGGTGGGCTGTTTGTAGTACCAGTTTCCGCCGCTAGCAGCCCTATTGAAAAAGGCCAATATGAACTCGGCTTATTGGAAATATTGTATTCCAATGAAGATGATGGAAACCAATAAAACTTATTGTTATCCGATTAACCCAATACGCACGATGGGAATTCATATCGGAGCACAATATCCCGATATAGTATGCGGTTATTGGTATACAACAGGATATTGGAGCACAATATCCCGATATAACTTGCGGTTATTGGTATACAACACGATATCGGAGCACAATACCCCGATATACTACACGGTTATTGGAATAGAATACGACATCGCGTGCATATTGGTGACCGACATGGACATACTGTACGGCCACACGATATACAAATATTGGTCGTCGATCATGGGACCAAAGGAGAATACAATATGATATCGCGTGCATATATCCCAGAACGCGAATACCAAGTTACCAACATGCATTACGTTGGCATATCCACACGGCAATACGTGAAAAATATATTGGGTGTGGAATGTGGATACACACATAACATAAACGTTCTGCGTTGCGAACACATTAACATTGATCGACAGTGCAAGTATGTACAGCTGTTAGTACGGCACACAGTACACACAGCCTCGCGCGCTTGAAACTAGACAACCACCAAACCATTCAGAATAACTAGCCGGAACACCCGCCGCGACCTACCTTTTAATGAGAAAGCCCAACAACGACGTGCTCATTGGAGTGATCGTTTTCCAACAAATGTTTATTGCAGTTGTAATGCAACAAAAGTTGATCGCTAAACGATAAACCCAACGTACCGGGATACAATTCGATGTTGCAACACACCATCGCAATACAACAAGAAACTATCGGTGTTGGGACACGACCACCACATCGAATACGATATCAATACGAAGTTACCGACGGTGAGAAATACATCATGACACG
Source organism: Ixodes scapularis (assembly GCF_016920785.2). Taxonomy (NCBI): domain Eukaryota; kingdom Metazoa; phylum Arthropoda; class Arachnida; order Ixodida; family Ixodidae; genus Ixodes; species Ixodes scapularis. The sequence goes on along the minus strand of NW_024609846.1, from coordinate 67,560,690 downwards.
ATATACTAGTTACCAGTGTTGAGACCGAAATCGAACGCGATACGTGACAATGTCGGTTCGCACGATAAAATAATGAGGGTGAATAGGTTTGACAGGTCACGTGCATGTAGTTGCTTCTTACGCGCACATTTATCGATATTGACCCACCTTTCTGGGTAATCCTACGTGGTACACAAAATCCACGACGACATGCGAGCACATTTCACCCACCACTTTTCGTTGCCTGTTTCGCGAGATTCACACACTGTCCAAAAAAACGACGTGAAAAATACGTGCACTTGCGCCATCAAACGATACGTTACAGCCTCGTTTCTCGAGAAGACAATTTCCATCGCCAACACGCGCGCGCGCGCGCGCGCGCAAGGAGTTTGGACCACAGTTTGGACTTCGAACTGTTCGAACTTCGAAGGGAGCGAGCCCGGCTGGCCCGGCGCGATGCCGGCGTCGCCGGCGTGCTGGCGAGCCGCCAAGACGAGCATGCGCAGTGCGCAGCGCGCAGCGGGCGGGCGTCGGTTGCGCCGCTGTCACCACTGTGTCTGTGTCAACGACTGTGTGTTGCGCGACCCGGCCAGCCTGGCCAGCCGGCGTGATTGGCGTTCGTCGCACTCTGTACTCGTGGGCATCGAGCGAAACCTACACACTTTCAATTGCTTAGAAAGGTACGTATACACGACTCTATTACTTGCAGCATTGAGTGCTTTGGCGTACGCGGATCAAAGTAAACACCGAAGGACAGAAAGGAGACGTGAAGTTTTTAGATCGAGGCCTTTTTGAACGCCTGTGTCCCCTGTTGAAAGCACCTAGCTGTGCTCTGTTGCAGGCGTCCTTTCGACTGCGTGTGCTCCAATGTAACGTCAGTCACTGTTCACTCTCGGCTAGCTTTGACAGTTTGTTATCTCATGTGCGAAATAGACATAGAAACCAGCGCCGCGTCTCTTTCGGATACTCAGCCTCCAGCCCCCTTCCTTCCGGCGTGCTTTCTGCCGCGCCCGTTCGGCGCATTGGATTCGCGGGCGCGTCAGGCTCGTTCGAAGAGGCGTCTGAAGCTGACGAGTCGCCGAAGTGTACCGGAGCTTCTCTTTAGGAAAGTCGCAATCGACGCTCGGCGGCTCGGCTCTGAGCTCGTACTTTTCTCCTCCCGGGTATACCATGAGTGCCGATGAACGAATTTGAAAAAGCGCTAGCGAGTGACTTTGTGACGCTCTGCTAGAGCTGTGGCTTGCACAGCTCTAGCAGGTCGCACCTCGCACACTGGCTCCATCATCAAGCATAGGGGCTGCATGAGTCGCGCCACACCGTAAGGCTATAGACCTTTTCATTTTGGTAGTTGCCTCACCGGCGGATAGAGGGCGTTGACGCATTCGGCGCCATTAGGTTGCTTCAATTTGGTTGGTTTCGGGTTCAACGTGCACGCGGCTATGTTGCTGTTTTACGTGGTTTTTGCTTAATTTTGTGATACATTTATTTGCCTTGTATCACACAACCAATAAAACAGTGGTATTGAGCCACTTTGAGGACTACGAGGTGTTTTTTAGCCAAAACTGCGAGATTTTCTGCCAACTCCCTTGATGTATCTGATTATGGCCGGTTGCGAAACGCCTGACTGATTTATAGGGAAGATTACCATAGCCTAAGGCCGTACCCGATGAAACTAGTTTTAATAAAAGACAACTAATGAAGAGACTAACAGGTGACTGTAAAGAAGCATATCGACAGCTTGATTAATATGCTGAATCGGGCAGAACAGATGAACTTGCGAGTTTACTACTCATTGTCTGGTTTTCGTGGACACCCAACCTTCACTGAACTTCGCGGGCTAAACATTATTGTGTAATGGGGCAGATAATATTATAATCTTTGTAGTATCGTCTCGGCCTCCTTTATTTATTTTTTTTAATTCAGTATTCGAGCATATTTGGCAGTGCGTCCTATGCTGAGTAAGGAATTTCTTAAGTTATCAACCCTGCTAATGTACTCATAAGCAGCATTTCGCGATTTTGGCCCTAGAAAATAAATTATTTTTGTACGAACATTGCTTACTCAAGTGACAAACCCGTCAAATTATACTCGTGCCACACGGGCAACTCGAATGTCATTTGCAACGAATGACATTTGAGTGGACGGCCAATCAGCGCGCGACACTCCGGGCGGGGCGCATTCCACGCGCGGTAGATTGCGAGCTGATTCGCCGATCACACAAATGTCATTCGTTGTAAATGTCATTCGAGTTGCCCGTGTGGCACGGGTATTAAATCTGGTATTTGACTTCCGTAATATTTGCCAAATAAAATTAAAGGACACAGGAGAAATACCTCGGAAAGTTTGGCCGAATCCTAGTGCGAAGCACCACTTCACGGTCCTGTGTGAACATATATTTATTTGTTTGAACAGATTCGCTCTGTAAATTTTGGCGTCGCCAGCCATCTAAAGTAAACCCATACTCGCCATCGACACCCTGGGCTCAAGTAATTATTATGCAGACGGCTTTTTGTTTTTCCTTCGGCGTCAAATGTTGCGAACCCCAGATACTAACAAAAGTTAAAACAGCGTACGCAAAAAAAAAAGCATTGTCATTATTGCGTATGCAATACTGACCGCGTTTTGGATTTGCTAATAGAAACGACGTTATTGCTTTGTGTACGCTATTCTGTAACTCGCTACTGCTAAGTTGTCTGTGGCAGTTTCTTACGCGGGTAGCCCGAAGCTTTGTGTTAAAATAAATTAAGTGGATTGAACTTGTAATCTAATAATAAAGATAATAAAAAAATCACTAAAATGACTGTCGAAATGGGAGCGAGCACGGTATACAATTTTTTTAACTTAATAAGTAAACCAATCAAGCGAATGCATTAATTACAAAAAAATAAAAGATTGAGTATCTTATTTACACGTAGGTGTGATATTATGAACAAACAAGTCGCCTGATGTTGACTTACAATTTTTTCCAGCCTCAGATAAAATACAAGTTAAACGCTCATTGGCTATCTCCACGAATTTCCTCACATACTCAACATAAACTGTTTTCGATATATTACGAATACAAAGCACGATCTTTCAGGAAATACAGATAGTCTCCTTGCGCTGACTATTCTTGACACCTTCCCTAAATGCGCGATGTAAATATACGCGCTTCTTACTGAAAATGTTCCGCCACGATTAGTAAACAAACCTCAGTTGTCATATATAAGGAACTTTGAACCCTCGTGATGTCCAAGTCGTCGAATAGACGTATCGGACAACAGTTTCCGAAATAAGGCAAGAAAGCGCGGTGAAACGTGACGAAAAACACGAATACAACGGATCCGCCAAGGCGCGGAGGGGAGAGCGGAGCAGCAAGTTGAATAAAATTGGTTTGTGTGTGTGTTTATACAGCCTAGAACTTGGTCTGCCTCACAGGGGCGACGAGTCTCCCAGCTGTAGATGAGAAATTTAGCCAGTGCGGTACAGCCGCTAGCCTGGGGTCTTTAACGTGCATCACGCAGTAGTGATACACGACCGCACGCCGGTACCATGCTCATCCAGATCGAAACAGGCAGGGGTGGGGCTCGAATCCGAAATAAGGCAAGAAAGCGCGGTGAAACGTGACGAAAAACACGAATACAACGGATCCGCCAAGGCGCGGAGGGGAGAGCGGAGCAGCAAGTTGAATAAAATTGGTTTGTGTGTGTGTTTATACAGCCTAGAACTTGGTCTGCCTCACAGGGGCGACGAGTCTCCCAGCTGTAGATGAGAAATTTAGCCAGTGCGGTACAGCCGCTAGCCTGGGGTCTTTAACGTGCATCACGCAGTGGTGATACACGACCGCACGCCGGTACCATGCTCATCCAGATCGAAACAGGCAGGGGTGGGGCTCGAACCCAGGATCCCTGGGTTCTGCAGCGCGAGCTTTCGCTCCACGTGCTCCGAGCTGGTGTGCGCTAGACCACTTGGCCACCGATCCCCCAGCAGCAAGTTGAAGCAACCTAATGGCTGCCGCGTCACGTGATTCCAAGATGGCAGCGCCCATGCGAGGGAGGATGAAAAGGTCTATATACGGTCGGGTCACAGCACCTGGGACCATTCGTCGCTGCATTCAGCTGTGGTATGGTGGCATGGCCAGGCCATGAAGCAGGGGTACAACTTGGAAATGCTCATCTTCATCACATTTGAAGCACATTTTGTTATTACTTTTGTGTCGAGTTGTCAGCATTTTAAGGGTGAGGAAGCAAGCAGCAGCGAGAGCAAGAAAAAAAATTGAAAGCCGCTCTTATTGAGAATTCATTACAAGCACTAGGAAGCCGTGGAGTATTCTTAAAACGCTTCTAAAGCTGAATTAGCGTATAAATTATGTGCTAGTGCCTGAAAAATAAAAAAACAAACAATTTAAGTATAATTAATAAGGATAAACATATACACCAGGAGGACTTCAACCAGAACAACACAGTCTGTACATTTGAAATTTGACACCATAAACCGCTTGGCCACCACCCAATTTTATTTTTAGGTCGTTTATCGAGGTATATGAATTTCGTTTGCAGCTGTGGGCTGCAAGAGAGATAGCCTTATTTTCATTTACTTTACTATTCCCACCAAATATGGCAAGTGACCAAGAATAGAACGTCATTTGTCGGCCGAGGCACTGTGCTTGCATCAAGGCAAACTAGCCTGGCTTGGTAGGCTTATATTTTGTTTCATCACCCGTTTAGGATTCTGTTGTCGCTCATCAAAAGAAAAAAAAAAACTAAGTCTGACTTATTCTGGTGTGCAGGTACCCTTGGCAGTAAACTCTGCTAAATGGGGCAAAATATATATTATACATTTTTTAGCAAATATGCATTGTTTTAGCAAAATGAGCTACACTATTTGGCTAAGGTGAAACAGAACGAGCCTTTCCACCTGGGTCTGTTTCCATCTTTCGCAGACACTATTTCCTGGTTTTTGTGGTTTGTATCAGACTTTTGTGTTTCTGACCGGCCAAAGCATCTGTGTTAGACTCAGACTGGTTTCTTTAGGATATGTGCAGGTATTCTTCGCAGCAAATGGCTGCCAATCATGAACACGAGTTTGTTCTCGGGCACCAAGAGCAAGTATTTTCAAGGTGAGCTATTGGCTGCCTATATTTTATTTATTTATTTATTTGGTGATACTGCCAGCATTCTGTGGAACGCCCAGGCAGGAGGTGTACAAAAACAATATTCAAAGACAAGCGGAAGTAGTACAAACAAGTAGACAGCGCCACTACTCAACAAAGTGCGAGAGTAGTGCTTCAATAAAAGCATCTAATGATCTCAAATCAAAACACTTTCAAGAAGCTTATTCCACTCACACGTGGTTCTAGGAAAAAAGGATGCTTTGAACAAAGTGGTTCCACACAATGGTTCGACAAGTGTTAATTGGTGTTTGCCTCTCATGGGCCTTGTTTCGTTAAATGAAGTGTAATCACAGAGACGCAGTCGCAAATTACCCTGTATCATATTATAAAGAAACTTCAGCCGTCCTGTTTTTCTCTGGGTTGCCAAATCACTCAATCCCGATCTTGGGTACAAATCTGAAACTGATGACATAAAACCATAATGGTTGTACACAAACTGCAATGTTTTTTTTTTTTTTGCACAGTCTGTAACATATCGATTGACAGCTTTGTATGAGGGTCCCATACAATACATGCATATTCTAGCATTGGTCTTATGATGGTTTTATAAGCAGTCAGTTTAGTTTCAGGTGAACACAGGTTAATATTTCGTCTTAAAAACCAGAGCTTCTGCATTGTTTTACGAGCTATAAACTCAATGTGTGCACTCCATGACAAATCAGAGGTAATTAAAGCTCCGAGGTATTGATATTGGTTAACAGTATCGAGTGGTACTCATTTGATAGAATATGTAAAAAAACAAAGGGTTGTTCTTCCGCGTCAAGGCCATTTGAACACACTTTTTACAGTTTAGAACCATATTCCATTTCATGCACAATGCATGAACCAAAGATAGACATTAATTTAATTCTTCTTGATCAGACGGGTTGTTTACCTTAGCAAATAAAACACAATCGTCAGCAAAAAATCGGCTTTGTGCATTGGGGTGGTGTATCTTTAAATCGTTAATAAAAATTAAAAACAAAAGTGGCCCAAGGACCGAGCCCAGGGGCTCGCCCGAGAAAACGGGTGACTCGGGGGGGAAAAAACAGTCAATACTAACACACTGCGTTTAGTGTTTCATTCCCCTTGGATGCCATTTCCTATGTGTAGTGGTCTTGCATTAGTATTTTTTGTCTCCCTTCTGCAAAAACACCCAAGTTTAATTAAGACCGGGTTCTTTCTTATACATGCAGGTCTTGGTGGCAAGCACCAGCCAATCAAGGCCAGAAGTTTGCTCTTTGCCGCTCATCGCAAGTGTTTTCAAGGTGAGTGATTGATGCCTATCTGAGTTGTGTGTTTTATTCCTCACAGACACTCTATTTCCGGTCTTTATAGTGGTCTTGTGTCAGGCTTTTGTGTCTCTGTCTGGCCAAAGCATCTGTGTTAGACTAAGACTGGGTTCTTTAGGATATGTGCAGGTATTCTTCGCAGCAAATGGCTGCCAATCAGGAACACGAGTTTGTTCTCGGCCACCAAGAGCAAGTATTTTCAAGGCGAGCTATTGCCCGCCTATATCAGTGATGTGATGGCTGCGCCAATTGCGCCAAACTGCACCAAGGGGCTAACCCTGCTACATTTTGTCAAAATATGGGTAATCTGCGCCGAGCCTGCGCCAAAGGGCCAATTTTGGTCGCCTTTCAAAACCGAAACTAAACTAAGTACCGTAACTGAGCATGCATGAGCTAGGTGGCACAAACGGCCGCCCGACACAAAATATCCTGCATCAATCGTCCATGGTTTTTTTTAATGGTCTTTTCCCGCCATGCCGTCTCTTTCACGCTCTCGTCGTCTCGTAAGCAATAATCTCGTCTCGCGATTTTTTTTTTTTTAAACGATAGATGTTGGCGTGTGTGTGTGCTGCAACGCTAGCGTGCTGGGTACCAGCCATGACGTGGCGCTGTGAAACGAAACTATGTTTTGGCGCGGCGGGAGTTGCTTTTTGAGCTGAAGCTCTCGCTCCTGAAATCAACGGCCACACGACATTGCAGATATGGAGCTGCCTAAACTGAAACATAAGGACCGCCGCATGTTCATCAACATTCATGTTCTTGTTTAAAACATGCGCTGCTACAAAAATCCCTCTCTAACTCAAAGACTGCTGTGTCGAAGTATTGATTACCTAGGTTTCTCTTGGTGGGCTTTCTTTCGAGAGGGACCCCGGTACGTGCAAAATGTGTTCTGAAGAAAAGTTGAAGTGAGCTAAATCAAAGAAGGGAATGTCCGCACGCTGAACCCGCAGAGAACGCTTGTTTGTCTCGAGTTCAGTCGTTGCACAAAGCGACCCTGGCTCGCGATGTCTTGTATCAATGCGCTCAGGTTCTTTTTTTCTGTGTTTAGCTCGTACCTCGCCTGCCGGCCTTGCAAGCACGCGGCGCTGGACTCTTTTTTGTCGCATGCTGGGCAGTTACATTTCGCATAGATTTTTGGCAACCAGTTGGGACGGAGCGGAGAGGCATGCTTTCGGTTTCGATTAAACAGCCGTTTCGCTAGCACGACAAAGCACATGCACCTGCAAGCCTGCCGGAGTTGCCCTACGTGCATGCGAACCAACGATGCGAACATAATTGCACGACAGAGGCACCAGTCGGGACGCTTGCAATTTAGTGTTTTACATTTAATTACTTTTGACGAAAATCTGGCACGTCGGCAATCAGTAAAACGGTGGCAAGCGGTTTTTCGGAATTGCTTGGCAATGCCTACAGCACTGTACACTTGTGGGATGTCGCAATGTCTCTTTGGAGACATTAAAATTGGACAATCAATACTACCCTAAGCTAAAGCAAAGCTTGCTCCAGCTTTGCAGAATGTTTCGAAAACCAAAAAGAAATGTGTCATGTCATTGGCATTTCAGTTACATCTTGAAAGACTCCCAGGTGGCCAAACTTGACCATAATTGGTTTATTTCGGCGAGCAAGATTCCCTTTGCGTGTCCAGCATTTAAAACAAATATTTTTATTTTTATTAGAATATCTGCTTTAAAAGCTACTTTTGCTGCTCCAAAACACTGTTTTGGCTGCTCCGAAAGGGGCTCCAAAACGGCTTAGGCCAATCACATCACTGCTATATGAGTTTCAGCATTTGTCAAGGAGCGCAAAAATCAAAGCCCGGGGGTTGGCCATTGCAAAAATGTTGACTCGGAAGCGCATAGGGAGGAAGCTTTACAAAAGTATCCACCTGCCTCTACAAGTGAAACCGAAACTAAGAATGTGGGTTCCATTTGAAAAAAAAAAATTGTCAGCCCGAATTAACTCAAAACGGCACGGAGCAAACAAGCCACGGTACGAGTAGGCTTGGTTCAGGCTTTTGTAGGGGTGGTCGATGAATCGGTGTTTTCTAAAAAGTTATCTTTTTCTAAAAGTGTGGTGGTCAAATATTCGGGGATGGGCATTGAGTCAGGATCTTAAGGTAAATATTTCATCCACATGCCGGGATTCATGTGCCTTGTCCCCCTAGCGAGGGGGACAAGGCCTTCAAAATTTTAGGTTCGCAAAATTGGTGCGTCAGTATTGACGTCTCATTTTACATCAGGCCTCTCATTTTAAAACTCACTATAAATGACATGTCTAAAATTCGTTTGGGTGTACTTCCTTCCAACAAGTATATGGTTCTGTCTCAAAAGGCCTAATCTGATGTTGACTGCACCTCAGGTCTCCACCGACAATTCATCAGGACGAGACCCAACCGGGACATTAGGGATGAGTGGCTTAAAGACCGACCAACGAAACCATTTTCCGCAAGGTAGGAAAATGACCCTCGCGCCCTCCTCTTTTCACCCTCTCCCAAAAGTCGCGTGACGGCAGGGGCTCGTTTCGTGTCGGCTTTTTCCGTAGGGATAATCCTCAAAAACCGCGAAATGAGCGGCTAGCTGCGAGCGCCACAACGACCTTGAGACGTCCAGGTGTCTTCCCTCGTTGACGCGGTCACGCTCAAACCGCGAGATTGAGGAAGCCAGCACGACCGAACGCTTTTTTCCATGAGCTGTAGGTCCGAGGCCGCTCGGTCGGTGGAGATCGAGGGGTCTTGGTATGCTGGGTTCGTTCCAGCAGCCGCTTTCTGGCATCGCGCGGCTGCTGGAACCATTCCCGTGTCTGCGCAAGGATTGGCTTGCGCAATAAAGGGTTCAGGTCGTTGATAATACATTTATTTTTTAAACTTATGAATCAAGTGGCTTTCCCTAATCTCTTCATTACTGTTTGAAACAGATCTCTCATAGGTTGTTCATTCCATTTTGGACTCTTTTACGTATTTATTCGTCCTTACCTCTGCTTGATGACTGTCTGCTAAATTGATAAAAACCTTTAAATATTGGCGCGGGCTTGCGAGATCAACGCTGTCCCGGATTTACCCGAAATTGGAAAGATTGGCGTCAGGAGGAGTTGAAGAAGCAAACTGAAAATCTTGCTTCTAATGAAGACGGCACAATCGTAAGATAGGTCTTTGCTTCACTTGCCTCCACAACGCACCATCGTTTGCACTATCGCAACTTCTCAGTAACATAGCTGTATACCACATTTTACTCATGGTTACTATAGATATGGCCCCTTAGGCTTTCCCGTTATGAGCTAGTCGACTTTTTAACGACCGGTGACTCTCCTGAGTGAGAATAAATATTATCACCTTCCCACAACATCCACCCCTTTCTCCACCCTCCCTTTCCTGAGTTGGGGAGATATCAGGCCACTCTAGGAAGCAGCCTGCAGATTGCGCTTTTCGGCTACTCATTCTCAACACATTCGAACGTGGAAGTAAACACATTGCATGAACGACGCCCAGTTTATTTGCAACCTAAATAATGTGGCTCTATACTATTGGGACCCAATCAATTTCATCATCAATCATTATTTGTTACGATTTCATGGTGAAAGTGTGTTCGTCATGATGCCACAAAAGTGATTGATACAAAGGGAGAAATAGATGATTTGCAATTTTCCCAAGCGCCCCGGCCTGCGCGCGCGAGGAATTGTGGGAGAGACTGTCCCTCGCCTGGCCACTCTGCCTTGAGATCGCATTGCCTTTTCGCTTGCCTCCTCTTAATCCTCTGTTTTTCGATTCCATTACCTATTTTTATCTATTCCAGTGTATTTTTTATTGCTTCTAATTGTTTCTATTCTCTTCTGCGCGCGATATTTCTTGTATATATAGTATTTGTGTCTTTATTTTGCCTTCTTTGACGGGTGTGCCGACAGACAACACGCCGTTTCGCGTGTCATTCCCGGGGTGAGTACTACCATTGCTACGGATTCCTATCGCGCTGTTAGGTGTTCATTTTGGTTTATTTGACCCGCGTGCAGTCGAGAGGAGCCGTTTATGAACACCCGCGCAGATGTCATAGGGGTAGGCAGAGCTCTGAATCAACAATCGCGAGGCCAGAGCCGAGTGCGCCGTGATTTAGCCATCCACGCTCCCTCCGTCGACTCGCACTATAGCCTATGCCTTCGAGTGTTGCTTACTTGACCAAGATACAGCACGCCGCTTTGCCGTCGCGAATCATTTCTGCGAATGCCTGCGAAACCGTAACAGCATTCGGCATATCCAACGCTGCGGCGCCTGACAACTGCACGCAGCGGCTCGAGCCCTTAGCAAGCGCCGGCGGTTCAACGTCGCGGCTTGTATGCGCCTTTGGCATGCATTCATGATCAGTCTGCTCGGTGATTGTCAGTTGCTGACATCTTGACTCGAGCATAAGCTGACATCTTGACTCGAGAAATAAAATTATCAAAGGAACTACGAGTTTCAAGATGACTGCCTGGGCGACAGCACATCTCTGCACTTGAAAAAGGGTGTTTGCGACTGACAACCGCTTAGCAGATAGATTAAGAAAGCATACCATAAGCGCATACAAGACGCGGCATTGGGCCACCGGCGCTTGCGAAGAGCTCGCGCCGCTGCGCGCAGTTTGTCACGGACATCGCACGTTGGATATGACGAACGGTGTTACGGCTTCGCAGGCATTCGGATTAATGATTTGCGGCAATACACCTCTGCACTTGAAAAAGGGCGTTGGCAACTGACAACCGCTTAGCAAATGGATTACGAAGGCATGCCATAGGCGCATTCAAACCGCGACATTGAGCCGTCGGCGTCTGCGAAGGGATCGCGCCGCAGCGCGCAGTTGTCAGGCGCCGCAGCGTTGCATGTGCCTCAGCCTCGGAAACATCCGGACAAATGGTTCGCGGCGACAAAGCGGCGTGCTGTATCTTGGTCAAGTAAGCGGCACTTGAAGGCACACGCTACAGTGCGAGTCAACGGAGCGAGAGCGGGCGGCCAAATCACAGCGCACTCACGGCTCTCGCGTCGCGATCGTTGATTCAGAGCTCTGCCTACCCCTATGAGACGTGTGCGGGTGTTCATAAACGGCTCCACTCGACTGCAAGCTGGTCAAATGGACCAAAATGAACAGCTAACCGCTCGATATGAGTCGGTAGCAACGGTACTCACCCGGGGAACGACGCGCGAAGCGGAGTGTTGTCCGTCGGCACTCCCGTCGAAAAAGGCAAAATAAAGACACAAACACTATATATATACAAGAAATATTGCGCGCAGAGTAGAATGGAAACACCAAGAAGCTATAAAAATACACTGGAATAGATAAAAATAGGTAAGGAAATTGAAAGACAGAGGATTAAGAGGAGGCAAGCGAAAAGGCAATGCGATCTCAAGGCAGAGCGGCCAGGCGGGGGACAGTCTCTCCCACAATTCCTCGCGCGCAGGCCGGGGCGCTTGGGGCATTTTGCAAAAGGTCTATAGGTTCTCGCATTTATTTTGTGGAAATACTCGCTCCTGTGACGCTCTAGTGCGTAAGGTCAAAGCACCCGAGGCAGTGCTCTATCTCTCTCTCTCTCTTTTTTTTTTATTCGCGCCACTACAAAAAAATAGCGGCCGAGCAACGAAATTCTATCAAAACCTCGCTTCTTAGAGAAAATACACCAGGCTATAGGGTAGTGAATCTGCCAGGGAGTTTGTAGAAATAAAGGGCGACCATTGAATCTAGCCTTCTGCACATCCATGCCCGGGATATTTCCATTTTCCTTCCACGCGATTAAAAGGCAAGACGCTGGGGGAATTTATGTGCACTAACATGCTGCTTCTAAAAGAAAGTACCAGATTTCTAGTGCATGTCAACCTACACGTAAATAGTTTAATCAGTGTGCACAAACATTCGCGGCCTGAAGGATGACATGGAAGCATGGCGTAAAGCAGCTTGCTGGAAATATAAGTCTCTATTGCATTGCACTGGTGTGAAAATTATTACGTATTTTTGTTTTATTTCTTTGCGAAAATAAAAACAGCGTTTAGAAACCGAACATTGTGAGATTTGAGGTGCGCTTCAACCCCTCCTGACGCTAATCGTTCCAATTTTGAATACATCTGGGACAGCGTTGATCGCGCAAGCCTGCGCCAATATTTAAAGGTCTTTATCAAGTTATAAAACAGTCATCAAGCAGAGGTAAGGACGAATAAATACGTAAAAGAGCACAAAATGGGATGAACAACCTATGAGATGTGTTTCAAACAGTAATGAAGAGATTAGGGAAAGCCACTTGATTTATAAGTTTCGGAAACAAAAGTATTATTGACGACCTGAACCCTTTATTGCGCAAGACAATCCTCTTGCAGAGACGGGAATGGTTCCAGCAGCCTCGCGATGCCAGAGGGCGGCTGCTGGAATGAATGAACCCAGCATACCAAGACCCCTCGATCTTCACCGACCGAGCGGCCTCTGACCTGCAGCTCATGGAAAAAAGCGTTCGGTCGCGCTGGCTTCCTCAATCTCGCGGATTGAGCGTGACCGCGTCAACGAGGGAAGACACCTGGACGTCTCAAGATCGTTGTGGCGCTCGCAGCTAGCCGCTCATTTCGAGGTTTTTGAGGATTATCCCTACAGAAAATGCCGACACGAAAAGAGCCCCTGCCGTCACATGATTTTTGGGAGAGGGTGAAAAGAGGAGGGCACGAGGGCCATTTTCCTACCTTGCGGAAAATGGTTTCGTTGGTCGGTCTTTAAGCAAGGAAGGCTACATATACGACAGCTTCTTGCGGACAAGAACCGAAAATAGATAGACGGTGGAAGTTTCATTTGCTATGCCTTTTGGCATGCACATTCTGTTTGTTATGATTGAAAATTCCTGCAGAGTTCAATTTCAACTATTGTAAAAAACCGAGCATGCGCTCAGATCGTAGAAGCGCCTACCCTCTGATTCGAAACGATCCGCAAATAAGCAAAGGGCATACCAGACACCCATACACCTGTTTTGAGCCATGCTCAAAATATTAAAAGAGCACATAATCGTCAGGTGCTTTGGCGTCTTTGCCACAATGGCGCCGGTTGCAGAGCTGACAGACCTGTGACTGGCACAAGCCATGGCATGGCCTTTGGGAACCAGGGAATCGAGATTTAAAAAGTAGCACAGAAATTGGAGGCGGGTGGTGAAGGTGGGCAGAGTTAACAGAAAACAAGGATGAAGGAAGTTCGTCGCCTGAGGCATCTATGTCCCGTGCATATAATTTTGAGTGTGCTGTAGTTGGCTACTCAAAAAAATTGTTACTTAAACGTAACTAATCGCAAATCTCTTGCAGTTTCCACGGCCCACAAGCCAGCAGGCGCCAGTTCATTCTTGTTCAAAGGTGAGGATTCTAGATTTTGTAGATTGCTCTGAAGCAGCAATACTGAAGCCAGACAAGCGGTACGGCATATTTAATTGACGGAGCCCAGAACGACTGGGGACGCTTTCACTGAAGCTTGTTTTGCTGCAATACACGCTTGTATTGCAGCAAAACAAGCTTCAGTGAAAGCGTCCCCAGTCATTCTGAGCTCCGTCAATTAAATATGCCGTATCGCTTGTCTGTCTGGCTTCAGTGTTGCTGTAGGCGACAAAACATGTGCCAAGTTTTGTCACAAGAGGCATATTATGTCACGCACATGTAATTTTGATTTTATCCGGCTTAGTGTGCTGTAGGTGGCTGGTCAAAGAAATTGGTACTTGGACGCAACTAATCGCAAATCTTTCTGGCAGTTTCCAAGGCCTAAGAGCTAGCAGGTCCCAGTTTGCTTTTCCTCAGAGGTGAGAATTTCAGATTCCCGAAGCAGGAATACTGAAGCCAGACGACCGGTACAGCATTTTTAATTGACGAAGCTCAGAACGACTGGGGGCTCCTTCATTGAAGCTTATTTTTCTGTAATACACGCGAGCGCAATTGACGTATGCCTAGTTACGTCGCAAGAGGTTATCTATGTCCCGCGCATGTAATTTTTTTAATCTTTCCGACTTAGTGTACTTGAAGGTGACAGCGCAGGAAAAATCGAACTCACAACAGACACTTAGGAAGACAAGCTCCCGCGCTGAACTTACAACTCTTGTGTATTCGACTGCTTCATTTTTCTCTTCAGCGTCTGGGTTGACTTTTCAGAACGTGATAAGTAGAAGAAGTAGCACGAAATACAAAGGAAAATTCTAAAGAGAAGGCAAAAGAACAGTAAAAGAGAAGACAAATAAAGAAACGGAAAAAATATCTATACGAAACACATTTACAAATTGTCCCTCTCCCTCATCGCTATCATTTAGATAGAAATTGCAGCTCTTTGGTCGACAGCGCTATAGAAGGACTACTTACACTCTTGTCCTTCAGCTGTGCTATCCTTTCCGCTTCCATTATTTCTCTAGCCAATGCGTCTCTACTCCTACCTATTACAGAACAATTTTCAAGATGTGCTATACAGCCACAATCGCGACAATGGATTCCCAAGTGTCCAGCTACGACTCGGTGGGTGTTGTAAAAATGCTCTCTTAAACGATCAGTCAAACACGTTCCAGTCTGGCCTACATACTCTCTAGAGAACACATGAGAGTGGGACAAAATATACAACTTCAGTACAATTTACAAAGCTCTTTTGGTGCTTTTTCGAACTACCAACTTCCCGGTGTGCCGATCCGTTTACCTTCCGGCACAGGCTTAGAAGCTTATTTGGTGCTGAAAAAGCAACATTAATGTTAATGCAGTTACCTATCTTTTTTGGACCGTGCGAAACTTTATGTATATATGGAACAACGGCCGTCCTTTTCTTTTCTGTATTGCGTTTAGGTCGTTCACCCCATCTTATTCTCTTTAATAAATCCTCTGCCACGGCTGTAAGTAATGCACTAGGATATCCTGTTGACTTTAACCTGGCGATTTGAGCATCAAAGCTAACCTTAATTGAATGAATACATGACTTATTGCTTTTCAGACCGCGTCAGGATTTTTGCAAGGTGGTTTCCTTGAACTACTCACCGTATATTTTAAATCTATGTTTGCGTGTTGGGAGGGTAACACCTTTCTCCAAAAAGCAGGGGTATGCATTGGTTCATGCATAGTACCAGTTTTGAGTAACCTTTACCTCGCGCATCGGGGCCGGATCCTTTCACGTAGCTTAGATGCTTCTTCTGTTGTGAAGGTGTTTCGCTTTGTAGATGATTTTTTGATTGTGCTAGATTGTGCAGCTAAGGACTTTCAAATATTAGTCTCTAATGTTCTTTCCTGTTGTAAATCCAGTATAGATCCACCAGAAATCACTCATGAGCTCTCCACAGAAGGTTCCTTACGGTTCTTGGACCTCAGATTAATTTTTTTGGAGCATCATGTATGTTGGTCATACAAACCGAGAGGGAAGAAACCTCTTAATTTTCAGTCAGCACACTCCAAGCTTGTTAAGCGAGGCATTGTTAAATTATGTCTCACCAGTGTGCTTAATAAGTCTTGTATTCATTCACTTAAGGTTAGCTTTGATGCTCAAATCGCCAGGTTAAAGTCAACAGGATATCCTAGTGCATTACTTACAGCCGTGGCAGAGGATTTATTAAAGAGAATAAGATGGGGTGAACGACCTAAACGCAATACAGAAAAGAAAAGGACTGCCATTGTTCCATATATACATAAAGTTTCGCACGGTCTAAAAAAGATAGGTAACTGCATTAACATTAATGTTGCTTTTTCAGCACCAAATAAGCTTTTAAGCCTGTGCAGGAAGGTAAATGACGGCACACCGGGAAGTTGGTTGTTTGAAAAAGCACCAAAAGAGCTTTGTAAATTGTACTGAAGGAGTCATATATTCTGTCCCACTCTCATGTGGTAGAGAGTATGTAGGCTAGACTGGAAGGTGTTTGAATGATCGTTTAAGAGAGCATTTTTATAACACCCACCGAGTCGTAGCTGGACACTTGGGAATCCATTGTCGCGATTGTGGCTGTATAGCACATTTTGAAAATTGTTCTGTAATAGGTAGGAGTAAAGACGCATTGACTAGAGAAATAATGGAAGCGGAAAGGATAGCACAGCTGAAGGACAAGTCTGTAAGTAGTCCTTCTATAGCGCTGTCGACCAAAGAGCTCCAATTTCTATCTAAATGATAATGATAGCGATGAGGGAGAGGGACAATTTGGAAAAGTGTTTCGTTTAGATATTTTTTCCGTTTCTTCATTTGTCTTCTCTTTTACTGTTCTTTTGCCTTCTCTTTAGAATTTTCCTTTGTATTTCGTGCTACTTCTTCTACTTATCACGTTCTATAAAGTCAACCTAGACGTTGAAGAGAAAAATGAAGCAGTCGAATACACAAGAGTTGTAAGTTCAGCGCGTGTGCTTGTCTTCCTGAGTGTCTGGTGTGAGATTAATTTGGCTGCGCTGTCACCGTCAAGTATGGTTCACTAACTCGCCCAAGCTTCCATCCTATCGACTTAGTGTACTTTACGGGGCTACTCAATGTAATTGCTACTTGAACGCAACTAATCGCAAATCTCTCTCCCAGTTTGTCCCAGTTTCCACGGCCTACAAGCAAGCAAGCACCAGTTCGTTTTTCCTCAAAGGTGAGCATTCCAGATACTTTAATTAGGTGCACGGTGTAAGATAATAACTCTTTAGGTGAGGACAGCGCGCTCTTGGCCACGGCCCGATGAAGTTCGCTCTTCACACTCTCTCACTTTGGTTTCAAGCAACGCCAGCAGGTGACTCGTCGACCCGTGGGCACGTTCAAGACGGCTCGTGCCGCCTTATGTACCACACGCGCAGAGCTCCAGCGAGGTTGTCACATGTGCAGAAAGACCATGGTGTACCGGGGTGTCATGACAACAAGATAAAGTTTTTTTGCTGTCACACAGTTCCGCCGTTTGGCCGCCGGTGACACTGTCAGTCGCGGGCACGGTGGCAGCCGAATGATGCAGTCTTTCGGATGCCCGTCGAACGAACGCTATTTGGTTCCTCGCGCCGCGCATTCAGCCCCGGCGTGTCCTCACCTAAAGAGTGTATCTTTCACCGTGGTTAGGTGCAAAGCAGGAACTGTGAAGCCAGACGAGCGGATAGGTGTATTTAATTGACCGAGCTCAGAATGACCCGTGGCAGTGGAATGGAAGCTTATCTTTCCGCAATCAAACACAGACATAATTTTGAATCTATCCAGCTTAGTGAAGGATTGCTACTTGTTGCAAACTAATCCCAAATTTTTATTTTGCAGCTTCTATATGGCTACAGCTAGCAGGTGCTGTTTTCATTGAAAGGTGAGGATTTCACATTCTGTTTTCAAACAGCAAGTTTTTGAATGAGGGTCCTAAACAATTGACTTTCTTTTGCAGTAAATGCCAGATCCTCCAGTTCAGCAATATGTTAAATATATTTGCTATGAATAAGCCCAGTGTTTTGCTTCTTTATTCATAATTTGACAACAGCAACATTTTTTGTTTTATCACTCAGAAATACACACAATAAGAGACTGCGTTGCGGAGAAATGCTGCGCTGAACGTGATTTTCCAACTCGTGTATAGTTTTATTGGTAGCCGATATAATATATTGGATTCCAATATCCATAATACGCTAAGTACACTGGAATCGTAAACCCTTATTGGATCCCCATAGACACATGGGGATCCAATAAGGGTTTATACGGTATTGGATTCCAATCTTTTCAGCGTATTATGGATATTGGAATCCCATAACAAACCCTTATTGTAATACAATACAATAAATGTAATGTTTTCCAATACACTGTCCATATTGTATTGCAATACAATAAAAAGATATTGTTTACCAATATCCATAATACGCTGTTTATATTGGGGTTTTCCAATAGGGAAGCGACGTTGGTGCAACCGGCCCTTAGTAAAGCAGGGGTGCTTTCGAAGGTATCAGTTCATGCTTTCACTATCGGCACCACTGAAAGTAAGATGCACAGAATAGGTAATTATGATTGAAGTTTTTATTGTAACAACATATTTGAAAAATTACAAAACTTTTCATCTGAGGTTGTAGAAGGTCATTTTCAACAGTTGATTTCCGTTGGCTCCTCTGGTATAACGCCTTCACCGACAAGTGGCTTCAAAGCCAGGTTCAAAATGTCGTTTGGTTCGACACTTCCCTCCACGTGGACGAACAAACCTCGAGCCTTATCTTGGACCTGAAACAAGAAAACACGGATTATAACCATTTCCCAAAAGACCTTTCAACTATATTTGCAGCACTTCTGAAGATTTAAGATTTATGTGCTGCAGGCTATTTGAAGTTTACGATTCGCAAACAGAAGCACATCTTAGTCCTCGTTCTACTAGGATATGCTTCCGGCTCCCAACCTTGTACTGCGCTTATGCAGAATATTTTAAGCACAACCTTTACATGCTTACATCAAGTTCTAAGTGCATACACTATTCGAGATTAAACTTTGGTTTCATAGAGTGGCTATAAATTAAAAGTAGCAAGCAATTAGCAACTGTTCTTTTATTACTATGTGTTCAAGATCTACTCTTCCTTGCCCTTTACTTTCCACTCTGTCTCCATCATGGCATGTAGCCGTCATGTGTTTCTTCAAGAAGTTTTAAATCGTTTAATAAATTTCTTACCTGCCTCTCGTAGTCGCACACAAAACCGCGCAGATCAGCGCAAAAGCCTTCCTCGGTGTGACGTCGTCGTTACGCGTGCATTCCGCATGACAATGGGGCGGAACTGATAAGTTTTGCTCTCTCTCGTGGCTGTTATCAGCTCCGTTCCGTCGTCATGAGGAATGTCGTACAAAACGACTGAGTCATACGTATGGAAAGCTCTTGCGCTGGTTTTCGCGGTTTTTTATGCGTGCACAGCGGGATTGAGTGCTGAATTAGTAGATGAATATGTCGGAACACAGCCTGTCTTGAAATACGGCCGGCTTCAAGTTCCCAAATAAACTTCTACCCTGATTACACTAATTGAAAAATGTATTATTAATTTTCTGTTTATTGGGAAATGAACAGCTACGAATAAACTTGCACATAGTGTTCGCCAAGGCGCATATAGGTTCGAAAACCTATTTTCAATACCTGTCCTAAATATTTTTTTTTAATCTGTAAAATTTAATTTAAAACACGCTGAATATGCATTGTACACTAGCTTATTTCCAGTTTTACCCTTTCATAGCATGTGTTTGCAGCGGTAACGTGTTGAAGATGCACAAATTTAAATATGTGTTTCGGGAAAGCCGTATTTTTTAGAAAACGCTCTTTCGTGAAAATAATCCCTGGAGAAGGGGAACAAGAGGGACAAAGGACAAACAGAGATCTCCAAACACAGCTAGGTGACTGGTGCGCGACCGAAAAAATCCGCCTGGTCTGGGTATCGAACCCAGGACCTCTCCATTACAGGTGGAGCGCTCTACCAACTGAGCTAACCAGGGGTTAGACGTCAGTAGAGCAAACGGGTTTTATCAGCCGCCACCAGTCTAACACCAGCAAGGGTGAAGCTTGCAATTTAAGGTTATGATTATAATGCAATTAAATGCAAAGTTGCAAGCGAGCTGGACAATAATGATGAAAATAATCCCTGGAGAAGGGGAACAAGAGGGACAAAGGACAAACACAAATCTCCAAACACAGCTAAACACAGCTGTAATGGAGAGGTCCTGGGTTCGATACCCAGACCAGGGGGATTTTTTCGGTCGCGCACCAGTCACCTAGCTGTGTTTGGAGATTTGTGTTTGTCCTTTGTCCCTCTTGTTCCCCTTCTCCAGGGATTATTTTCATCATTACTGTCCAGCTCGCTTGCATCTTTGCATTGAATTGCATTATAATCATAACGCTCTTTCTTGTTTTGCTTTTGTCTACCGTTTGCCAGAAAAGGTGTCGTGGACCTCGTCAGTCCAACAACTGCCACTCGTTTGTTCACGCCCTTAGCGCTTGTATTTTAACAAACAGTCGCAAATAAAATGAACAAATGAATGAAAGCATCAATAAAAAAGGAAAAAGCTTATGGGCGACGTCTTTGGGCACAATAGCGAAACTTTGGAGTTGTCGAAGTTAAGTACTAAGCACATAAATCTGCACTGCTTTATTTTGAACTAGTCTACCCTAGCTCACTTCGTCAGAATTGAATAACTGGATGTCTTGTTATCTAAACGCAATAAGTTAGGCTCCAAAGCAGGACAAATTTTCTCGGCAGAACGGGACGCGATCGCCGCATGTAAAGTTTCGTATCCCGTTGCTCACATTTAACTTTCTCCTATTGTGTTGATATAATCAAATCGCACGTTAATTGGGCATTGACTCGTTTAATTCTTAACGTGTGTACTCTATAGCTTTATGGTGGCGTAAATTGTGTGCACGGCGCGCTGAATTTTTTTTAAATATTTTTATTTGTTTCTGTTACATCACTATCTTTTCCAAGGAAAGTAAAGTCATGACCAATCAAAACAACATCTGCAATGCTCAGGTGCTAGCCAGTTTTTTTACATATTTGAATAATTGCCAAATAGTTGGCAACTCACAAAACTGACTAAATTTAACGCCTTTATAAGATTATCTAAATACACAAAATTTGAAAAAATCTTACAAAACTAAAAAAAATTCTCTCCTAGTTTCATTAATGAACGCAGAGGAAGGCAAACTTAAGGAAACTAATTACTAGCTTTATCACACGTAACTTCAAATATTATGAATTTTGCCTGGTGGAAGCAGAGTATGCGTGGCACCGACATCAACCAATTTTCTTGCAGGTGATTGGGACTTCATATACGCCGTCGATTTAACGTACGACCGATCGACAGACCCAGCAGTCATTTTGACATAACATAGCTATAACCCCTTTGGTGGGGTTTTGAGCAAAGCGCTAAGAAAACTCAAAACTAAGCATAAGCAAGCTGCTGACCGTTAAACAAAATTTTTAGAGACGGGATATAAAATATGGTAACTTGCCTGAATAAGCAGCCTCTCGTTCACGAGGTCCTTGAACGGTGACGCTAGGAGCGCCTGGCGAACATCGCTCTACTTGTGCCTGCCGTCTACTATGATCTTTTTAGTTGAAGTTTTATAGCTTACAAAACAAGTAACTCTTTCGCACATCATTATAAATGCATCACTGTCCAGGCGTGCCTGGACACATGCAAAGATCTTGGCATGTGCGTTGGTTCAGTTCAGATATATTTCAAAGCGTTCACTCCGGCTTAACACACTGGCCGCGATGGAGAGGGCCAACCGGTCTACCCATCCAAATTACCCCATATAAGTCCGGTAGGGGGCCGCGGTTGACATTGCACGCCGTAGAGTCCGTCGTCCAGCCGGCAGCAATTACCGACGAGCTGGGACTTCGGCCATGTGACGCGTGTCGAATTGGCAGCATCTCTATTGTGTTCCTTGAAACGGGTGATTCTTCGTCTACCAGTCTCACCAATTTAAGTGGCGTTCAGTCTCCACAGCTTACTTTGTGCACTAGCCCTCTTTGGGAATCCGGAGGGGTGCCTTCCCGATGTCCGGACATTTTTGCGCGTGGCGGCCTCAGGGGTCTGGGAACTTTTTCCCCTGTATTGCCACCGTTTAACTTTCTTCACGGACGCAAACGTTGAAACAGGAGCTGCCTAAATAGTTTGTTCATGTTTGATAAGTTCGCGAGCTACAGTAAAATTTCAATTTCAGCTGATGCTAAAAACGAATCTCCCATACGTCATACGTCAAAAAGTGTGACAGAAATGATCAAGCAATCATTTAATGAGTTTTTTTTTTTGAAGAAGCCAGCAAGCGCCTTAAAGTTGCCTCTGTGGTATTAGCGTGGCTGTCACGATCCTGAAAAAACTAAACAATTTACATATTATCATGACTGATCGCGTCTTTTTAATAAACAAGTAAATACACTAATCAATGCGTTGGTTTCCAACAGAATATATAATTGCTTTCATTGTGGTAGTATTCTCAGGGAGGCACGAAATGTGTTGTGAATAAGCAAGGAACAGGCTGTGTGCGGTTGCGCGAGCCATTATTTCCTAGAATTGGTTCAAATTCGCTATGATTTGCTATGATTTGTTAAGCCCGTTATTATTCTGTCGTGCGGTACTTGCCGCACACGACATGTGTCTAGCTCATTTACAACACATTCTGTGGCTCCTCGAGTTGATCAGAATGATTAAGACTTGTGTAAACGTTTCTCTTTTTTTTTCAAATAAGGAATCTGCTTTTTAAAGGCGTTTTCATTTTTGCTTGTTCTAAATGAGGTGCGGGAAAAGCGTTGAGTTTTACAGGCCCTTGGATGGCTATGAGACCCTTGTGATAACTGCAGAAGAAGGCAGGTTCTCACGAGTAATTATTAGCCCAATTGTGTGCAGACACCCGAAGGAAAAAAAAAATCAATTTGGTGACACTTGAACCTGGCACCCGAGCGTCATGGTGCCCGAGAGTGGTGCCTGATCGTGGCGATCGAGCATGGTGACCCAGCGTGTCTCCCAAGCGGCTCGGTTTTCTCAAATAGATTCCAGCCATACAGCATATTCAGTGTTAAAATTAAATGACACCATGGAGGTTTAACTGCCGACCCGGCGAAGGCCATCTGGAGAGGGTGTTGAACCTGTCACTATTTCGGTTACGTTCGGATCGAACAATGTTGGTTCACATTCCAGCTCGGCTACGATTGATAAAAAAATCACCCCAAATATCAATTCCGTTCCCGGTTCTGCCAACGTGAGCCGGTTCAAACCAATTCATAGTTGTACCGTTAATTACGGCCGACCATGCAAGCCATGCTCGTTCCACTTAGCACGTGACGCAGAGTAAACGAAAGCATAAGTATGGTGTATAGCAGGCGCGTCAATTAGACCGCTGAAGCCGTTGCGAATGCCTCCATAACGTTAAATATTTAAGAAGGCACGCAGGCAGTGTTGCTCACCAAATGCATACAGTGCTGGGTCAATTCGTCATTCGCGCTCACTGTGCTCCGGCAAGTTAGGCTACTTTTTAAAAATACATATCAAAGTATCCAGCTTCCCTTTTCATTGGGCGGTTTATGAGAGCAATGAGACTATGCGGGGTTACACGCGTAGATTTCTAAGAGTATAATCACTGTATTGTTCAAAGGAAAACTGAGCTTTGTGGAGATTTACGATGATCGGGGGAGGAGTTAAATTGCAACTATTTTACCTAACAACAATAACAGTAATGTATATACTGATGTTGCTATATTTAAAATTTAATTTTGCTTATCCTATTTATTGAATACCTCTTTAAGCGATGCAGGTTTTTCAAAGATAAATAAACTTGGGCTATAGGAGCAGCATATAATGAAGCTTCGCACGTTTATTTGACTATCAGCTCGAACCACGGACTCCCGAAGAAAATGCTTCAATGCCGTTTTACGTTAGGTGTTTTGTTGTTGGCCAGGATAAACGTGGGCGTTTTTTTATTGCCGGCCCCATTCATGCTTGCTTAGAGCGCTAAAAGTAAGAATTTCAAACCAAATATGCATTTGTGAGCAGTTAGCTGCCTGGCCATCACTGCCAAACATGGAGATAGGAACTTACTTCCGGAATGAGACGCCCTCAATGATGTCCAAAATTAAGCAACGCCATTGGTGGTGGAGAAGTCTGAATAGTGTGTTTTGATGTCGGTGGTCGTTTTCAAGAACGGCTTGATTGTCCATTTTTTTTTGCTTTGTTGTAAACGAACATTCGCTTATGTCGATTCGCGCTCTTTATTTTCGTTGTTGGTCAGATAAAGCAAGGACTCCCGATCTTGCTTCATTTGAAGTGATCGCGGTTTGTCGGCGGGGGTCATGAAGAAGAGAGCGTATTCCACTCCGAACAGTGCGCGAGATAAAGTTGCGTTACGAGTTCCGAGCAATTGGATATTGTTGACAGGAGGAAGACTAAAGAGTACTGAGATTGCGAGCGAGCTGCGGTCATTTTAGATCGTTTATATCTAAAATGCTATGCTCTGCTTTGATCTGGAGAGTGGGTACGGGAGACAGAACGTTTTGGGCAGTGGCGTACCAACTTGTTTTTGAGTGGGGTGGCAAACCGAGATGTGGTACCGAGACGTGGTACCACCGGTACAACGTCTCGGTACAATGTCTGCCGAGACGTTGTACCGGCGGTACAACGTCTCGGCAGACATTGTATTGCCGGCTTTGTTCGATGGACGGGTAGACTGGTCGGCCCATCTCCATCGTGGCCAGTGCATACTGATCTGTTCTACAAAGTTGTACGGTACAACGTTGTGCGGTTAAAGAAATCGTGTGAACTACAATCGGGGGGGGGGGGGGGGGGGGGGGGGTGCACGCGATCGCGTTGCAGGTGTATTGCCATCGGCACAGGAAATGGCTTTTTAGTGTTTTGGGCTGACCTGAAAGCAAGCCGTTTTCGCATGGGAACTGAACCTGCAGCCTTCCCTTTAAAAATACATGACTAAGACTAGCTTCTGCAAACTTGTTTGGCCAGAGAGAAATAATTTCAGCAAGAGAGAGAGAGAAATTAGCATTTATTGAAAGGAAGAGAGCGAGGTCAGCCAGCACTTTGTGCCGGCTTGCTACGCTGTGAAAGAAGATGAAATTAAAAAAAAAGAAAAGGAAATAAAAAGAAATAGTATAGACAAAGATAGCAAAGATACGAAGAAAGAAGATAAAAAGATGAAAAGAAAAAAAAATGCGCACGCACACAATACACACACACATACAAACTCACAAAACTGTTATGTTGGCAAGTGTTGGCTCACTTTGCAGCACACTGGACTGCAGTTCCTTAAAGTGTTTGTTGAAGATGTGTCTTCTTAATGAAATGTAAAAGAGCTTCAGTGGCCTTGTAACTGTCTGCAGTGGAAGGCCAGGGTCCAAACAGAAGCTTCAAGTCCACCTGGTCCTCTTCCTTTAATTTCAGGCGAGTCTTCAGTGCGGTCCTTTCAATACTGTAATCCCCGCAGGCACACAGGACGTGTTCGATGTTATGAATTGTTCTACACGATGAACAATCGGAAGATTCAGCTTTGCCAATTTTATGAAGGTAATATTTAGTATATGCAACATTGAGCCGCAAACGATGTAACACCGTCTCAAGTTTCCTTGGTAGTCCTCGTGGTATCCGGAATTCGAGTTTAGGATCAATACGGTGAAGGCTGTAATAGTGATATTGCGGATTTTGAGATAGTGAGATTTCATTTCCGATAGATTTGATTAAATGATTGGCATCAGATCTTGAAAACGGAATAGACACAGAAATTGTGCTCTCGTGGGCGTCTTTAGCGGCTCTATCGGCGCACACGTTTCCAATTATCCCGGAGTGGCCCGGTATCCACTGCAAGATGAAGTGATGTCCTTGATTCGATGCATACTGAATAGCCTGTAAAATATCATGAACTAGTTGTGAGTTAATGTTGTCTTTTCTTATCGAAGATAGAGCGTACAACGCAGATCTGGAGTCGACAAGTATTGCCCAACATCGTGGGCTTTCAGTGCCCGCGTGTACAACAGCTGCACGAATAGCTGCTAGTTCTGTCGCTGTTGATGAGGTGGCGTGGCTTAGTTTAGCCTTTATGTTGTGGGGATTGTGATCCCTCAACATTCTGTCGCGTCAGCGTTTTGGCGCGCCGTGGCGACCGCGCTGGCATAGCGAGAGGTGGCGCTGCTTACCACTGTGAGTGGCTTCCTCCTCTCCCCCTTGGGGCGATTTCCGTAACGGACCCCCGCACAAAGGAGATCGACGTGTCGCTCCTTGATTGGCCACTTCGCCCCCGCCGTTATCTTAAAACCAGCGGACAGCAGTCCCGCTTCTCTCTTCTTCCTGGGATTCGGCGGCGGCGACAACGGGGACCCTTCCGGCGCACCGGTGAGCGTTTACCCCGTACTTTGTACCTTTGTGAGCGACCGTTCGGCCGTGGGCGATCTCCACACCGACGGCGTTCACCAGCTTATAGCCGCTGTGTTGTTGTTATTTTGTTTCATGGTAAATAAACAGTTTATCACCGTTACCAACGTGACTGGTGTCTGTTTGCGCTCAACGAGCAGCATGCCACGCGAGTACGAACCCGCTTCGCGGTAGAGCGTCTCGCCGCGAACGTGGTAATCCCAAAGGCAGTGGCCCCAAGGAGAACCACAATTTGGCGCCCAACAAAAGGGCTCACGACCAGAATCCTGGTACGTCTGTGTGTGGCGACTGCTGCCGAGTGACGAGTCCTCGCGCAACCAGCGCTTACTGTGACAATGCAGACCGACTTCTCGGATTTGCTCACGCTGGCGACCGCGGCCGACGCAATCGCGCGGCCCCCACTTCAACGGGAGGCCGAAATGCCTACCCTCCAACGAGAAGCGCCCTATGGCGCACCCCTGGAGCCGAGCGTGGTTCCGACGCCATTGCGGACGGGCGCCATCGCTCCCGGATCTTCCCTGAACGCACGTGCTCCGCTGCCGGCACAAAGCGAAGCCTACCGGTCTCCCCACGGAGAAACCGCTGCGGCGCCTCATCACACCTTGCTCGAAAACGCGGCACGTGTGATTGAGAGTCTGACAGGTGCGTTGCGAACGACAACACTCGCACCACAGGCCCAACGACCTCCGGTCCGAATTCCCGTCCCGACTTATCGGGGTTACGCAGACAGAGCGAGCGCTACGGACTTCCTTGACGATTTACGGAAGTACCAACGCGCGATGGGAATGTCCGATCGTGAAATACTTGAGCGCATTCTGCCAATCGCGCTCGTCGACGAAGCCGCCCGCTGGTTCCGACTTGTCGGTGACCAACCCGGAACGCTCGATCAGTTCCGAGAGGCGTTCCGCCGCGAATTCCTTCCCGCCGACTACGAGAGAAGGATGCGGCGGGAGCTCGAACAGCGAACCCAGCATCCGGACGAGTCCCTGCTGGAGTTCGTACGAGCCATGCAAGAGCTCTTCGAGCTCGCGGAACCCTCAGCTCCCAATGCAGAGCGAGTGGAACGCATCATACGCCAAAGCCATCCGACTTTCGCTGCGTATCTTCGAGGCAGCCGTTTCCGCGACCTGAACGAGCTCGCCTCCGAGGCCCGGCGCCTTCAGGGAGACATTCTCGCTGCCCGTGCGTACCGGCCTCCGCCTCCAGCGTCAGCGGCCCTCGAACCGCGCTGCGCGTGGAGCGGGTACACGCCATCTCGAACACCGAGGCGCTACGATTCCGCAAACTATGCGGAAGATCGGGACCGAGACACGTACGCAATCTCAGATCGTGCGCTCGACCCGTACTCCTACGGTAGACGAACAAGCCGGCCGACGCCGCAGTTCAGAACCACCGACTCGCGCCCCAACGAGGCAGCGAGGCAGGAGGAAACGAGGATCCCTCAATCTCAGCAAGCCGATGCACGCTACGACAGAGCCGGCGAAAACCAAAACGCACGGCGGAACCCCCGGCGAGGCGACGACAGAAGATGTTTTCGGTGCAATCGCCCCGGTCATCTCGCTCGCCAGTGCCCGGAGCGGCCGAACACGGAATCGCACCGTGCGGGAAACGAGCAAAGCCACCGGTAAACGGCCCTTGGACGGACGGACCGGTGGCTAACAAAGAATCAGAGGGTCCCATGGCCACTCTTTTACCGACCGCCTACAGAATAGGCTTCCCGACCGGCACGCCGGCCCCGTTCATTTCTGTAACGATCGCCGGCAAGGCATTCAAGGCACTCCTCGACACCGGAGCAAGCGCTTCGATGTTCGGCGACGAAGTGTTGACTCACCTCCGACAGAATTCTGTCCGACTCCGAGAATGCAACACTGCCTTTCGCCTAGCCTGCGGAACCACCCTTTCGGCTGGTACCGCGCGGCTGGTCGCGAGATGGGAGAATCGAGTAAGACGACAACGCTTCGTTCATCTCCCTGGCCTATCGGTGCCCATTATTTTGGGCAGAGACTTCCTTGCCAAAACAGGCATTGTAATCGACGTCAGCAGCGCAGGCTATCGGGAGGGCACGTTTGCACCCCTGAAACCTTTCTGCGAACCCCCGACCGTACCGCCAACGCCACCATTGGCGCACGCGACGAGCCGTCGAGAGGAAGCGAGGGACTCCCTAAACCGGGCCATTGACCCCAAGACACCGAGTCCAGCGCCGATGGCAGCGAGCGCCGCCCCCATCGGGGAAATGACGCACCCACTGCTTACGCAATCATGCAGCGTGTCAGGGCGAGAAAAAGCCCGACTGTCGTCGTTGTTGCGCCGCTATGACGCAATGTTCACGGACCGACCTGGCTGCACAAATGAAGTGCGACATCGCATTGACACGGGCGACGAACTGCCAAGAAGGCAGAACGCGCGACCCGTAAGCTTGGCTAAACGAAAAGCCATCGACCGTGCCCTGGACGAAATGATCGACACCGGAGTTGTCCGGCGATCTAACAGCCCCTGGGCATTCCCCGTGGTGCTGGTCCCGAAGAAAGACGGCAGCTCACGTCTTTGCGTGGACTACAGCCGTCTGAACGACGTCACACGAAAGGACGCCTACCCGCTACCGAGCATCGACTCGATACTGTCCAACTTGGGCAGTGCGCGGTACTTCACCACCCTGGACGCTAGCCGAGGCTACCTCCAGGTTCGGATGGAGCCAGGTGACGAGGCAAAAACAGCCTTCTGTTGTCACCGCGGGCTTTTCGAATTCACACGAATGCCCTTCGGTCTGTGCGGAGCGCCAATGACGTTCCAGCGATTGATCGACCGAGTAGTGGGAGAAGCCAAATGGAAACACGCAATGGCCTATCTCGACGACATTGTCGTCTACTCCAACACCTTCGAAGATCACCTACGTCATCTCGAGGACGTACTCGACCGGCTAAAAGCCGCGGGAATGACCCTGAACCCCGAAAAGGCTCAAATAGCCGAAACCCGCATCGCCTTGCTCGGGTTCGAACTGGATCGCGGGCGCCTTGCGCCACATCCCGACAAACTACAGGCAATCCTGGAGTTTCCTGCGCCAACCGACGTGAGCTCCCTCCGTCGCTACCTGGGAATGGTGAACTTCTATCGCCAATTCATCCCAAACTGCGCGACGCTTCAAGCACCACTGACACGCCTATTGCGAAAGTCCGTGAGTTGGAGCTGGGGTCCCGAGCAGGAAGCGGCCTTTCGCCGCACCTCCCGAGCGCTCGCGGACACAGCTGAACTCAAGCTACCCGACTTGAACAAGCCCTTTCTGATCCAAACAGATGCCAGCAATCTTGGCTTGGGCGCGGTCCTGCTCCAACAGCACGAAGGTGTACTCCGACCGGTGGCCTTCGCCAGCCGCTCGTTGACGCCAGCTGAAAGGAACTACAGCACATGCGAACAAGAGTGCTTGGCCATCGTCTTTGCACTCCGGCGTTTCGACATTTATGTCGACGGGACCACTTTCGTGATCGAAACAGATCACCAAAGCCTAATATGGCTCTCCCGACTTCGCGAACCCGCTGGTCGCTTGGCAAGATGGGCTTTGATGCTGCAAAAATACGACTACGTCGTGCGGTACCGGAAAGGCAGCACAAACGTGGTGGCGGACGCATTGTCACGAGCACCCGTAGACTGCACACAAATTTCCGCAAAGACCCAGGCCGAGCCAACGACATCCACATTGTCAGGCGAAGCCGTGACTCAGTCCCAAAGGGAGGCAGCAGATCTGACCAACCCGGACGAGACGATCAACCACCTAGACGCAGTGAGCGCCGTGGGAATCGTGTTCAGCAAAGAAGAGCTTCTGAAAGCCCAGCAGAATGATCCGTTTTGTCGAAAGGTGATCGACGGACTCGCGGAAGAGTCGGACGCCGTGGAGGCGGGCGGTGCAATCGCCGGGCGCAACACTACTGGTATTGTAGTAGGCGCCGAGTGCCGGGACGTATCTGGTATTGGTGCGGGCACGGAGGATTCATATCTGCTGAGCAATGACGGGCTCTTGCTGAGGTACATACCCTCCGAGAACGACTCCGACGAGGCGTTCAAGGTAGTGGTACCCCGCAGTCTGAGAAACGCAGTTTTGCGATACTATCACGACTCGCACTTGGCCGGACACGCGAGCGGCTCCAAGACTTACTCAAAGTTATGTCGCATCGCCACCTGGCCGGGCATGAAACGGGACGTTTTCCGTTATGCCCGCACCTGCCACTCTTGCCAAAGCTTCAAACCAAGAGGCGGCAAACCCCCGGGCCTAATGCAACCGATTCCGAGCCAGCAATCATGGTCTCTGGCAGCCTGCGACGTGGTCGGCCCCCTACCGAGGAGCCCTAAAGGACACCAGTATTTGCTGGTTGTAACTGACCACTTCAGCAAATGGACGGAACTTTTTCCACTCCGTAAGCTGACAGCCCGAGCGATCACGGAGAAGCTCATGGAGGTTTTCACCCGTTTTGGGTTCCCCGAAGCTCTTTTGGCTGATCGAGCGAGCTACTTCGTCGGGAAGGTATTCGTGGACGCGTGCACGGCCCTTGGCATAAAGCACAGAACAACCACGCCGTACCACCCGCAGTCGAACATCACGGAGCGATGTAACAGAAACATCAAACCAATGCTGGCCGCCTTCGCGGAAAGGCACCGTGACTGGGACGCATATATCCCCGAGATCGGGTTCGCACTTCGGACCACTCTCAACCGTTCGACGGGCTTCACCCCCGCTTTCCTCACATTCGGGAGAGAGCTTCCGAACCCCATGGACCGTGTCCTAGGGGCGAGAGCCGGGGTGGACAACGCGCAGCCGACGCAAACGGACCACGCGCGGCAGCTACAAACTCGAATGACGGAAGCCTTCTCGGAGGCGCGTCGCAATCTCGGGGTAGCGCGAGCGAAACAAAAAGCTCAGTACGACCGCTCGCATCGAGATCTCCGCTACAAAGTGGGCGATCTCGTCCTCAGACGCAACCATGTTCTGAGTGATGCCAGCAAAGGCTTCTCGGCCGCTTTGGCTCCGAAGTGGTGTGGCCCGTACCGAGTGCAGGAACTTCTCTCCCCACTCGTGTACAAGCTGACAAACTTGCAATCAAGAAAAGTCGGTGGGCCGGTACATGTGTGCGATCTGAAACCCTACCATGAGAGGGAAAACGGGGCCAACGAGCAAACTCAGCCCCCGCAAAAACATGCACCCGCAGCGCGAGATAACGCCGACGATGAACAACAGGCGTCTCGCTACAATCTGCGTAGACGGAGGAACTATTATCCGAAGTTTTCGTAGAGGCAGCCCCAGTAAGTGGCGAAATGTCACATTAAGGGAAGTGCAAAGCACAATGCACCTGCTGCCTTCGCGAACGCGCCAGACACTATTGTTTACTGGCAAGCAGTGACCTAGATACGTCACCTCAGCGTTCGCTCCCGGATGAACCCGTAGGGGAATCCCCCAAACACGGCTTCCGAGGGAAAGGGTACGCGTAACTGCCATTGGTCAGTTATTGCCACCTACGCTCACGTGTGTCACATGTCAACGCAAGAGCGCGGTGCGAGCGTCGTCACAAGCGGTAGGAGACCAAGTGGTCATTCTACCGCAGTACGTTCCGCACCTACGAAGAGGACATCCAGCCTTTGCTTCGCGTCGTTCTGGAGCTGCTGTCTTCTGGCTACGGCAGTTTAGCGGCGTCCAGCGGCGTCCAGGGACCACGGTTGGGCGTGACTCGTCAGGCGGCCTCGCTACCCCAGCCGGCCGCGGACCAAACCAGCAACCCGTCGTTTTTGTGGGCCGTCGGGATCGTAATCCGGCCAGGGACTGCCCGCTCATCATCTTCGGGACCCCCGCTGCGGTCGGAAAGCTCGCCGACCAGGGACCAGCTGTTCCCGTTCGTCCCGTGACAAGTCCCAAGGGCCCCAGGGAGCTGGCGCAGTTCGCCCAGCAGGGCTCTTAGGGCACGCACTACATCGGTAGCTGAGGGACAACCCACCGGGACCTGGCCGCCCGGAACCTGCTCGTCGACGAACACGGCTGCTACAAGGTCGCCGACTTCGGCCTCTCCAGGAGCACTATGGACTCCGAGACGGTTCTCTACCACCAGTGTCCAAGTGCGCCCTCCCGGTGCGGTGGATGGCTCCGGAGTGCGTGCAACTCCTGGTTTCCCCTTCAAGTCCGACGTCTGAGCGTTAACGGAATGCTGCTGTGGGACATTCGTCACTTTGGGCTCGACGCCCTTCCCCGGCCTGGGTGCTCAGGAGGTGACCCGCCACGTGCGCGGCGGTCACGGGATGACGCAACCGATCGACTGCAGCTGGGAGCTGTACCGCTGGTGAGGGACCGCTGTACGAACTTTTGGACCATGGACCAATGAGCCGGGCTGTTGTGTCCCGTGGCGGCCATTTTCTTTTTTTTCTTATTTTAGTCTAGTTGTTGTGTGTTTGTGTTGGTCCACCCGCTTGCGGGTGACTATTGGCTAAGGAGGGGGGAGTGTGGGGATTGTGATCCCTCAACATTCTGTCGCGTCAGCGTTTTGGCGCGCCGTGGCGACCGCGCTGGCGTAGCAAGAGGTGGCGCTGCTTACCACTGTGAGTGGCTTCCTCCTCTCCCCCCTTGGGGCGATTTCCGTAACGGACCCCCGCACAAAGGAGATCGACGTGTCGCTCCTTGATTGGCCACTTCGCCCCCGCCGTTATCTTAAAACCAGCGGACAGCAGTCCCGCTTCTCTCTTCTTCCTGGGATTCGGCGGCGGCGACAACGGGGACCCTTCCGGCGCACCGGTGAGCGTTTACCCCGTACTTTGTACCTTTGTGAGCGACCGTTCGGCCGTGGGCGATCTCCACACCGACGGCGTTCACCAGCTTATAGCCGCTGTGTTGTTGTTATTTTGTTTCATGGTAAATAAACAGTTTATCACCGTTACCAACGTGACTGGTGTCTGTTTGCGCTCAACGAGCAGCATGCCACGCGAGTACGAACCCGCTTCGCGGTAGAGCGTCTCGCCGCGAACGTGGTACTCCCAAAGGCAGTGGCCCCAAGGAGAACCACAATGTATGTGGCTGTGGATGGAATGTATACCCCCAGGGCTGAAGATGTGGGAATTGTAGAACCATCGGTGTAGATATGAGTAAATGACTCGTAAGTTCTTTGAATATATTCGAGATACATCTGTGTAATTACCGGGGAAGGAGCTGAATTTTTTTTAGTGATTCCTGGTATGCTTGTTCTTATTTCCAAGTGAGGGTACTTCCAAGGTGGATATTGTGGAATCGCAGCTGCCTCAATTGAACTTGGCATATAGTCTTCTAGTACCATAATAACTTGCGCAAAGCTAGATAATGGTCTATATTTGACAATGTCTACCAGGTGGTGTTTATACACTCTGGTTTTGTGTCGTAGATGAGCTCGCAGTGTTTTTTGCGTCCTTAATATTGCGGGAGATTTCGCACGAGATTCCGCCAGAGTTCCAGAGGTGGAGGTACATTTTGGCAATCCAAAGCAGGCACGAAGTGCTTGAGCTTGCGCGCTTTCAAGTTCTTTAAAACAAGACCGCGAGACACGTTGCATGACTGGCAAACCGTAGCGCATAAGACCGACAAATAGAGCGTTATACAGAGCCATCAGCGCCGATACAGAGCATCCCCATCTGGTTCCACTGATCATTTTGATTATATGTGTAAACGAGGTGAGCTTTTTCTTTAACCGTTTAATATGGGATCCCCACGTCATTTGCCTATCGAGAGTCACGCCCAAAAATGCATGTTCGGAGACATATGGGATTGGGATTCCTTCTAAGTTAATGGGGTATCTGTATGTTTGTTTCGTTGTAAACGCCAACGCCGCAGACTTCTCTGGTGATATGTACAAGCCTCGGCTGCTAAGGTACCGTGCGGCAATGTTGAGGGCTTTTTGTATTCTGGCTCTGTTTATATATAAAGACTTGCTCGATGACCAGAAACATATATCGTCAGCGTATAAAGATACATGGACAGAAACAGGGAGTACCTTCAGAAGGCCTATAAGGCATATGCTGAACAGCATTGGACTGAGTACCCCACCTTGGGGAACCCCCTGTTTGACCTCATGGAAGTCAGTGTTGCCATCTTGTGTTGATATATAGACTTTTCGTTCTTTAAGGTAGCTGGAAATCCATGTAAATAAGCGCCCTCCGAAACCAATCGCCTTCATGTCGGAAAGTATGGCCTCGTGTTTTACCGAATCGAAGGCTGCTTTTATGTCAACGAATACTGCGGTGGTGACCTGCTTGACTGATTTCATTTGCTCTATACTAGACACTAGATCTATAACGTTGTCAATACTGCATCTACCACGTCGGAAACCACTCATGAATGAAGGATAAATGCATCTATTTTCAAGATCCCACTCCATGCGTGCAAGCAGCATGCGTTCCATTATTTTGCTTATGCAGCTAGTTAATGCGATCGGGCGATATGAATTGATATCGAGTGGTGGTTTCCCTGGTTTGAGAATTGGTATTACGCGAGCGATTTTCCAATCTTGGGGTATAATGCCAGTCTCCCATGAGGTATTGAATAAAGTGAGTAGGGCCATTCTAGCAGCTTCCCCCAAGTGACGTAAGGCTGAGTAGTGTATGCCATCTGGACCTGGACAGGACTTAGTGTTGGATGTAGCAAGTGCTATGTCTAGTTCCTTTAAGTTGAAACGGTCGTCCATAGAATTACATGCACTTACAGGGACGTGACCATCTGGGGCACCCTTGCTGTGATTGTTACCGGAGGGGCAGCTTGTAATCTTTATGCAGAACTCTTCTGCCACGACTGTTTCGGGTATTTGCCGTCTCAAAGAAATGGCTCTGAAGGGGTGAATTTGCTTTGGCCTTACGCTGAGGCTTCGCGTAATGTGCCATATTCGGGTAGTTGGCTTCCTGGGATCAAGGCCGGAACTCAGTGACCTCCAGCGTCTTCTTGAAAGTTTGTCTAAGTGCCGCTGTACACGTTTTTGTGCTCGTCTGGAAGCCTGAATATCTTCAACGTCTTGTGTTTTTCTTGCTTTTCGTTCAGCCCTTCGACGGATGGCACGAAGACGCTCATATTCTCCATCAACCGTTGTCTGCGGGTTTGTCACGTTGAAATATTTTGTTGCTTCTGAAGTGGAAGATGTTATGGCATTCACAAAGGATTCTGCTCCAGTGAGCATAAAACTGACAGCTTCCATTTTTTCTTGAAATATTTTCCAGTCGGTAGAAGGTACCGAGAAGCGTTGTTTGGAACAACGCAGACCTCTCACTGTGGTGTATGTCGGTGCATGGTCACTTCCGTGAGTTTCAATGTCAGCGAACCATGTAGTTTCTTCAGCAAGTCCTGAAGATGCAAACGAAATATCTAAAGGGCTGTTCACTGATGCACCTTTAAAGAATGTAGGACTTCCATCATTTAGTATTACAAGATCATGGTTTAGCGTAATTCCAAGTAATGCCCTTCCTCGAGCATTATTCTTCGCACTTCCCCACAGTGTGTGGTGAGCATTAAAATCTCCTGTCAGAAGACGTGGTGGCGGGGTTTGTTGGAGAATAGCTTCAAGTCTCTTAGTGTCAAATTCTGCTCGAGGAGGTATATAACCAGTTATAACACTGAATGAGATATCGCCTTTTTTATAGTCACAGCAATATATTCATTTGTCCTATGGGACGAAATATTGTGCTCAATAAATTCGAATGCCGAGTAATACTCTGCTAAGACCGGTTTCTCTGTGGGAGTGAAGAAGCTCATAACCAGATAATCTGATGTTAGGTCCTACTCCTGATTCCGAAATTGCTACTACAGGAAATTTGTGTTTGAAGAGGAATTGCCGAAAATTTGACAGCCTATTTCGAAAACCTCTTGCGTTCCATTGAAGGACAGTGGCCTCACTTCGTAATTTATCTAGTGACACCAGAGCATCACGAATGGAAGGACAGCATCAGTCAACGTAATAAGCGCTTTGGCTATAGGCGAATCCCAAGAGCAAAGAAGATTGCGGATGACATTGACAACTGTCTGAATCTTGGCCTCAGACATTGGTGGTTGCTGTCGTGTAGACTTCTTTTCGGGTGGTTTGGTTTCTCCTTCTGATTTATCCGTGTATTTTGAAACTTGTGTGGGAAGAGTTGGAAATTCATCTTCACTGTTCCACTTGATTGGGGGATTACTCGTGTTTTTCTTCGCGTATTTCTGCAGGTGTCTCAGGTTGGACTGCTTGGCTGATGAGGAGTCTTCGCTCATTGGGAGTTCTTGAGCTGCAGATGGTTTGTTTTCCTTTGACGCAGTCGTTTTAGGGGTCTCTTCTGCCAGTTGTTCTTTCGATGCGAGCAGCGCCGCTTTCGCGGACGCATAGCCAACTTTAGCTTGGCTCTTGTACTTGTATATCTTTTGTTCTCTTTGGTATGCCGGACAAAGATGAGATGTCGAGTCATGAGCTTTGCCGCAGTTCGTGCAGAGGGGATTGTCTGCATTGCAGCCGGTGCGTTCATGTGGTCCTCCACAGCGTGTGCAACGTGACTCTTTCGTGCACGCGGTTCGAATGTGTCCAAACCCATTGCATTTCGAGCATTGGCGAGGTTTCTCTACAAACGGTTCCATCCTGTATCTTGTATATCCAATCGTGATGTATTCCGGCAAAATGTCTGTGTTGAGGACAACTTTAACAACTTGAGACGTGCCTAGCCGACGAGCGGAGATAACAGGCGCCGTAGCTCGTATAGCCACCTGAAGTTCCGTGTCGTTTATGTCTGATGGTACTCCGTATACAACTCCGATGGCCGATTCACGGGGAAAAGGCTCGTAGGCCTGGACAGGGATGCCTCCGATGGTGGTCAGTGCAAGCAAAGCTTTTGTCGCATCTCTGTTTCTCGTGTCTATAGCGAGTAGATTCAGCCTTCGGTTTGGCCTGACAAGGATAATTCCATCTGGGGCAGTCATCTCTAGCTTCTCGGTGATTTTCAGCGGATTGATTGTGGCGATTATTTTGGATGGATCTTTTGGCTTCAGTACCACTACAAGGTGGGGATGTTCTTGTTTCGTGTTTCTGACGGTCTTATTACTTGTCTCGGAGCTGCTGGAAGCTTTGCGTTTTTTGCGACTCTGGACCAGGTTATATGGGTCGGAATCGTCACCGGGATCGTCAGAGATGCTCTCGTAGTAGGAGATTGTGCTCGAAGCACTTGACGTACCCATAGGCAGATCTTCCATTTCGACTGAAGGTATGTCCTGGCCGGAGGAAGGGCCGGCCTCGGCCATGGCAGATGAGCGATCGACTCAATTCAAAGAAAATGTTGCGTTTGGCTGGCCAGGGAGGTGAGAACTTTGATTAAAAAGGAAAAATATAGAGACGAGCTCAGGATCAGCAACAATAAGTTCGACTTCTTCCTTTTTTTCAAATTTCAGCAAGATAATCAGGCGAAATACGGCGTGTAGCAGCCAACATTGAATGTCATTATTAAACTGATACCCACTAGTTTGTGTTATCAATTCTTTACGTAAATTGCCAAGTTACCTGTGTCGTGAATGTCCTTGGGGGAGTGGGTGGAATGTACCAAGCTATTTTTTTATCTCATTAATGAGATCCCAAATGGGCGGCTAACGCCCGTTTGGGACAGAAAGTGTATGTAATTGCATTTATTTAATGAAGGTATGAATAAGGGCCAACTCCTTCCCATTGGCAGACTTGTTAGTAGACATACATGAAAACAATAAAAACAAAAATGGTTTCTTTCGTTTAAACCATTTAAAAGTGCGAACTCGAAAATGAGAGGGAATAACCATTAACTACATACATATCGCAAGCACTTTTTTTTTTTAAATAGGTTGAAATATTTGTTGAAATATATCTGTCAACACCAAATAATTCGAAATAATTTATGTAGTTCTGAAGACGACCTGAGGGAGACAGGAAGTTCGTATGTGCAACATGGATTGTGCGCTGATGATGAACATTTCTGCAGGGTACATCATCTTTATAACCCGAAATGGGAGATCCCTTACAAAATTTTTTAATGAATTTTTTTTGAAAGTTTATGGAGTCTACTCATTGTGTCTTTTCGAGTCTCAATAAAAATGCAAATGAGTTTTGTAAAGAATCCGTAAGGAGTTTACGAAAACTATTGGCCACCGCGTTCCAATTGATGTTTCGACAAAGCTACCGCATAAAGTTTCTAATGTATTTCATATGAATGTAATATGAAAGTCTATTGACACTGTTTCGAGTCTGTGTTGAAAAACAATTGATTTTTTGTAACGAGTCCCTAAGGAGTTTACGAAAACTATTGGCCACCGCGTTTCAATTGAGGTTCAGCCGTGCCACCTCATAAGAATTTCTAATAGATTTCATTTGAAAGTCTAGATACACTGCTTTGAGTCTCTGTTGAAAATCAAATGTTTTTTTCTACCACGTTGTACTTAAGGTTTTGACGTGTCATCTCATTAGGTATATTCCGACGAGTCGGAATATACCTAGTGAGATGGCCCATCAAAACCCGAATTGCAACG
The DNA here is from genome assembly GCF_016920785.2 of Ixodes scapularis. Classification (NCBI taxonomy): domain Eukaryota; kingdom Metazoa; phylum Arthropoda; class Arachnida; order Ixodida; family Ixodidae; genus Ixodes; species Ixodes scapularis. The sequence goes on along the minus strand of NW_024609846.1, from coordinate 67,521,993 downwards.
CAGTAGAAAATAACATTTGATTTTCAACAGAGACTCAAAGCAGTGTATCTAGACTTTCAAATGAAATGTATTAGAAATTATACTCCTAGCGTGGGTTTCTAGATAGACGGCTCTAAGAGGGAAGACGGCAATAGGTTGCATGACATGTGGTCCGGATCTAACCGTTGTTTTGAGGGAAGGGGAAAGTGAGTGCAAGTGTCACTTTTATGTATGCCTATATACGCATGCAGTGTTCGGAAAATGCCTGCATAAAACCGTGTGAAGGAGTAATAACTGGTTTATTAAAAATGCGAAATTTGAGTACACGGTACACTGCCTTCGTGTCCATTGGGGACCTTGTACTGCCTTCGTGTCCATGGGAGACCTTGTACTGGTAACCTATAAAGAAAAAAGATGCACAGTTACACATTGATCTGCTTATCTAAACTTCAATGTCCGCGCAAGGCATCCTGTTCACAGCGCAGCACTACCTCAGCGCTGAATGAGTATTACAAACCGGGACATCAGTCCTTTAGGAAAGGAGGACCCTCAGAACACACGATACAAGCCATGGAAGTAGCAGTGACTCGTTGCCTTAACAGGACTGAGTTAGCGCTGCACTGTATGTGTGAACCAGCCCTAAACGCGGAAAGTCACATTCAAAATTCCTACATGTTTGCTCACCCAGGCACTTAATTTAAAAACTACCTTGATAGTTTAATGAGTGGCACTAATAACATTGTCAGGGGCACCATAATGCAAAAGTATATTTTGCCCCCGAGTCTGCGAGAATCAATCGCTCACTGTTTTTGCCGCCGCATTGCACTCTTTTATTTCGGCTTTTGAAAAGGTCTACCAAAGGTAAGCGAGCAGATGTTGTCACTTATGAAGTTTACGAAATTTGAACATAGAGAAGCAAAGACTTATAAGCATCTCGCAGAATTAACATGGCAATTTGGGCCAACTGATCCATTATCGTAGACAAGCGCCGCAAAAAACACATGGACAATAAGTGGTGGTAAACACTGGCACCAGTGTTTTATGTCCACTTGTTGCCCCTGTGTATTTTTATTTACTTTTTTTGTTTGTTTACTATCTTGAACAAGTACTTTAATCACAACGGACAGGAAGAAAACGGTAACAGGGTTCTATGCGGATCATAAAGCCATGCTCCGAATGGGTGAGTGTCAACTGCAGGTTTCACAGCAGTGGCGGATCCAGGGGGGGGGGGGGACCCCCTCCCTCCCCCCCCTCCCTTCTCGGAGGGCAATTGGACATGAGTGGACCCCCCTTGCACAATAAAGAATGGGAGAATAGTATCCTTAAAAATTTTCCGCCCACCCCAAAACAAATGTCTGGATCCGCCACACTAAGTTTCAAATATTGGGAGGATCGAGACATCAGAGGCCGAGTTCAAAAAGCAAACTTACGATAAAAAAATTGCGTATGACAAAACCCGAGAAGAAATCCGCATTAACAAAACAAAATTTGTCGTAACTTTTGTGTGACTTACAACGAAATATTACGACATTATCCAAAATGTCTTACAAACTTTTTAGGGCAAACATGGCCGCACATCACTTGGCTATTTTGCCGCGACCAGCAATGAATATAGAAGCGTGGGCAAGAGGCATGTGTTTTGCGCACTGTTCACATGCATCCCTACTTGAAGCAGTATAAGGGCAACGCTTAACTACACATGGAGGATTCAGCCGACGAGTCTGCCGAGCTGTCCATCCTGCCCGGTAGAGCTTACAAGGTGCAGGAATGCGATCAACGGCGAGATGCGCCAATGAATCAACGAAAGCAAATGCCACACAAATCTTCAGTGCACCCAAAAGGATCCTTCACCAATGAAAGGCGTGAACCTGATTTGGTAATCACTAGCGCCCCCTCGTACTTCAGTAGTGATTTTCAAAGTGGTGAGCAGCTGTGCGACCCTACCACACGAAAAGGCACATTCCTGACTGGATGTGCCTTTTTAATGCCACAGCATTATATGTCCATGGAGCGGAAAATCCGAGTTGTACCAAACGTTAACAGAGGAATAAAAGAAAGAATAAAATGTGCTTCCACGGCTGAGATTTGAACCCAGTGCTGCTGTGTGAAAGCCGGGCATGCTAGCTGCTGTGCTATCTCAGCCGCTTCGGAATGCGACATTACTCTACCCTCAAAAAGAAGCTTGTCCCATTACAGCAAAAGATGGCATGTCTTTACCCGTTCTTTGTCCCTGTTTATCTGAGGCTGTTTTTTCATCATGCATGTTTGACGGCATCGGCGTTGATGTGCCCGAAAGATGGTCATAAAAATATGTCCTCGGTTCGATGACATCACACTTCACGTGACGACATGACGTACCATGATGTGTGACGCCGTATGATGTAACGTAATACAAATATTAGAGGGGCACTTAGTTATACCTACGTGGATTTAATGCGAAAGCATTGCCATTCCTAACAATAGAGGAAAAAAAAAAGGAAGTGTCAATAGGAATGGCAATGCTTTCGCATTCAATCCACAAAGGGATACCTAAGTGCCCCTGTAATATTTTGTGTGGAGTAGAGCTCAAATAAACGCCGTACGGTGCAGTATATCCATGATTAAGTTGCTGCTAGTCGTGAGGCTTAATGTTTTGCACCAACAATACCGTAGTCTTTTCTCGGTTGCGACGAAGTGCCACTGCGCTTCGAACTTGCTAGAAATTTCTGCATATGCGACCACTTTCTTCTGGAAACCTATGATGAACTGCCACTCACTTTTGGCCAAAGAACAGTGAAAACACCAGATGTGAAAACAGCCATAACAAGCATTAAAGAAATCAAGATAAGGGTCATAGCATTAGCTTCCCAACGTGGCGAGACTAGCACAGGATTTCTGTTACTCGCCGTTTAAGACAGGAGTCGACTTTTTCCGGTCTGATCTTGAAAACAAAGTTTGGTTCGGTTAATTTTGTAGCAGAAAGCCTGTGCTTTCCCGTTTGTGGGGTCATTTTCTCGGTTCAAAATATGACACCGAGTCCTTCCCATAAAAATGCATGGGTGCCCGCTAGGACTCTTCGAAATGGTTAAATTAACTGAGGTCATTATACTCTGTTGCCACTCTAGAATAGCAGAAGGCCCTCCCACAAAGCCCTTCACTCTTTTTAATAAGGAAACACTAGAGAGGAGGAGAGCCGAGAGGAGACCGCCAATCATGGCGAGCAAAGGGAATTGTGGGAGGGGCTTGTGCTATTCTATAGTCGCAACGGACTATAACAAAAGTTTACAGTACTATGAAAACAAAAAGACCAAGTATGCACAGAAATTCGCAGGAAGTGTAGCAGGGACAAAATAGAAAAAACTGCAGCTGCAATATTTACCCTTTAAATTTCCCTCGACAGCACAGCAGAGATGACATGCTGGTCGTCAGCGCCTGGAGGGCCACCCCCTTGTACTGGAAGCACATGTAGTCTGAAACGAACAACAAACAAAAAATTAAATGCATGGACAATCCGCACATGCTGTTATTTCGCTTCATTGGTTGCTTTAGAGAAAGCAAGCATGCACACCGTTGTCCAACCATGTCAATGTCAACTGCTAGCCGAAACTTTCTGCCACCAGGATTAAGATATTGCTTGCGCTATTAAAAAAAAAACATTTACACACTACCCAGCTGACACGCTGAAAGTTGAAACATTGAAGAAACTACAATATAAAACTTCAATGCAAGAGCTACACCTCGTGGACAATACACAAAAGTATTTTCAGTGTAAACCTTGGTGCACCGCAAGGCTGATTTACCTCAGCCAGTTTGGAACATCTGCAGTTCCATTCTTTTCAAGATATTATGCCTGAAAATTTGTGACAAATTAACTGGGTTAATATTTATTAAGTAAACTAGTGGGTTAATTTCTAACTTACCATAATTATTTTCGGCATCCTGAAGGCGTCGCTTCAGGGTCCAGCCTTCATATTGGATTTACCTCGCCCACACAGCTGCAACCACACTGAAATGTTTGCAAAGTTTCAGGCAGGGTAATTAAACGTCTGCAGTTTCTCTCGAACACCGCTGTCACAAATTTTGTCTTTTTTGTCATTTTGGTCTGTTTAAGGATGGTTTGGGGGGAGGGTCAATTACAATCCTCGCACATGTTTACCTGAGCGTCAAAGGCTTGAGCTCGGATGAGACTATACTCCTTTTCATACTTAAGGTGCAAGGCTGTCAAAGCTACTGGCGTGAGCGTGGGGCTTGATCTTGTTGATCATTTGCACGCCTTCTCGCGCAAACAAAACCGTAGATGAAGCCACGCACTCGCGCCAGTAGCTTTGACAGCGTTGCAAGCTAAGTATGAAACAGAGTATAATGCCGGCCGAGCTTCAGACCAATGGGAAGAGGAAGACAAGCGTTTCGGGTTGACCAACCACGAACCTGTGACAACCGCAAAGGTCATTCAAGACACGTCTTATACCGCTTAAACACTGTGTCGAACTGCACTTTGAAGTCAGTCCATATTCCAACGGTGTATGAACAGGGGCATTCATTTCGTGGCATGCCTTGAAATTAATCGAAGTGACGCAAGCTGGGAACACACTGCTGCTGCTTCATTTGGGAATAACTGCGGCCCTCGGCTTGATCACATCACAATTGCAAAATGAAAGAGAGAAAAAAGAGGCGAAAGGAACAACTGCTTTATCAAAAGTTCTAACCGACAAATGTTAACCCAGTTCAATTCAAGAAAGCCAGGGGACCGAAGTTTGTCCTAACAGTACAATTTAGTCCACTTCCATAACTTCAAAACAAAAGATAGATATCCTCTTCAACCATTTTAACTGAAAAGGAATATTGTCTCTGCATGAACCGAATTCCAAGGAAGCCTTACTTCGGAAATGTAATGAGGTATTATCAATGTAATCAATTTATAGTTGAAAGACATCAGTACACTGCAAGACCAATAAGACATTTCCTAAAGCAACGGACTGAGAGTAGCATTAGGAATTCAATACGTGCTCTGTTGACATGAGCTACACTTTCTCGGACCATACACAGAATGAGTGGCAACTTTTCATTACGCTACACATAGATCCAAACAGTAGGACAGATAAAGCAAACCCAACTAGTTAAAAAAAGAAAAAAAAAACATTCTAGTTGAACGAGAAAATGGGGAGTTTTAGAATATCGGGCGCTACTTTACCGCGCGTTACGGACGGCAAAATAGCGAGGATTGCGGCGAAGAGTTTTAGAATAGCGTTTCCCTGAAGGGGAGCCCCCCCCCCCCCCCCCAAACGCGAGCGTCTCGCGCTTAAACCGCCACCAAGATGTCGCGACAGTTTTTATTTGAAAGTTAGAACGTTTTACCTTGAAAATTAAACAAGCTTTTTGATCAGAGTAACATTTTTATAGATTGTTTACACTCATTGCCGCATGTTTTGTTTTTGTCGCTGCCAAGCTGCTCTGTTGTACAGTACTTACGAAGCCCAGACGATCCACTACCCAGGCATGCTTACATGTCTGCCGCGATCGTAAGTACACCGCCTCGATAGCTTTGCGCCTCGATAGCTTTGAGCTGTGAATCCAGCGATCCGTGGCGTTTTCAATACGCTTCGACCATACCGACCGCGGTCGCCGAGTGCGACTCACGCAGTTCCCGAGCGGGCGACGGCGTCGAAGACGCGATCAACAGAGATGTCGTGGGCGCCGCCTTTTGCGGTACGCCGCCTTTTGCGGTACCCACGCTATTATCGAGAAATAACGGGCCCCAAAGCTCGAGTCCGAAGCTTGTTTTGGGTCTGCGCATGCACAGCAGCCACGAGATTATTCTAAAACTCCATAATGTTCACTTCTCGTTCAACGCGTACAACGCAAATAAAGAAGTATGCTTACCAATTGCGTTGAGTTGCTCGTTCTGTCGCGTCGTCGGCCTTCCGCGCTCTTCTTGAACATAATCATCACAAGAGAAAACTTCACAGATAGATAAACTTGATTAAATTAGCACATTTCCATGTCTAAAGGCATTTCCATCCCACGACACACCCAACGGTCGCAAAACTGGCGAAACGGCGAAACCACAGTTTATCATACACAGTGTTGCCAGACGGAGAAAAAAAAAGTCAGCAGATTCATCCCCAAAAAGTCTGTAGATTTGCTCAAAAATCAGTAGATTCTACGAAATCTGTGTTTTGCCATGTTTTCCTATTTCCATTAAACCACTTCGAAGAAATAGTATAGAGTAATTGATTTGTGTGGCGATTTCGAGGATTATTCTTTGAAATCGAGACTGAGCCACTTTTGGAATCAACAGATGAGGGCGACAGTGCGACATCCACCTGTCTCTATTTTCGAAACGAAAACAAAACAAGACGTCCCGGCAAGTACGTAAGTACGCGCGTACATGTCCAATGGAAGTCCTCCTTACTGGGCTGTGGAAGGTTTCGGACGCAACTCTGTCGACGCGGAGTACTGTTGAGGCTACGCGTCGTCTGCTACGGGCTTATTTCTTTTTCTCCTGACTGAAAGTTTGCGTTCAAACGTGGAGGAACTTAGTTCGTTAGCTTCTTAAGCCACCGAGGATTAACATTAATTATAGCATTTTCTTGCCAGAGCCTGCTAAATAAAAGTAAAGAACCCAGATTTGGATGTCGGTCCCATGCATTCCGCCGGGCGAATTAATGAAAATCGCGGCCCTCTCCGCTCAGCTGGGAGCATATGGCTGGGAACAGCCGAGAGTTCACGCGCATGCGCTCACGCCTCTCGCTCTGCGCCGCAGGCTGATTGGCTCACTTGGGAGGGGGGCGTTACAGCGGCGAGATCATAGACTGGCCAAACTCTCACCATATATGGCTCTGGCCCGGATGTCACCGTCGAACCGTCCAACGTAACGTTGAACCATCGAACCTGCTTTGGGTGAATAAATAGATGAATATACGGCTAAGTCACTCGAATATAGGACGGGCTTCTGGGCCATCTAGCCAGTACTTCGTTTTTAATTCTGGGAGAATATGAGTTTCCTTTGATGGCCGGACGACCCTAGGAACTAATGGGGCCATAAATTTTAAAATGTTTACAAAAAAAAGTCAGTAGATTTTCTTTTTTTTCAGTGAATCAGGAGACCCGGAACGAAATCAGTAGATCTACTGATAAATCAGTAGACCTGGCAACACTGATCATACACAGGTTGCCCACTGTAGAATAAGCCTGTGGTAATCGCTAACCACGTGATCGAGGGCCTTGTGTGAATAAAAGTACATCATAAAACCAAACTCATTACATATTATTCACACAATATAAATTATATTGATAACCAAATAATTCAAGAAGAGCGAAAGTTCCTTAAACAATTATTTAAACTCGTAAAAGCGCCCTCTCACCACGGATGGGGTAATTAACCACATTTTGTGCTTCGTTTTTATTGTTTTGCTTTTCAAGATGGCGGCCCCCATGGCATTTTGTGTACCCGCTTTCCGCGTCCGCTTGCGTTGCGTTTTCGCTCTATTGTGACGTGCGCACTACTGGACGACAATCACAGGTAATATATTCACACAAGAGTTATTTCAAGCAGGCAAATGTTTATTTTCGCTCTACATAGTACAATTTATACGAAAACGTTACAAACAGCAGATGCAATGATGCGGTTGCTGACGGGTATTATCGAACAGACACGGTAGTACAAACAGTTTGAATGTTAGCCTTCAAGCTATGTGCATAACAAATGATAAACCTATGATTAACAAACATAGTTTAAACAGGTAGAGGTAAAGTCGCGGTAAAGGTATTTCAAAACAGCTATTCATAAACCATGCAAAAAAAGAAAAAAAAAACTGCACAGACGCGACACTGTTTTACATAACGAGTGCGATTACAAACCAGTTTTTTTAACAGTAACTACAGGCTAATGTGGTAAAGAATAAAGCTGTGTTTGGAGGTGCATTTGACCTGCCCGTCCTTAAACCCCCCCCCCCCCCCCCCCCCCCCACCCAAGATGAATGTTCAACACACCTGGGGGGCTATATTCGACAAATGTTTCGTTTCTCCTAAAAAGAAACGGAAGTGACGACATTGCGTCTGATTGGTTAGAGGCTCAAATGATGAAAGTTCCCTCTTTTGTTATTTGAGCCTCTAACCAATCAGATGCAATATCGTTACTTCCATCACTTTCCTTTCTTCTTAGGAGAAACAAGACATTTATCGAACATTGCCCCCCTGGTCGGTTTTCTATAAGATACGTTGAATCTAGCCAGTCAATTTCTTCACCACAATGTTTAGCTGTTAGGTTCGATGACAGCACACCTTTACAACTCTCCGTCTCCTGATCTGCCTAACGGGGCTACTGGCCCTTCGATAGAAATATCGCTTATCATCGACAAACCGTAAGCACCTAGAATGCCACTTTCTGACTGCAGCATCACCATCGAACATTGCCGTCCATGGAAGCAACCTCCTGGCTGAGCATTCTTCACTTGTCGCCCTCGCCAACAACCTCACCTAATCCCGTTATTGCTGATCACTGGTGACGCACACCCGCCGGCAATAATCCAGGTAAGGTGAACACCTTACCTGGATTATTGCCTGTTTTACAACCCCCTAAAGCTATATTAACTCTCAACGTCTCAAATGGTACGTGGCTTGGGGTCTAAACTTTGCGTTCTAGCCCTCTTCTGGAACAGAGCTTGTTCCAAAACTTGCAGGAGCGTCAAAAACAAGAAGAGGGCTGTTCACCTTCATATCGCTCACGGGAGTACCGTCAAACTCCGGCTCACGTCCCGCCTGCCCCTGCTGTTCCCTGTCTGTGTTCGATAATGTCGCCACCCTCCAATGCGACGTTTGTGTTTTGTGGTTCCACCAGAAATATGAAGATGTATCTCTCGCTTTGTATAGACGCCTCTCCTCATTATCAACTGAGTGGCTCTGTGCGGCGTGCCAGCTCCCACCCCTGGCCGATGACCTCTTTCCATCCCCTAAGCAGCACGAAGCCCCTGCGTACCCCACCATCGCCAGCTCTACCAAGCAGTTCTCCGACCCGCCTCCGGTGAGCGACATCGGCAGCGTTCACCGTTCGCACGACAACTCCGCGTTTGGCATAGTTGTCGTGTGAAAAGTGTGCGATCGGAGTCTACAGACTCCAATCACGTTGGGTTTTCCGACGTTTGCTTCCTAAAGAACAACCTTCCTGACTTTAAAGCGCTGAAGTAATCTTCCCCGAATACAATATTCACTGTGTGCGAGACATGGCTGGACGCCTGTCTTCGGTGGGGAATAATGAATCTTGCACAATTATCTTTATTCCAGCAAGACTGTCCCTCCTTGGGGCGAAAGTGTCCGTCCTTGCCATGCCAAAACACCTGCCCTGCCAACCTCTCAACCACCTCACCCCTCCGCGTCTAGAAGCCATCTTTGTCGAGGTATTTTGCAAACATGGAAAGCTTCTTCTGGTGTCTACCTACTGCCCACCCTGCCTCCGTGAACAATCGTACGCCCTCCTCTAAGAGAACCTACTGCGCGTCGACCCCAGCACGTTCTCTGCACTGTTCATCTGATCCACTTGATGTCATGCTGTTAGACGTATTGGGAACTGCTGGCCTCACCCAACTTCATGACGCCTCATTCTACATTTCTCAAAACAGCAACGCTACATTCCTCGACCTTGTCCGCACCAATAATCCCACCTTACCCTACCGCTGCACAGTGAAATCCAGCTACCAGGCAGTGATCGCAGTGCTCTTCTCACCAATATCCATTGCTCAGCCCCTAAGCGAGGTCATCAAGCCAAGAAGTTCCAGCAGTTCTAAAAAACCGATTCCCCTCATCTCAATCAGCTCATCCACCTCGCTCCCTGGTTCATCGTGTTTCATCACCCATCGGCTACAAGGCCGACGACCTCTCGCTCAACATATCAGCAATTCAGCACAAATGTGTTCACCCTAAGGATCAACAGGAGGCACGGCAGCCTCCATGGATGACAAAGGAGACTGCATACTTTATCAGACGTAAACACTGACTATTCAAAAAAGCGCCTCTAAATCCCACTCATCTTAACCAAGCCCAGCAGGCACGTACCAAAGTCAAGCATCTCATCCATATCTCCCATAACGATTATCTACAGCAACTAGAAGCAAAAGCAACCGGCCAGCCCTAACTCTTGGGGAAAGTTTTCACTATAAAAAAAAGTGTTCCACGCGCCAGTCTTCACACAACACGGCAGGCCCTATTCTAATTTTGACGACATAGCAGAGCTCTTCTCTTACCACTTTTTTTCAGGCTGGAGCATTACTTGACCCTACTGCGCCTAACCTTTGTCCCACCCAACCCACAGCTCTGCCAGTCAAGGCCACACCAGCAACCACACACTCTTCCATAGTCATTCTTCAAAGTGAAACCTACGAAGCCCTTGTCTGTGCCAACTCCTCTCAACGCCCTGGACCAGACAGCCTCCACTCTGCATTGCTTAAATCCTGTGCTGGCCGTATTTCCCTTGTCCTCATTCGCCTCTTCAACGATTTTCTCTCCCACAGCTCTGTTCCTAAATCCTGAAAAGTTGCGTAACGCCTCTCAAAAAGGGACAGTGTGCCCCTTCAAGTCTAACATCCACTCATACTGACCAATCTCCATAACCTCCATCGTATGCCAAACAATAGAACCCCCACCAATACGGTTTCCGCCCGGCAGGAGCTGCGAATCGGCCCTTGCAGCTTTCACCCATGCACTCAGCACCAGCCTCGACAACCGAACTCCGTGCGAGATCGCCCAGTTAAGACTTCAGAAAGGCTTTTAAAAGCGCAGACCACAGCTTGCTCCTATCCAAACTCCAACAGATGAGAATCTCCGGAATGAGGAAATAAAAATTTACTTTTTCACAACACTACCTTATTCTTCAAGAGCTCTTTTCGTGATTTAGCACAAACTGGAAACACTACTAACAGGTAGGGT